>NC_046170.1:43814905-44114905 GCF_011064425.1 Rattus rattus
GCTTTTCTGCTGATGCATCACAACCCTTCCTCCTCTCTGCACTCTGTCGGTTGGGGTTACACAGCCTCTCTTTTTGCGTGTGTCCTTCTAACTCTGTCCCTTAGTAATTCAACCCATGTTCACCCAGTGGCAGGTCACTGAGAGTAACAACTGAGGTGAATTTAGAGCATTGTGTGCCCTCACACCACCTGGTTCAGTGCCCGCCTATATTTCAGGGACTTCCTTTACCAGAAGATGGTGTTGAAGGGAGAAAAATAAGATCCACGTGAGGCTCTGTTGTCTCTGATCCCATGTCACCAAACAGTTCTAGCTTTCCTTGAAATCCGTCATGTGCCTGGGCAGACCATAGGCTGGCAGGATTATCTCTGAGTATGGATGAAGAGGCTTCTGATTCTGCTTCCCAGGGATCTGTGGTTTCCAGAGGCTATGCGTGAACAGGAATTAGGTCACCCCAGGAGTCTGGAAAGATCTGATTTGTCTTAGAAATGTGGGTACCTAATATTCCATCTGGAGAAAGGGAGACCGTAACATCATTAGGGCACATGGATGAGCGCTGTGCTGCCTCTGGTACATCCAGCTCTGGTGTGCTTCTGTGATTGTGTGCACACGCGTGTGTGCGCGCACACACACACACAGACACACACACACGCACACACACGCACACACGTGCACTGTACGTGCTTTTTTTTTAAGTTGTGGTAAAGCACACACAGACTGTGTCACCTGTCATTAAGCCTGCAGTTTTCTGACATTGTCACGCATACTGTGACACTATCACTACCAAGGTCCCTCTGTGGACTCTGCTTGTCCTTCACAGCTCTCTGACCAAGCAAGCCTCATGTGGGTGGACACACTGCCCTTTTCTGAGGCATTTTGCTGACCAGCGTCTTTAGGGCTCACCTGCCATCGCCTGTGTCAGATTGGCCTCTTCAGGGACGGACGGTGCTGTGCTGTGGAGGTGCGTAACTCTGCATATGTTGATGGCTGCTGAGCTGGCGGTAAAATTCCATGGTAAATATAACATGGATCTTCTTCCGCCATATTGTGCCATCTCGGTGACTATACAGTGTACTTGGTACTCTGCCAGCCAGCCAGAGAAGTCCTTGTCACTCCGCACAACCTGAGGTGAGCTGCACTTGGGGGCAGGCACTGCTGTGGACACGGGGACCGGGGGAGAAGGTTCTGCAGACACCAGTCAGACAAGGGTGTCTTCTCTCTCCCCGACCAGTTCTCTCTCCTGCACGTGTGTCCTGCTTCGACTGTGAACCCAGACATCACAATAAAAGGCGGTTTTACTCGTATGTGGAGATGGTTCGCACTCTGGTACAGTCGGACCCGCTTGCGCTTGCTGAAGGGAGGAGGTCCAGACACCGTGACTGGGACAAATGTACCTGCTGGGCGGTGGGGTCCTGAATTCTGCACATCATGGAAATACCTAGACGAAGAGGCAAACCGAGGCAGTCTGTCTTTCTCACGGGTGGTGTTAGATATGCAGCAACTCCAGCTCCTGGCAAGGGAGATGTCAGTGTGACAGCCTTCTCTGTCAGTGTGATTACCCGTTGGTGGGGTTCGGGAGCTCGGCAAAGCCTCTTCTCTTTATGATGCCCCACAGCCAGATTGGGTTTGTGTCACCCTGTGCAGCACAGGTCTTAATGTGGGCCTCACACATCAGTCTTTTAGGCGAGGCTGTGCGGTTCAGCGGTTAGGGCCTTCCAGTCGGCTTTGTCGGCGGCCGCTGAGCCGGGTGGCTCAACCCCGAGTGGCCTGCTCCCTCATGGATGAGGTTGATATACAGAGTGAGTGTCCCTCAGTCAGCTGCTGAGTATGGGTAGAGATATAAGATTGGTGCTCCGGGGTGGAGCTGGGTGTGTGGTGTCTGAACCAGCCTGGGTTTCCCTGTGGAGTGGTGTTTCTAACTTCTGAGAGTCCGCGTTCCTTGGGATGCTCAAGCCCTCCACTCCTTTGCCAAGCTTGGACTTAATTGTTCCGTTACGTCTGGGTTTCAGAGCTTCGAGCCCACACCCTTTTGGTGTGGTTGTGATATGGGGTGCACAGGCCAACGACTGTCACTACAGACAGAGTGGTGGTTGTTTTCTCTGGCAGGCACTGGCCCTGTAGACGTGTCCATTCCTTCCTCCCTCTCTCTCTCTCTCTCTCTCTCTCTCTCTCTCTCTCTCTCTCTCTCTCTCTCTGTGTGTGTGTGTGTGTGTGTGTGTGTGTGTGTGTGTGGTTTTGTTGCTGTTTGTTTTGACCCAGGGTCTCATGTTAGCTCAGGCTGGCCTCACACTCACCATGTAGCCAACGGTGACTTTGAACTTCTGATCCTCCTGCCTCTGCCGTGGAGGGGCTGGGGTCACAGGTGTGCACCAGCCCTCCCAGTCTGTGTTGTGCTGGAGATTGAACCCAGGGCTTCAAGCATCTGCCTACGGAGTCACATTGCTCTTCATTCGAAAGAGACCTGCGTGAGTTAATCCCAGAGGATGCAGCCCCGCCCCCTTGCGTGCCACTCATCCAGTGCTCTGGAAATACATCCCAGAGTGCACAGCCACTGCCCGTTCATGTACTGAGGTCAGTGGGGCGGGCCTGAGCGTCTGCCATGATCCAGGACAGTGTGGTGCCCGGTGTCTGTCCCTGCTGCTCTTGGCTCTCTCTCCGAGGGTCCCTTCTCTGCTCCTGTCGACCCATGGAAGCTCGTGTATGTGTCTTGACCAGGAATCGGGAAGGCAGCACCCCCTCTGCTGTTTGGAGTTGGACACAAGAAGCAGATGAGATAACAGGAGGTTGCTCCTTTTCCCTTCCTGTTCACGGGTGTCAGTGTGGGGCCCCGGGGTGCGGCCGGGATGGCGGCCCTTCTCATCCATGCGAGTCCATTGCCATCTGCTTCCCTAGGCTTGCGATTCCCCCCTCCCCTGGCCCTCCACCCCCAGCGGGAATAGTGCTTTCCTGTGTGGACGCAGTGACTGCAGACCTGCCCCTGCCGCTTGCTGGAGTGGAGGGTGGAGCCTGGACCGTGCGCTCTTTCTGGCAGGGCTGGCTTTGGTGATGAAGTGTCAGGTTTGGCGTTAGCTCTCGTAGGGGCGAATACAGGTTTCTGGCCTGTATTATGTACTGCAGAGGTGGCTCTGGTCAGGCCACTGAACTTCCTGGGTCCAGCCTCAAAGGTGTGGAGACCTCTGAACTAAGTCATGTCCTGCCTCGGCAGCAGCTCCGGGGCGAGCTCTGTGAACAGCATGCAGTTTTCAGTGTGGCTGGTGCAGCAGTCAGTTGCAGGCCCTCGATTGGGAGGACTGGAAAGAGTGCCCGGGGGCGTGTGTGAGTGACCCGTACGCACACATGCACACCTGGCCCCCAGATCTGCTCACCCAGGTGAGTGATGAGCACAGGGAGAAACTTCCTATCCAGGGGGAGGAGCTGGAGTGGAGCCGTGTGCAAGCATGGACTCCGCCCAGCGTTCCTCCACAGCACGGCTGATTGGCAGGTCCCGAGTGTTCCAGCAGGACACTCTTGGGGACGTTCCAGCAGGGTACCCTTGAGGGGTTGCTGCCACCCACCTGACACATGTGTTCTCCAGCGACTTCCCTGCCAATTCAGACCTTGAAAACCCACCCTGAAGTCACATGTGTGACTCACACCTGTAATCCCAGCGCTCGGTAGCTGAGGTGGGAAGATTCATGGGAGTTCAGGTTAGTCTGGCCTGCAGTGTAGACCATCCTGTCTCGCTATCTGCCCCGATTACGCTGTGATGAGCTGTGCACTCTGCCCAAGGGTGGCCTCAGGACTCTGCAGCTGTTGGGGACCAGGTGGTGGCTCTGCTCCCCTGTTCAGGGCGTAGATGACTTGCAATGGTCCTGCCCCAGAGGTTGTCTGTCTACCTGTGGCCTTTAACTTCTGTTCCTCCGTCCCCTGAAACTTGCAGGATTGCTAAGATGTCTTGCTGATAGCAGACTAGTGGGGCTGTGTCCTTACAGAATTTCCTGCCGCCTCATCGGTCCTGGCTGCCACCTGTTGAATACAGCCCTGCAAGTTAGATCTGAGACAGGACGGTGATCTGAGTGTCTACCCTGGTGTCCCCAGGCTCCAGATGAGGCATACTTAAGGAATGTCAGCCAGGTTGCCATGGAGATAGATGGCTTGCAGTACAATGCCTTTGTAAAGCAACAGTCTCCTTACCAGGCAGGAATACTGTAAGGTGGCCCTGGAAGAATGTGCTACAGAGGTCCCTGGCGTGGCCCTGTGCCCACCACACCGACTACAGGCGGGAAAACAGAGTCTATAGTTCATGGTGGCTCCGCCTGAGAACAGAGGCTGGGAGGGGTCACCCCCAGGGCCTTTGCTCTCTCGCTCCCTGATTGTGGCATGGCCTCCTGGCTTCACTCTACCTGCCCTGCCCTCCAGACCACCTGGGCGAAGTTTTCCTGTTGAAAGTTGTAGCCCCGGCGAGTAGCTCCTGAAAACGCTGTGGAAAACAAACAGTAAACCCAGAGCAGTCTGTGCGAGTCCCTGTTACTGTGAGCCTGGTGGAGAGTCTGGAAGGTTCCAGAAGAGGGACTGTGAGAGCCAGGCCATCTGGTTGGTTCCCTTGCCTGTGGGTCTCTCGCCGAGCCTGATCTCTTACGTCCCTGCCTTCCTGGGACACTTTCACCCGTGTGGTCTCCTCTACCATGTACACCGAGGGGGGCTCTTTGTTCTTCTTTTCTTGTGTGAAACATCACAGTATCTCTAACTGGTCTAAAATTAAGTGATGTAATCAAGAGAGACAGACTGTCCTGCCTGGGACAGATACAACATGAGGCCCTGGTGTCTTTCCCTCACCACAGGGCGTTTCTGTGGCTGTCCTGATAGTCTGAAGGCAGAGGGGAGCAGTCCAGCTTGAAGCTCATCCTTGGGCCCACTAAGTAAGGGTCTTGGCATGGCTTTTTCTTTCTGTTTCTCTTGTATACACATTTCTACACGTCAGAGGGGGCAAAGCAAAACAAACGAAAACACCCACGGCCCTTTCCATATAGAAACAGCCCCTGCCGCGACCTTGCCGAGCTATCCCTTTGAGAAACAACATCCCATTTTGTCTGAGGACTCCTAGACCCACCGCTCACCAGGACGGAGCCTCCTTCCAGCCCTCCCCTGCCTGCACTTCATGATTCTACACAGAGGTCTGTGTCTGAGGTTCCTTTTGTCAGACCCAAGAGCTCTGGCTGTCTGGGCTGTCCCCACCCCTGGGAGATGGATTACAGCCATTGTTCTTTGAGGCCTCCTGGCAAGGCTGACCGCAGGGGCTGAGTTAGGCGGAGGCCCTGGCTCCCCAGAGGCATTGGTTTGCATTCACTTGGCCTCTGCCTTGTCTGGAATTGATACGTTAATAAAAGCCCTGGTGCCCGGCCCCTCTTACGCACGTATGCAGATTTATTGTGTGGTCTGTCTGCCCGAGTGTCTAATTTATTAAAGACAACAAAATGGGTTCTTTCTCACCCATTATTTGAAGAGAATAATAAGTCTCTGTCAGATTAGCTTCTTGGGACTCAAAGCTGAATAGTGGCTGTCTGTGGAGCCCTTGGGCCAAGAACTCACCTCATCCTGAAGCCGAGAAGTATATTCTGAACATCTTAAACACTTCACTGTTCAGCCCTGGCAGAAATCAAGCAGATGGAGAGACCCTCCGTCACGCGGGGCTGTGTTCTCTGTGTGGGGCACACTTACACAGAGAAGAAGCAGGGTCCCTTGAGCTTGCTGGCCTCTGCACCTGCCCTCCCAGGGCTGGGCCACAGCCAAAATCTTCAGGCCTTTTAAGATCAAGCCACTGAGGATGGGAAGGGAGCCAAAGCCAAGGGAGCCCCTGGGACCTCCTTTTCATATCCTCCATCCCCCCCATGAAAATCTCTGGGGCAGTAAGTGCTATTCTCCCAAACGAAAATGTAGGCCAGACTCCTAATCCCCAGGGCCTCGGGACGGGGCTGTATTTGGTGACAGGGTCTTTGCTGAAGAAGTCTAGTTACAATGAGGTCAGTAAGGTGGCCCAAAGCCAGTGTGACTGGTGTCCTCATAAAAGGGAAACGTGGGCACTGAAACACAGAGGAGGCCATGAGAGGATGTGGGGAATCGGCCACCTGCAGACTTAGGGGGAGGAGCCTGGAGCCAGCCCTGTGACCCCTAGGCCTTGGATGCCCAGAGCAATGAAAAATAAACTGAGCCTCCCAGATTGGGGTCCATTTGGGGCATCCCCAGATTCAAGTGATATCTTCTGGGTTATGAATTAACTTCAAGACATGAACCATGTAGATTCCAGCCTCTCAGTGTGAGGACCTGTAGCCTTTGCTGGTTGGACTGTTGTCTGGGGTTTTGTTTCTAGCACAAAGACCCTCCTGGGCAGGCTGGAGGTCTGTCCAGCTTTGAGTGCAGGTCCTGGGGAGGGAGCCTTGCTTTTCTCTGTAGTGTAGATGTCACTGGGCTTGGGCTGAGTTTCTGCGGGGAAGTTGGGTTCTGGTGCCATCAGATTCCTTCTCTGAGTCGGGGCCTTGGTTTCTGCTGCGACCCGCAAGACACAGGCCTCTGAGGTCATGGTCTCTCACTCCCAGGGGTCACTGTGGGTGACCTGTCCAAAAACTGAAAATCAGAACACAATCCAACGGGCAGCTTTTTCAGGTGACTTAGTTCAGAGGTTAAGATAAGAAGTTCTCAGTTGTTCCATGTTCTTTAAAAAGACCGGTACTTGGGAGTTAGTGGAGAGATCTCCCTTCCCCAAGATGTTGTTTAGTCACAGAGTTTCTTGTGGGGCTGTTAGGACTCTCCCAGTTATGGCTTTGTGAGGCCTGCACTTTTCTATGAAACTCCATTTCTAAGGGAAAGAGGATTTATAACCCCAGATCCGGTTCCAAAGAAATTGCACCCAAGGGATGGGTTGCAGGCCATGCAGAAGAACATCTGGTCTATCTCAAGGCCTAAGGAGATGGCTTGGTCGGTAGAGAGCTTGCTGTGCAAACATGAGAAGCTGTTCCCAGGACCTATATGAACAGGCTGGTGTGCCAGCCCATGCTTGCGATCCTCTTCATCGCTGGGGTCCGCTGGCCGGCTGAACAAGCTCTAAGTCACCAAGAGACCCTGTCTCAAAGAACAAGGTGGGCGGACCACGAGGTTGGTCTCTGCCTTCCACACACACAGAAGAAACATGTGTACACACACACTGAGAAAGCTATGTCAGTGTGACAAAGGCTCGTTAGAACAAGGACTCCCTTTGTATGGAAGCCTTGTGTTGGATGAGAGGACACCATCTGCTGGTTGGGGAAGGAGGCTAGCACTGTGCCCAGAGCAGCCTGCAGCTGTACGGCTGTGACAGTGACTGACACTGGAGGTAGCTGGCTATTGACTTGAAATGCTGGGAGGTCTAACCCCTTTTGGGTGGGGTGTGTGCGTGCATGCGTGCGTGTGTGCGTGCGTGTGTGTGTGTGTGTGTGTGTGTGTGTGTGTGAGAGAGAGAGAGACAGAGACAGAGACAGAGACAGAGACAGAGACAGAGAGACTAGCAGTGTCCTGGGGCTAGAGTGGTAGAGGGAGGGGCAATGTATGCAAACTCCTTTGGGAGTATCTGCTTCCGGGCCCCTATTGGGCAGCTCCCAGCCTGCCAAGGTGTCCAGGTCATGTACGCCCAAGTCAGGTGGTGAACTGCATCTGTAGCCCCATCTACCATTTTTTTTTTAGAAAGTCCTTCATTCACAGCTGCCTACAGAAAAAGGCGGATGCCGTCAGCCTGTCTGCAAGCCCATAGGAAAGGTAGATCGTTACAAGGCGTGAACAGAAGGATGAGAAGGACCAGCCTTGGGCTTCAGGCTTTGGAGGCCATGCTCTCTCCTTCGGGTATCTGTGAGCCACAGGGCAGGCTGGCCAGGGACTTGCTCTGTGTGTGTGGGCTGAGTGGATGAAACAGGGCACCCTCTGCCCCACGCTGTGGCTGTTGCCCTGAGCTGTCACCCGAGAGCTTGACTTGCCTACACTCTCTGGTGACCCTGGCTTACCATCTCTGAGGCTGAAATGTTCAGTGCTTCCTGGAACTCGCTAGAAGCATCAGGAAAAGGCAGGAATCAGGAGTTCAGTGAGCCCAGGGCTGATGGGAATTTCCCCGCTTACTTCACATCTCTCTGAAGAAGCCCTTCGGGATGTAATCTGGTTAGATTGAGACCCACCAGGCTTCCCTAATGGGAGAGAAGGAAGCCGCTCTGCTTCTTGATTGGTTCCCGAGGGCCACATCCAGGGTATGGGGCACTGTGATTCCAGGATGCCACTGTGGACCAGCCTATGGCCAGCATGTGCCAGAGGGTGACCATGTATCTGGTCAGCCAGTCTGTCCCAGGACTGTCCCTGGCGGTGGAGAGAGCTAGCACCCTGCCCCAGGCAGCCACAGTTTCACTGAGGTATACAGTGGTTGCCCTCAATTCTATCATCTGGGTCTCAGTTTTCTTCTCTTTTCAATGGGATGCTCCACAAATGTGGTAAAGCCCACACACGGACTACAGGGCACCTGAGAGCTGGACAGCCCCATCAGGTGGCCTGTCCACAGGAAGCACCAGCTTCAAGAAGGCAGTGTCCTCTGTCTCACCAAAATGCCGATGTGGCATCTGGTAGGAGCATCTGGCTCTCTCTGCACATGGCCAGCCTCCTATGAAGACATCACCATCCGATGTTCTCCTAACAGTCCAGCCTTGGCTGTGTGCTCACGGCAATGGCTGTATCTCACAAGGCTACTTTGGCTTCTTGAGGTTTTTTTTGGAGAAAACAGATTTAGTATGGAAAGTGGTGTTTACCAAAAAGACGTAGAGACAGACCCATCATTGCTCAAGTCTAGTCTGCAGGGGTGACTCTAGGTACTCACTTGAGTTCCCAGGGACCTTTGGATTCTGGGCTACTGGGTGGACTACACCCGAGGAGCAGAGACCAGACCTACAGCATTTCTGCAAACAGCTCCGTGGCCGGGCACCGTTGGCAACCTCAGGCCAGGCCTGGCCAGATTGTCTGCCTCTTCGGCGGTGCTGAGCACCATGTAGATTTATAACTCCACCCGTAACATATTTGTGCTGGGTTTAAAAATTATTCATGAGAATAATTTAAGAACCCGAAAGAGTTGGAGAAATAGAAACACCACCCAGCACTCTCACCCAGCACGAGCTCCTCTTCTGCCTCCCCGTGTCTCATTCCCGGCTGGTCCATGTTGTTTTATTGTGTACATAAAATCTGGTCTCCTGCTTAACATAAGCATTTTGCATATTTGATGTGGTCTTTATCATTATAATTTTTAATGAATGCGTAATATCCTCGTAAGGGGCTGTAACATAAATTAACTGCTTGGAGGAGGATATTTTAAGTTTCTTCCCTACTTGTATAAGTAACACTGTAGTAGTTACGCATAGAATGTGTTCCTTATTTGGGATTCTTCATTGCGGTAACTCTGCAGAAGCCCTTGGGTAGATCTGGGAGGGGGAGTGAAGCCCAGCCTCAGGGCCTAGAAAGAGCTGCGCCTGTCTTCAGGGTTGGTGTTCACTGATCACTACTCCTTAGGGGACATGGGAACGCTGAGTAGGGTAGCCGTCAGGAGGGCTTGGCACTCCCAGGAGGCCAGCCTTTGGATCAGGTGTGGTAGATCAGCTCCTAATGTTACATTGTAGCAGCCATCTTTCACCCTGTGGTTCCTCACGGGGAAAATGAGGCCAGCAAACCACAGACACATTGTGAATGAAGACTGTTTAGTAAAAGGAAGACCGGATGGCGTGAGATAACAGATTTAGCTGTGCTAGTTGAGGCTGATAAGATGTGATAGCTGGGTCCCCGACTGGAAGATGCTGGTTCTGCTCCAGGAGCTGTGTTGGGCTGGCCCCTCTGCTCCCCTGATCCAGATACACCGATGGGGAAAGCTCTGGATGCTCTGAAGAAGGTGTCTTCTGAAGGGTCGCCAGGGTCTACGGTGGCTGCATGGGACCTGATCATCCAGGACACAGTGGACCTGCCTTGGGGGTGTTTGAGGCTGACATGGACAGACAAACTTCTGGTAGCGAATAGGGCAGGAGGAGGCATGGTGAGAAGTGTGCTGGAGAATGATGTGCCAGGCTACGGACACACCAGCCAGCGAGACCCCGTTTCCTGTTCTGTTGCCCTCTGCTGTACCCTCACCCTGGGCTGTACACTGTGAAGTGCTGTCTGACTGCTGAGCCTTTCCACCACTTTCCTGTCATCTGTTTGGAAGCTTTACTTTCTTTAGTTTAAAAATGTGATTGACTGGGATGAGTCCCAGGGGAAAGCATTTGCTAAAAGCCCCTCCCTTTTATGTGGAAGACATGTTCTAGTCAAGCCTTTGATATGTGTCACTTCTGTACTACGAGAGGATCTGCTTCGACTGGAGCCAGAAGCCCAGGACAAACAGAACCGGGGCCAAGAAAGGGCTGTCCACACCACTGCACACGCAGGATCTCCATTCATAGGCAGGGAACGGGTGTGGGCGCCACGCCCAGGTCACACCCAGCTCACCCACGCACTCCACCACCTTATCCTGAGGCCTCTGCCTCTGCCTCCAGGAACAGGACCGAAAGCTGAATTGGTTCCCGTGGCTCCCAGACTCCTCCTCAGAATCCAGGGTGAGGTCACATGCAGCTGCTTACCTATCCTGTGCTCACACCGGCCTCCTGTGGATGTCATTGGCCATGGTTAGGGGATACCGGCTGCTCTTAGAAGGAGGGATGCAGTGGGAAATAGGTCGTCTCTCCCCTCTCCCCTCATGTCTGCTAAGGTTGGCTAATCTCTTACAACACGTTGACTAATTTTCCCAAGAGATGTCTATCTTTACTTCCTTAAAGGAGAAGGTGGGGGGTAAGATTGCTCAAAACTGCCAGTCAGAGTGTCCAGGACCCCCACCCCGAAATAAGCAGTGATGGATACTGGCCTAGGCGCCACGTTCTCTTTTTTGAAAATAAGGTCTATGAGCACTTTACCTGTAAAACTTTAAAACTTTAGACTTGGAGAACATCGTGAATATTGTGTGGAATTCCTGTGTACTCATCATCCAGTTCTTGCATATATAGGATGCCTATATGGGTATTTTATCAATCGGAGTTCTTGTCTAGTCACCGGCCTCTGCCCAAACACACACCCGAGTGTGTGAGGACTTGTGAGGAGTGTGTATTTGGACTCAGAGTGTGTAAGGCCACATTTTCCTTCAGTGTCTAACCCCTGGCCCCAGGCTCCTGGGCTTGGAACGTGTCACCTAGAGCCACCTTCCCCCACAGATGCTCCGTAGGCCACCCTCAGTCCACAGACAGACAAAGCCAGGCTGTGACAAGGCACTGTGCAGTTGGTGGCTCCTACTGGGAGCAAGGCAGCACCGCACCACGGCCCCGTGGCACCTCGATCTTCAAGTAGTGCGGCCCTAGTTGCCTGAGGAGACAGACAGAGCAGCTTAAGTCTGATCTTCCTCACTGTGTCTCAGGAGCCCCTGGCGGACTGGGTTGCTGGCAACCATTGCTCTTGCCTGTGGCCGAGAGCACAGCTTTGATGGCGTATGTGGTAGCATGCAGGGTAATGGGTATCGTGCTAGGGGTGTGGGGGGGGGGTTTCCTGGTGGAGCACCAGTTAGCGTGCTCCAGTTACAGTGCTCCAGAGCACCGAGTGCACCTGATGTTTCTCAGCAGGCAGCCTCCCCATGAGCACACACAGCCAAACAAACACACGGATGACCTTTGTCGCGTGGCGCCTGTGGCCCGAGGTCAACTGAGCGTCTACAGAGCACACTCACCCAGACCTCACTGAACCTTGCCCTCTGCCCTCCTGAGCGGGACAGAGCTCTACAAGCCGCTTGGCACAGTGAGCACAGACGTGGAGCAGCGTCTTATGGCTGTGTGGGAGGCCACGTCTCTGAACTGGGTTCTCATCTCCTCCACTGACCCCTGACTCTTACACCTTCATGCCCTCGGGCTCTTAGCCGAGTGAAGGTTGTAGTTCTGTCAGCATGGGCTGGGAAATCTGTCGTGGGCTCTTCCTGGTTTTCAGATGTGTCCCAGCGCCATTCCTGTAAGGTGGGGCAGGAAGATTCACTACTTTCCTTTCCACTGTGCACGTGGTGGTGCAGACAGCTTCTGAGAAGGATCCGAGGGAGGGATCCGTGAGACACACCTGTAGCGCTAAGCCACCCCTCAACTCCTCAGCAGCCAGTGATGGGGAGGAGGAGCTCCTGACAGGCGTTGAACTCCCAAGTAAAGCCCAGCTGCTTCCCGAGGCCGAGGGGTCAGGGTTGCCGAGGCTGTGTTGGGAAACCTGTAATGTAGTGATTGCCCCTGTGGGGGCTGGGGGCCTCTCACAGACCCTGGGTGCCCCTTTCTCTCTGGATTGGTCGGGTGGGTGGTTCGGTGCACTCCTTTGGGAGGTTTTAAGAATTTTAGGAGATGATGAAGTTCGTCTCTACAATGCAGGCCTGGGGGTTGTGACCCAGCCTTTCTGTCCTGTGTCTGCTCCCCAGCCTTCTGTTCTCATCGCCCACAGCCACAGGCTGCCCCAGCCATGCCTCTCCTGCCGTGATGGACCTGAGCCAGAGTCAGTCCTTTTCCCTTGTGTGGCTGCTAGTTGGATATTCGGCCAACAGCGAAAGTGAGGCTCTGACCCAGTGAGCAGCAGGTGCCTTGCCCTGTTTGGGGAGCCCTGTCATCTGGGGGAGCCCTGTTGTCTAGGGAAGCCCTGTTGTCTAGGGAAGCCCTGTCTGGGGGGAGCCTGTCATCTAGGGGGAGTCCTATCATCTGGGGAGAGTCCTGCCGTCTGGAAGCCCGTCTTCTGGGGAGCCCTGTCTGGAGGAACCTGTGGCTTTTTTTTTTTTTTTTTTTTTTTTTGCTCCACCATGGTAGAATGACCTACCCCAAGGACTTGGAAGTAGCCGGCAGTCTCTGGGTCCCTCTGGGTCCCTCCGTGGAAATACTTGGCCATGAGAGGTGTGGTCTGTAGCTGGGAGCTGTTCTTCTCCGAGAGCCTGGCTCCTAGCTACATAGCACCTCGGTGGGTTTGGACGTCTGAATTTTGAGATGGGCTCCAAGTCTGAGTAAAGCCCTCTTTCGGAATCTGGCGGCCTAGCTTTTTATAAACCGAGTGCTGCTGTGCTGCTCAGCCCTGGTGATAATTACTGAGCAGTCTCTAAATGAGGCTGACAGGTGACATTGAGGAACCCGACATCCAGGAGTATTTTGGGGACTTGTTCTGTGCCTGACCATATGGTCTAGTAGCTGAAGCAATTTAGCATGGAGAAAAATGTGTTTCAGAAGGGGAGATTTAAAACAGCCTGTTTATTTTCTGTTTTCTTTCAGAGGAATATTTTTATGTCTGTTACAAACATGGCAGAAGCCATGTGGTTACTGCCTCCACCCCACCAGCACAGACCTGTCACTAGGCAGACTCTGTCTTCCTTCCTCCTAGCAGAAGAAGCACAGAGAGTGCCCCGTCCCAGCCTGGACGAGTGGGCTCTGAACACAACACAGAGCATTAGGACATTTTCAACAGCGCTGCTGGTCTAGATGTATTTTTCAGATCTGTAGATGTGGGACCGTCAAAGCGATCACAGGAACAGTGGGACCTGTGAGGGCGGAGCGTGCGAGTAGCTATGTCCGTCCTTAGCCGTTCACCACGCAGCCAAGGGCATCCCACCGCCAAGGGTCCACAGAGATGTAAGACAGTTCCTGGGACCACAGAGGACCTGGGGGCCTTGAATGCTACCTGCTACCTTGAAAAGCCACAATGCAGCAAACCTGGGCTGGGGGCTCACGGCGGCTCTCCTAGCCTCCCATATTTGAAGCTCATTGAGTAGTGACACCTCATTATCCCTGACTGAACCCTGCCTAGCACCCCAGACTCAGGCCCGGGGCGTGTGGGAAGGAATTGTGTTTTGAGAAAAATGCCGAGAGTTGACCTGGATACGTTGATTCTGTGACTGCCAGAGACTAGGACTTGACTGGAGCCATCAGCTCCAGAGACCACATCAGAGTTCGATCTCGTTCAAGGTGAAATAGCTGATCCGGGAACCAGAGTATCTGAGAGGTCGGATGCCCTGGTGGGAGGGAAGTATTATGAGTCAGAAAGTCTAACAGGACCAGCTATGAAATAGAAGTGGGGCCTTAATTAAAAGAGCACCATGCAGTCCTGCCGGGCCGGAGCCGGCTGTTTTAGTTTCCAACACCGTTCCCTTCATTGCAGAGCCACAGTCTGCTGTGTTTCCCAGGTCACTGCACAATCATCACCAATGGTGGGCTCAAAGTTTATTTATAGCCCAATAATCAGAAGAACTGATTACAAGTATCGTTTTAGAATCTTCTGGCTGTAAGAAAAAATTGTAAATAGGGTCCAGATGCATGTTCAAACATTTGTCGCCCCCTCCGCACACTCTCCCACCCCCACCCCCTCACACACCCCCTACCCCATTCCCTCCCACACTCCCCCACCCCCTCTGCACACTCCCCCCCTTGCACAGTCCCCTACCCCACCCCCTCTGCATACTACCCCCACCCAACCCCCTCAAACACTTCCCCCACCCCTCTGCATACTCTCCCCACCACACCCCTCGAACCCCCCACCCACCCCCTCACATACCCCCCCCACCTTCCCATGACAAGCCAGCCATATCACTGTACCACAGAAGCCAAGGGAGGAAGGAAAGCCCCAGAAAGAGGAGGGACTGAGAGCTGGATGGCTCCCCTTAAAGGCAGATTATGCGCAGAGCAAGTGACACTTAGAGGAAGCCTTTCTTAGATCCAGCACAGCACCTAGGAAAGCACCCACAGCAGGCCGGTCCAGAGAGTTTGGCTACGTGGAGAGCAGGCCGGGCTGCCAGGGAAGGTTCCTACTTCCAGGATCCTCATCTGCTCAGGGCCTTCCAGAAGGCTGGGCCCACGGGAGGTCTCCTGTTTGGGTTTTGCACAGAAGCACCTCTTACTCTCAGCAGTCAGATCGAAGTGGGTGGATCATGCCTTAAGCTGTGTGGCTGTGAGGCTGTCGTTTAGTGCAATTCAGTGTTGATCAATGACAGCCGAGTGCTTGCCCAGATGGGTGGGACAGATTCCACCAAAGCTTATGTCTGGGTCTGCAGGCCGGCTCCCCGGCAGTCCCCTGTGAGTTCCTGGTGTAGCTCTGTAGGATTAATGTGCCCTTTGTCACCTTAGGAGCTCAGAGGGCCCAGCCCTGTGAGATTTCCCAGGACCCTATGACAGTGCGGTGCTCAGCACATGGTTGCTATGGTCCTCATGGTTGCTATGGTCCTCACTGGACCTCTGGGTGATGACAAGGATCACCCTGCGTTGGGAGTGCTGGCCGCTCACTGCTGAGGTCCCAGGCGTGATGGCCTCATGAAACCACTTTGAGGTGGAGAAGCTGAGTGAAGGCGAGGGGACAGATGCAGACAACTCACGCGATGTCTTTGTTTCTCCAGGGTGACTGGAATGACATCGACTCCATTAAAAAGAAAGATCTTCACCACAGCAGAGGAGATGAGAAAGCTCAGAGTGTGGAGACCCTCCCTCCAGGTAGGAGTCTGGGGCTGGGTCACGGCCCTCCTGATTGTCAATGGTCTGAATACAGTGCTAAGAGCGCTGGCGTGGGGCAGAGTGAATGACTTAAGCTGCCGGGCCTGCCGGAGAACACACCTTGGCTTTTCCTGTCAGGACCCGGGTGTGCGGTCAGCAGAATTTATTGAAAGAGAAACAGAGTAAAGTATAAGCAACAGGATCTGAAGTTCCAGTTCGTGAAAAAATTTCAAATTGACTTGACCTTTTTTGTTGTTGTTAAAGAGTTTTAGGTTCATAGCAAAATTGACAGAAGATCCGGAATGTTCACATGCCGTGCACGCAGCTCCCCACCGCCTGTCTGCATCTCACCAGACTGGGGTGCTGGGAACAGGCCGTGGGCTACATTAAATCAGGGTCATGCTTGGTGGTGGGGCTCACTCTGTGCGAGCGTGCGAGCATGCGAACGTGCTTGGGGAAGGAGGGTGAGTGCGTGTGCAGAGGTCAGAAAAGGACATTGTCCTCTGTCACTCTCAACCTGTTCCTTTGAAGCAGGGTCTTTTCTTAAACTAGGGACCCATGTTTTCTCAGCAAGCCCCAGCAATTCTCTAGTCTCTGCCTTCCTTAAAGCTGGAGTTGCTGGTATGCAGTGGATGGCCGCCTTGTCGTCCGGGACTGCATGGGTACTCCTCCAGCCCCACATCCTGTGAGTTCTGACAAACGTGTGACAGATCCATCAAGTGTCAGAGTAGAGTGACCATCCTGGAGCCTCCTGTGCTCTGCCCCCTCTGTTCCCCCTCCCTCTCCCACCTCCTGCCAAGCCCCAGATCTTATTGCTCTGCACTCCCCTTTCTGGCATGGCCTAAGATTGGATCAGAGTCGACAGATTGGTGCATTTACCTACTAATATATACCTCAAGTCACTTCATGTCTCTCTGGCTAATTACTTTTAGGTTTATTTTTCCATTTTTATTTTGTGTGCATGTGTATGTGTGTACACATCTGTGTGGATGCCTGTAAACGCCAGAAGAAGGTGCGTTACGGAGGTTGCTAGTCGTGTACAATATGTACACGTTCGTAGCTACACTGCTTCACGGTAGTAACACCCCCGGGAAGCACGCTGCAGCCTACCAGCGTCGGAACAGGTGCGTTCTGCTTGTATGTCTGCGGAGCTCTATGGATGTGAGCTGTGCGAAGGGTAAGAAGCTGCTGCTCTCAGCCTGCCAGGCACTCAGGCTAGGCAACCGATGGCTGTTAGGGTCAGTTGGTTGTTTCTGTCTAATGGCTACTTGTATTGTGGAAAACAAAGCATTTCCTTCCAACAGTCTGTGATCTTCATTAACGCTGGGCCAAGAAAAAAAAAAGTCATAAAACAGAATAAAACAGAACAGATCTATAGTTTTGGGGCAAAATGATGAAATTAAATGTGTAGGTAACCTATTTATATACTGCGACTAAGTATTTTCTAAAGAAAGCTATGCAAAGAAGCTATTACCTACGTGAGATGTATGCTCAAGGGTTCCTTTTTCACCCTTGATACCAGGAATACAAAGAGGAGTGCATGTATCTAACTGACTTACTTCGATTTATGAACAACTCACACCCTCGTTTCACATCTGCGAACGCTGAGTTAAACTGCCACTGGCTTTATCAAGTGGGAGCATAAGTTCTGTGGTCAAAATATAAGGGATTTGAACTAATGTTGATTTAATTTGTGTTAATTGTGTTTGTCTTTTCTTCTTTTTCTTTTTTTTTTTTTTTAAAGATTTATGTACTTATTATTTATGAGAACACTGTAGCTGTCTTCAGACACACCAGAAGAGGGCATCAGATCCCATTACAGATGGTTGTGAGCCACCATGTGGTTGCTGGGAATTGAACTCAGGACCTCGGGAAGAGCAGCCAGTACTCTTAACCACTGAGCCATCTCTCCAGCCCGTATCGTCTTTTCAAAGTTTACTTTTTCTCTGTTATCTTTCCTTCGTCAAAAGTCAGCTGACTGTGTGCATGTGTTTGTGGGGTTTTATTCAGATCAGTTAATATATTTATGCATTTTACCAAAGTCATAATTATTGCAACTTTATAGAAAGTCAGGGTGACGTCAGCCCCTGACTCCATTTTTCTTCTTCAGGATGGCAACAACCCTTCTGAATCTTCTGCTGTCCCACTTGAAATTAGAGTCTATCCGTTGATAGCCACAAAACAGCTCGCTGAGACGTTCATTGGTTTAGCATTGGATCTATGGATCTGAGAGAACTGACATGTGACAGTGATGTGTTCCCTACTCACAGACATGGCTTATGTGGCCACTTATCCCAGTTTTCTATGGTGTCTTTCATCAAAGCTCTGTGGTGTTCTTCCCATAGCTCTGATGTGTAGTCGTTCGAATTTAAATGTAAGATTCCTTCTGGGGAGTTCCGGTGCAGGTGATGCTGTGATCCTGACTTTAAATTCCACTTGTTGTACAGCAATGCCAACCAACCAGAGCTTCAGGGACTAAGCCACTACCCAAAGACTATACATGGACTGACCCTGTTTCTGACTTTACTTTGTGAACCCCTAGTGAACTAGACTGCTGCAATATACAATGACATGTTTGCCCGGAAACTAGGGAAAGGGAATAACCTCTTTCCACTAACTGTCTGACTTTTACTTTGTCCCTGTACAATGACACAACCCTTTGAACTGTCTCCTGTCCTGAAGGATTACTTCTAGGTAGTTTGTTGTTGTTTCTTTCATACTTTGCATACGAATAAGCACGGTCTCATTTGAACTGTGGATTTGTCTCAGACATTAGTTTGCTGAGAGTTTGTCCTGAAGGAGCGTCGGGTTTTGTCAGGGGCCTTTTCTGCGTCATTTGATATGGTCGTGTGAATGTTTCGTTGATTATTCATTTGTCCAGCCAACCTTGCATAAGTATCGTAAGTCCCACCTGTAGAATGGAATTCTTTTTCTACATTCCCTGATTTAATTTGCTAATATTTTGTTGAGGACTTCTGCGTATGTCTGTGGAAAAATGTGGTCCATAGTTTTGTTTTCTTCTGTCGTCCCCCAGCTTTGGTGTTAGGCCAGTTCCTTCTGGTTCCTGCCCACAACTGCTGGGTGCCCTCACAGAACTAAGGAGCCACCAGGTTCCTGGAACCATTCACTCACTCACACACTGGGGACAGCCACAGCCCATACTCCCTGCAGAAGTAGGCAGTTGTCCTCTGGGAGCTGGATTTTCAGCAGTACTGAATTAGTAGATGAATTAGGGGATGACTGGGGTGACTGAAGCAGGTGGAGGCAGTGTTGAGCGAGGACCCTGCAGTAAACGTGACTGCTTCTGTAGAGAGGCTTAAGAGGGAAAACGGACTGACTGCAGGCTAGCCTGGGCTACATAGAGCGACCCTGTCCCCCAAACAAACATGCAAGCAGAAGAACCCTGCGCAGGTTAGAGACGAGTCTTTGGAGACTCATTCGAGAAGAGCTGGGCAAAACCTCACGGATGTGCAGCAGCTGCCCCCTGCTCCCTGCTGTGAAGCCGCTCATCCGATAGCATCGATCAATTCTACACTAACTCCGATAGCATCGATCATTCTAAACTAACTCCGAGTGTCTCTCCTGGAACATCTGGTGGCTCCTTAGATCTATTGATGAGGGACTTTTCATTGCTTTGGGTTTCCTGCACTTCCATCCCTAATAACGAGTTATTTTAGGGTGCTCTATTTCAGCGGACACCCAGCAATGGCGGCCTTCCCTCCCTTCACTGTGAGAGCGGGCTGGCAGGCTGCAGTCCTGGCCTTCCCTTCTGTGCTGCGTGCTTACTGGAGCAGGGACATCATGAGGTTTTTCTTTTAAGCAAAAGAAAATTAGGTTCAGTGTGAGATCAGCCACGAAACTCAGGGGCTTCATAGCACAGGCCTCTGTCTGTGGGTTGCTGCTAGCTTGCTTCCCACGCTGTCCCAGGAGAAGGTGGTTCCACTCCACACAGGTGGTTGTCCAGGGGGGCCGGCATTTGCTTGAGCTGCCTCTGCTGGGGCGTCCATATCTGTGCCGAACTCAGAGCCTCAGAGCCCCTGACCCGCAGGCTCCTGGCTATTGCAGACACCTGAGGTGACCAAGGGTGCACCCATCCTCAGGAGCACGTGCTAGGTACCCCACCCTTGCTCCCCAAAGCCTCTAAAGCCCATGTGCTTGTCTCTCAGTGCCTGACTTCAAACATGCACGTGGCCATGCTAGTTCTGCGAAAACATCATAGATTGACGAAATTGTTCTTTCAAGGATGAGGTTTAATAAAAACAAATCTTTACAAAGAAATCTACATTATTTTGTTAGCATGTATTAATATGAGTCTTATAAAGCCTGGCTCATCCTGATTGAAAGTGCTGCCGTCCTTTCAACTTCACTTAGATAATTGTTAGAAACTTGACATCATCTTTCCTCTGGCCCCGAGGAGTCCTCTGTCCCGGTCACCCAAGCCCAGGCTGGGCAGATAGCATCCCAGGGCCTCTGTTTCTGTGTGTAGCAGGCCCGTGGATGCGGCCACCAGCTGCTCCTGGCCAAGGGCAGGTGATGTGGGAAGTCCTCACACTGAACTGGGGAGTCCACGGATCGCAGCCAGGGTGTGACTCATGAGCCCCACAGGGGGATCTGGAGTAGAGAAGCCTCTGCAGCCCAACCATGTCTAACTAAGAATTTTTGCTGCAGTCCAGACCTCAGGCCAGACCTGAGGCTTCTCGGGGAGTCATCATGGGTAAGGGAGCTGTGGGTGGCCTGAGGGAGGGCAGACAGTTACCAGGACAGGACAGTGTAGAAAGGCCCAGAAGACGACCTGGGGGGGGGGCAGGGAGGTCTCCTGACAGCACCATACCATGCCTAGTGTCACCCTTCATGGCCCACAGGGACTCACCCCTCATCTTCCAAGGGCAGTAGTGGTCCAGGCTCACCCTTTCCTAACTCTGAACTGTTGTTTCCATGGTTACGGCTACGCATGATGGGCAAGGGCTGTTCCCGAGTCCTCTTCCTGTTAGCCCAGCCCTTCCTCCAGGTTGCCTCCGTTGGCCATCAGAGTCAGCACAGCAGTGAGTGGACAGGAGAGGAAGGCTGTTCACCCACCCCCACCACACACACACACACACACACACACACACACACACACACACACACACACACACCTGGGGATGGCATTACAAGGAGCTCCAAGCTCCATGTAGGCAGTTGTTTTTATCCTGAAGAGCCTTGGCTTTAGCCTAGGCTCCTTGTTTCCTGACTGCCAGTTGGCGGTCTTTCCTGGTCTGTTGCAGCCGGAGAGAGAGTGCCAGCCAGCGTGATGCTGTGCTCTTCCGAGTCACACTCAGCTTCAGGTGTTTGGTCCAGGGGAGACCACAGTGGTCCAGCAGTGGCCGGCAGGGTCTGTGACATGCTTAGTACCTAGGATGCTCTGAGGGAGAACTAGCGGGTGGGTGGCTGGGGCTCTAACCAGGGAGTCTCATCTCATCTTACGGGGAGGAGTGGGAGACTGGATTGATACCAGGATGAATGGGAACCTCATGGCCAGTGCTCCTCAGAAGGCGTGGTCTCCAAGGTGGCCTTGGAACAATTGGTGAACAATTTTAAGAGAGGCAGGGACTCCTGCTGGCTGCCTGAGGCTTGGGTAAGGACATGCCAGCCCTTCCTGTTCCAACCCAGGCAGTTGAGGAGGCTGTCATTGTGGCACCTCCCCCCTTGTCTGTCTATCTGTCTGTCTGTCTGTCTGTCTGTCTGTCTGTCTCTGGAGACAGGGTTTCTGTGTGGTGTAACAGCCCTGGCTGTCCAAGACTTGATTTGTAGACCGGGCTGGTCTCAAACTCACAGAGATCCGCTTGCCTCTCCTCCCGAGTGCTGGGATGAAAAGTGTGAGGCACCAGCCCCAGCAGGACCTCATTTTTATGGCTGGTCTCAGCATACACAACAGCGTGCAGCTCAGCTCAGAGGTCACGCCTGTTTCACACCCCTAGTCAGTGAGCACCTGCTTCACGACCGGCTTGGGTGATGAGCCCTGTGGTTCTCACAGATGCACACCTTATTTCCCTGCTGCCTCCTGTGTGACGTTATCTCAGGATTTTCCATTAGCCCAAGGTGGGGCATGGGGGAGTGGGGCTCTGGCTGGTGACTGGAGCTTTTTCCTTAATCCTCTTTCTTAACTTATCATGAGATTGATAATTTCTTTTCTGAAAATTGTAATTTCTAAACTGGAAAATTTTAAGATGTTAGGAGTACAGGTGCCCTGTTAATACCAGGATGGGGTTCATCTTCCTATCCTGTGGCTGCTCTGTCTTGGTCTCAGCTCTCTGTGCCTGGCTGCCTGCCTGTCTCAGATGTGGGCGGGGTCATGGTATGGGCGGGGTCATGGTGTGGGCGGGGGTCGTGGTGTGGGCGGGGTCATGGTATGGGCGGGGTCGTGGTGTGGGCGGGGTCGTGGCATGGGCGTGGCTCAAGTGTGGGTCTAGCTTAGAGGGCTTGGGCCAGGCTGAGTGGAGGCCGACTAAGAGATGAGCTGGCCGCTCCCCTGAGCTTTCCTCCTCTCTTTTCTGCGGTCTCTGCCCCAGGAGTCTCCAACCTGACAATTCTGCGTGATACAGACCAATTCCTACAGTGTTGTTGAGCCCAATGTTTTTCAGATTATGGGTTTCAAACCATTATTAGATGATGAAGTCAATTTTCTGTCACACCCACATGAAAACATAGGCTGCACCTGTGCCCTCCCTCCCTCCCTCTGCTGAGGACAAGTGGGAACTGTGAGGCTCTAGCCATTCGTAGGAATGCCTCGAAGCTGCTGAGGGCTGGCACGATGCATGTCATAGTCACAGATAAATGCATCTGCAACCCCTCCCCCATCCTTCTCCTCCCTCCCCTCCCTTTCCTCCCTCCCCTCTCCCCTCCCCTTCCCCCAGCCCCTGTAGTGTTCTCACACCCTACCATGATTTCTGAAAGGGAATGATATTACGTTCCTGTGATTTCATGCCAACATCCTAGCAAGGTGGGACACGTGTCCAGCTGCCGATGGCCATGGTCGGAGGGCAGAGCTGCAGGAGACTAATGGCATCGATCGCTATCACAGGAGCCCCTGAACTCACTTCAGACAGGCCTTCTGTGCAGCTTTCTGGTCCCCAGGTTTAGATATGCTTCCCTAGCCTGCCTCCCTCACCCTCAGAACATGAACATTCACTCCAGTGGGGCCAGATGTGAGCCCGCCTTTTCTCATCGGTGCCTTTGGAACTAGCATGACACCAGCCTGTGACCGGTGCCTCTGAGGCACCAAGGCAAGACTGAGTGATGAAAGTTGGGGAACAGGCAGGCTATTCTAGAGCCTTCTCCTCAAGGACAGACCTGCATTCGAGGAATGGCTGGATCCTTCTGCCATGTTCGGGTGTCTCTGACAGTCACACTGTCCACTTCTCCTCAGGGCCAGGCCTCCTGACAGCTACAGAGAGTACTCCTCAGGAGGCCTGAGGGGACTGTGCAAATGCTCTTTCTTAGGGCGTGGCATTTTCTACATTGCAGGAAGGTGCCCCTCTCCTGATGGCCAGTGAGTCTGCCAACAGCAGTGGGATTCAGGGAAGAAATGTTTTCAGTGTATTGCTTGCACGGGCAGTTGCAGGAATGAACAATGGATACCGTTAGCCCAGTGGTAGTTAGCAGCTCAGGGACCTCTTCACGGGGAGCAAAGAGGGGAGGATGTGACGATTCTAGTGAGGTCAAAGGACAGGGCTGGGCACGAAGGCGGGGCCTCATCCTCAGCTACCTAGTGAGTCCGAGGATAATCTGAGGATAGCCTGAACTACATGAAACCAGACAGCACGCTGGGTGGCGTGAGTCCAGCACCCACATCCCCACCCACCACTCACCTTAGCCACTGACTTTCTCCTCAAGCGTCCGTCCGTCTGTAGGAGGCCTAGAGTTCTCAGTCCCCCTGCTGCTGCTGAACAACGCCCTCAGCACTATCTCAGGGTAGCCCTGCTCTAGATGCTGGTTTTGGACTCCAACAGCCCAAACATTTATCCTGGTGGCGCCTGGCTGCACACTGGAGTGCTTTATTAATTTATACCTGCATCATTTCCTTTGCCTGCCTGGGATGCTTCGGGGGCATGACCAAAATCCATGAGAGCATCCCCTTCCCAGAAAGAAAAATGGTGCCGGAGTTGCCGGCTCTGTCTCGGAGGGGAGGGGGGAGCTGTGTGAAGCCTGAACTCTTGTCTTGCATAGTCTCAGCTCCTGTGTGACAATGTTCAGGGCCCTCTCAACTACCCTTGATTACAGTTGTCATCCCCAGACAAGCCTAACACTTACTGCCGGCTCTGGCAACCCTCTCTGGTCTCCTGTCCACTTGTCCCACACCCTCTGCTTTGCTTTTTCCAGGCAAAGTCCGGTGGCCAGACTTTAACCAGGAGGCGTATGTCGGCGGTACGATGGTTCGCTCTGGGCAGGACCCCTATGCACGCAACAAGTTCAACCAGGTGGAAAGCGACAAGCTACGCATGGACAGAAGCATCCCTGACACACGGCACGAACAGTAAGTCTCTCCAAGCGTGTGGGAAACGAGCCGGAGACTCTCTCCTTTGTAGCGCTGCATTTCCTCACCCAGGTAGTGTTTGCTGTCAAAGAAGGAAAGATCCTGAAGTGAGCCTCTTGGCCTCCGGCAGAGGTAGCAGGCTGTTGGCCAGCAGAGGAGTCAGAAGGAGAAAGTTGCATGGGCCTTGTACTTGGCCAAACCTTTAGTCTTTTTGAGCTGCACTCATAAAATACCGTTCACAGTCTCGGAAGGGAGAAAAAAGATCTAACTTCCTCTTACTGGGCCAGCTGTAGTTGGGAACAATATTCTGGAAACCAGAGATTAAACTATGGTCTCAGCAGAGCTGGGAGGGACCAGGGGGCAGGAGGACAGGAGATAGTGTGTACTCCAGACGCTGAGGAGAAGGGCCGTCCGCACGCTCTTTGGGATTTTAGGACGCTGACTCCACTGAGCTCAGCTCAAAGCATTCTCAGACACTGGAGTCTATTCTGCCGCTGCTTACAAGGAAAGGGGCACCTTTCCATCCTTGGCCATCTCCCCTACAATTGCCTTCATGTCCCAGAGAAGAAACAGAGGCACTGGACTAGGAAGTGCTAAGAGCCAGTGGCTGTCAATTTGACAGGATTACAGTCACCTCAGGGACAGGGCTCTGGCTGTATTTCTAGATTAGATTAATTGATGTGGGTCTCACCTCATGTGGGCAGCGTCCCAGTGTGAGCTGGGGTCCCAGGCTGAATAAAAACCAGAAGCTTAGCTGAGCACCGTATGCCTCTCCGATTCCTGGCAGATGTAAGGTGACCAGCTGCCTTGTGTTTCTGCCTCAGGCCTGCCCCGACGTGGTAAACTGTGCTTAGCGCTGTGAGACAAAATACACCCTAATTTCTTCATCTTGTCAGGTTTTTTTTGTTTTTTTTTTTTTTTTTTTTTGCTTTTTTTTTTTTTTTTTTTTTTTTTTTTTTTTTTTTTTTTTAAACACAGAATTGAGAAAAGAAACTTATCCAGGGTTTCGGCCTCGGGATAGACCTCAGAAGCCAGGATAAAATGTCACCTGGCCACTTGAGATAACTGAGGTTTGAGCTCTGTGGGATTGGTGAGCCTTGCCACCAGCTGGTGCTAGCTGGTTTTCCCACTAAGATTTCACCTTGGCCAGCTCTCCTGTGAGCAGGAAAAGGCGTGATTTGGGGCTGGATTCTGAGCTGCTGCCTCTCTTGTGAGCTTAATTTAAAATTCCCTCAAAGTCTACAGACATATTTTCTTCCAGTATTTTTGGAATAACTGTCCAAACTAATCTTTGATTATTCCTCCCAGAATGGGTTGGTTTCTGCCTGGTCCGTGTCAGCCTCCTTTGCTATGTGGAAGCCCCATTGGTTGGATTGGGTACATTAGATCCTGACAGGCGTTGGCCTCTCTTGTTGGCCCCAGGAATCCACCTCATGGCACCAGTGGAAAACATCAGGCTTTCTCTCCAGCTCCCTAAGGTTTCTAGAACAGGGACGGCAACGAGACCCTTTCATGTGAGAGTCTGGCTTTAACTCTGAAGCCCTCACACAAGCAGAAATCAACCTCCCGTGGCTGTGCAGCTGGAAGCCGACCAGTGAAAGCAGGTTCAGGACCAGATGCCCAGGCTCTCTCCACCTGGTCCTTACATCTGGGACTCCTGCCCCCTGCAGAATGACAGGACGGAGATTGTTTTCTGATCTTTTGGCTCAGGGGACCCCACCAGAAGTCTTCATTCCCTCTGACCAGCAGCCAGTGGGAGCATGGGTGTTTGTGGACGAACTGACATATTGAAGTCCCAAGCCTCTGATGTGTCTTTGTTTGGAGAAAGCTTCTTTATCAGGCATGGTTAAGGTTGAATAAAGTTGTGCGAAAGGATCCTGATCCACTGGGATCCCAGTAGGAGTTCAAGGGAGGAATCAGGTAGGGGGAGAGAGGGAGATGAAGGGGTTGAGGGGAGTCTTCCCCTTGGCCATGTGAGGACTTGTGGGAAGATGGTCATCTGTCCATACTGAATGCCACCCTCCATCATTGGAAGGTCCAGGTGTGGTAAACAAAAGCAACAGAAGAAAGGCCACCTCCATGGGCCTCAGGGGCAGAGGTGGCCCAGCAGGTCCTGAATGACTTAGAGATCGTGGTGTCTATGAGTCTGTGAGCCTTCCTGGCATCCCGCAGCAGTGGGACATGACCAGGCAGGTCTCTTAGCTTGTGAGGCCATTTAGAAGTGCTTCTGTGTGGACAGTATGCAGCTTCCAAACAGAACTGGAGGTTTGGGGGGTGTCTCCTCTCTGCCAGGAGTTCAAGGTAATTTAAGATTTCTTCTGTTGGGAAACCAGCAAGCCCACATGGAAGCACGCTGCCGGGGATTTCTTCCCCTGGGCCAAACTTCGCCTTCGTGTTTGTCCCACTAAATCCCACGAGACCGAGATGAGTTAGGTGAGGGCACAGATCCCCTCAGCCTCCCAGCACTGAGTCGGGCTCAGGGTTTCTGTTTCTCTTCATCTTGAATTTCAAATGTAGGGACTTTGAAATGCATTTGCATCTCAAACTAAAAGGTGGTCCCGAGATTATGGACTCTCCAGAGAAGCATCTGAGGAGGGTCCGCCCTCGTTACAAACCTGTCTGTCCAGCAGGCTTCCGACCTAGAACGTCTCGCTCTGCTCAGTTTGCACAGCCTGGTTGCCCTGTTCTGGTGCTCTGAGAGAGCTGACACAAACCCTTCAGAAGATCTGGCTGTAGACAGAGCTCACGCTTAGGGACAGCACTCCTGAGGGTGTCGCTCTCTTCCAGCAGGATGGTATAGGTTGGTTGAGTGGTGTCCTACTGTGTGTGCCTGCTGTCCCTGGGTCATCAGAATTGGCCATGTCCTGAGAGGACCTGGCTGGAATTGGAACTGTGGGCTGGTCATAGCCCCAACTGTATCTACTCTTGTTACTCTGCTGAGTAAACACTGCTAATGCCAAGAGGGGGCTGCCACAGGAGCCCGCCAGCACAGACTGAGGCCTGTGAGACCTGATTTTTTCACTGTGAGGTTTAAGACCTGCGTGAGGGCAGTGCAGTCCTCGTGTGGCTGAGGAACCAGAGGACCCTTGGTCTTCAATACCTTCTAACTGCTGGCCTAACACACTTTAGTTGGAGGGTGTCATCTCTCTGATGGGATGTCACATAAAGTCTCTCCGTCATTGGTTTTTGCCTTCTCGAACCTTCTATGTGACAAACGAAGGAGCCTCTAGTTCACTTCTGGACCTCCATCTGTTCTGACAAGCTTTGTCCTGTGGGAGGACACTTAGTCCTTGTGTGTTTGATGTGTGCTCCGGAGAACCGAGTTTAAGGCCAGTATCTCAAGGCGTGCCGAGTCCTGCATGCTGTACCCTCCTCTCCTGCTCTCCCTCTGGGTGTTTCCCTTACCAGCTGCATTTTCAGCTGTGATAAACTAGCAGAGATCAGGCTGAGCGGATGTTTGTTACATTCTGAGTAGCACACCTTGCCTCTTCATCATTCTTTACACGCACACATGCACACACACACACACACACACACACAGAGAGAGAGAGAGAGAGAGACAGAGACAGAGACAGAGACAGAGAGAGACAGAGAGAGAGAGAGATTTCAGCAAATACCCTTCATATCAGCCTTTCTTCCCATCATTCCTTGTACTTCTCCATCCAGCCTGGGACCCCTGACCCTCTGTGTCCCATAAGCGATCACAGAGGCCCCTCTTGGCACCAGCTCAGGGCAGTAGATCCTATTGGTGTGTTTGTTTCACTTTCATTTCTGAGACACTCCCCCAACCCCAGCTAAGAGTGCAGACCTCTTGGATGGCATTTCTTTTCTTCTCAGTCACTGTGTCTCCTACTGTTCTAGTGAAGATTAGCTATGACTTGCTCCTCACGGGACAGAGTCTGTCTTTGCATACAGTTGCACTTTAAGATACATCTCTGTTTGCTTTTTAGTAATTTGTAAGAACGTGTGCACATTGCCTTCTGTGACTTGAGCCTATTTGGGGGTTGAAGGGTCTGAGCGCCTGTAACTCCCTCTGCCACCCTTGTGAGCCCATCCTCTCCCTCCAAGGCCCTCGTCACATTCTTTTTGGTTATTTCCACTGGCCCTCTGCCCTCTTACGTTCTTATTTTGTATTCCTCTCTCCCCATGTAGCCTGCTTCCTGCTCAGCGACCCCTGCATGTATTAAGTCTGCCTGAAATCCCACTGTAGACAGAGAACATATAGAATTGCCTTATTCTGGTCGTGAATAGGTACGGAGATATTTGAAGGCTACCCCTGGCATTCCCATCTCCCAAGGGAGATCTACTTTGCAGAAAGCATAGGCAGATCACTTTTGTGCAGTGCAGAACTGAACCGTGGGCTGGGTTTCCGTTGGGTGGGAGCGGTCTGGAAGTTTCCAGGTCTTCTAGGAAGCAGCTCCTAAGATTGCCACCTTAATCTCGGTCCTGTTGTCATCAGCAAGTTCCAACTTGTGTCCTGGCCTCCTGTCCACAAGGCCATTGCTCTGTTGGATGTATTCTGCCCTGGCAGGGGAGGGGAGGGCAGAGGAGTGCTGGCCCCACTCTCTGGGTGCATCTGGCTGCCTGCAGTCCGTCTCCCCAGCACTTCTCATCCCTGCCTCTCTGCTTTCCATGACTAGTACTGTCCAGAGCAAACAACTTTATTGTCTCTGAATGCAGGGGAACACCTGAGTGTTTCATTGAACATTACTAGTTTAGCTTGAAAATCACGGGTCCTGCATTTCAGCCTGAGCAGAAGTGTCATGGACGTGGGGACGGACGGCATGACTTTGTTAGTAACTCTGTCGCTTGTTACTCTCAGACCACGGTGGAGATGATCTCCGACCCTGGGCTTTTATCTACAAAGCAGTCACAGTACAACCATGACTGTCTCTCCGCTGTCAGTGAGCTCGGACATCTGTGGAAATACGAAAAGGCTTGTGAACCCCTGGCTTCTGTGCTGGCCTTGGTCACTGCTGCCCTGTGACCAGCGGCTTGTGTGAACCAGCTTGAGCAGACCAGGCTGTGCTCTGGGAAGCTTTGTTCTTGACTCACGTGATACGCCACGCCGACCTCGAGGACTGACCCTGGGTGTGCTGTTGCTTCCTTGCTGTGTGGTTCGTTTCGCAGCAGACAGTTTAAGGAAATACCTTTGAAACCATGACCTGCCTGCCACTGAGGGAATCAGAGCAGGGAAAACAGACTCAGCAGGCTGGCCGGATAAATCAGGTCAGTCCAGGCTGCCCTCCCTCAGCTGCCCACTTGAAAGCCTTTACCTCACCATCGCCGAGGAGCCATGGGTGTGTATGAGCGTTTGTTTGCAATGCTGGAATCGAACCCAGGGGCTCACACATGCTAGGCAGGTGTCCCCCCCATAGGGGACATCTCCAGCCCTCTCCTTACTTTTTATTTTGAGGCAGGGCCTCACCAATTCACCTCGACTGAGTTTTGAACTCACTCTATATATAGCCCAGGCAGGCCTGAAACTTGACATCCTTCTGCCATAGCCTCCTGAGTATCTGCTTACAGATCCATAGTACCAGGCCTACCTCATTTGTCTCTGAAGTGGAAAAGCTCCGTGTAGTGTAGGAAGGTGGCGGAGTGGCGTGAGAGCCTTGCCTTTCTGGGTCAGTTCGCCTATACTCCACGCTTAGGTTGTGCATTTATGGCGTCTCCTGCTGGTCAACAGTCACGGACGCTGATTAATGAACGATCCTGTCTGTTCTCTGTTGCAAACCATATACCCTTGAGATACTGGATCTTGGTGACAGACCCTATGGTTGCCCAGAGCCCCCATTCAGTCTAAAAAAGTTCAGACCTCTACAATGATAGCCGTTTCCTTTAATGATCCAACCAGTCGACCACAGGAAGCTTGTGTGGCTAGAATGTATGTGCATGCACATGTATGTGGTGTACATGAGTGTGCATGCCTATGCTTGTATAGGGAAGTGAGTTCCAGAAGCATGTTGTGAGGATATTGGTTGCCCTCTCTTTTTAGGACCGTTTGTGCCACGGTCACAGAATGCCAGTGCTTGCCAGGAGTAGAAATCCATCTTTCTGTTCCAGAGGATCACAGCTCAGGGTCTGTGGGTTTGCTGTCTGGACAGGAGCTGGTTTCCTCTCCCAGGATAGCACCTTGGGTGCCGTGTGCCCCAGGAGAGGGAAGCAGAAGATGGAGGGGTCGAACGGACTCCCCGTGGAATAATGTACACCAAGAGCTGTGGTGCCTGGGCTTGCCCGTGCGCCTGCTCGTTCCTCTTGGGGCTGGTGTGTCTGTCTGGCATCGGTGGCAGGTAGAGCACGGTCTGTGTCTGACGGTTCACTGCAGATAGACTGCCTCCCGCTGCTTCTGCATTCAGGCCTTTTACAGCACGCCAGGCCCTTTTCATGCGTTAAGACTGGATCAGAATTTGCTACCAAACATGAAAAGAGTTGTCCGCCTTTGGCTTTTTCTTTCTGTTATGGTGTAGCTGTAAGGGGCACTGGGTCCTTACTAGGTCCTTCTCCTCCTGAGAAGAGGAGGGGCTGCGAATCTTTACTGGTCAGTGAGAAGGAGCTCCCTGGTCTCTGCAGAACAGCCAGCATCACCTCTAGAGAAGCTGTGGTTTGGAGGTTACCTTGAGGTCTGCCGGGCCAGCTACCTACATGGCTATTTCTGTGACTGGGGTGCTGGCTCTCCGGCCACTAGCAAAGTGCCCAGAACTCCAGTTTTCTCTGTCATGGCACACCCCCGGAGGCTGACACACAATGGTGTCCTCAGACTCTACGTCCTCACCTGAGGGTTTGCTTCCTGTCTCATGCTTGGCCTTAGCAGTGGCAATCCACTGAAATCAGGGTAAGACGATGGCAGTGACAATACTGGGGACGAGCGTGCTGGCAGCCGCCACTGCGACTGGACGTCTCTCAGGCAGATGCGGGCTGGATCTGTCACATCTCCTGCAGAACAGCCTTGCATTGCAGACTCCCTCTGTCCTTTCTTTAAACACTCCTGGTTTCTTCGACTGCCTTTTAAATTATTATCTTGAAAGCATGTTTTTTTTCTTTTTTTCGGAGCTGGGGACCGAACCCAGGGCCTTGCGCTTCCTAGGCAAGCGCTCTACCACTGAGCTAAATCCCCAACCCCGCATGTTTTTTTCTTTTTTAAGTAGGTACATCTGTTGTGTTTTTTTTTAAAAAAGCAAAAATTGAAAGCACATCAGAAAGCTAAGGAGCACTCAGTCTCCGAAGGCCGTTCCTCCTGACTTGTTCCCCATCCTGCTGTTGATCACAGCCAGGGAAACCCATATGCCTCTGAGCCTCACACAGGAGCAGTTCCTGGGCTCTTTTTGTGGCTGTAGCTTCAGCTCTGTGTGGCTTTGCGTTGCCTGGTTTCTGCTCATGCACGCAGCTCTCTGGGAGTGGACGAGGACGTCCCTTTCTCTTGTTCATGCTAACCATGTTGGGTGAATATATTTTAGTCATGTCTCCTTGGTACAGACAAAGTCCCAACGTTTTTCTAGGCCGATGGAGGCCGCTGCTTAGTTCGGAGTTATGTTTCTAAGTCAGATCTTGGGGGCCAGCGCCCTGGCCTCCTCCTTCTCCTCCTCCTGTTTCATGGCTGCGGTACATGACTGAAATGACCAGAGGGAGAAGGCATGCTTCTCTTCTGCAATTACGACTCTCTGCAGAGGACTTCGTCTGTGAAGACCAGCCACGGTGTGGCCACTTTAGTCATGCTAATCCTCCGCACCGAGGTCTCCAGCAGCCGTGAAACCTCTGTCCCCCACCGTGCAGAGAAGTGGGGTCTTCTTCACTCTCTCCCGGCCCTCATCCTTGTGAACAGAGCTCCTATCTGTCTCAGATTTGCCCACGGTGGAAGGGGAAGCTCTTCTCGCCCACTGGGTTCTGCACAGACTACTTTGTGTGTCCCTCTGCAGAACTGCCCTCCGGTCCCCACAAGGCCTTTGTCATCTTGAAATCACAGTCACTGTGTTTACCCTCACAAGATCAGACCTTTAGTATTCTCCGGGGGGAGCTCGCCAAGACGCATGAGCAGCTAAGCGGTGAAGAGTGCGGAGACCCCTCTGGCTCTCCACTGGTCTTCCATCGACGCCATACTTGGGGTGAATACATGTCTGTTCACTTCTTTCTGGAAAGTTCAGTAACGCCAGTGTGTTGAGGTCTGCCAGCACCCCAGGCTCCTCCCACACGCCCACCCCATGAGCACCGAGAGCTCGGGCTGCAGCACTCACGAGTCTCTCGTGTCCTTGTATTATGAAATGTAGCATTATCATTTCAGTTATTTTTAAGCCTACTTTAAAATAACCAAAATATTGCTATTTCCCACTTGTCTGGAGTTCTGCTCTGACTTTCCTTTTTTAACCCAGTGCGTGTTAGGCAACAGTTTCACAATTGTGTGAGTCTTTTTCCTTCCTGTCAGTTTAAACTTAAGTCATTGGCTTTCTTCCCCCGCTCCTTACCACTCAGAAGCCAGATGTTACGGCCGCATGATGCTATTTTCTTGCCCGGGACCTGTGGCCTTAGTGTCACCTCTCTGTAGCTGAGGATTTTTGCTGCAAGTGTTTCTAAGAACATCACACACATTTCTTCCCACTTGGCTCCCACAGCAGCCTTAGAGAGGTGGTGCCTTTGTTGTGGCCCCTGTGTTGTGTTGATGAGGGAACTGAGAATTAGAGGGATCCGTTTAGGCTAAGTAAGTAGGGGCAGCATGAACACGCCTGCATGCGGGACCATGTCTTCATGTCCTCCTCACGTGTGTGTGTGTGTGTGTGTGCAGTGTGTACGTGTGTGCACATATGCATGCATGTGTGCATATGTGTGTATGCACATGTGTGTACATGTGTGTGTACACATGTATGTACCTGTGTTCAATGTAGATTGGCCAGAGGTAGGGCCTCTTCCTTTATTATTCTCCACTTTATTTTTGAGATAGGGTCTCTCCCTCCACCTGCAGCAGGAAAATTTGCATAGGCTAGCCAGCCAGTGAGCTCCGAGGACCTGCCCGTCTCTGCCCTCTGTCCTCCATGCTGGGCCCACCTGCACCTGGCCTTTTTCCATATGCTCCGGGAAGTGAACTCAGGTGCTCGTGCTCGTGTGGAAGTGCTTTACCGACAGAGCCGCACTCCCAGCCTCTGTCTCCTTACTCACATGTTTTCTAGGTGTTTTTCTAGAACATGTTTTTAAAGCACCCACTGTAAACTTCAATCCTCCCGACGTGTGGACACCTGCGTCTGCGCCATCACAGGCTGCCGTTCATTTCTAAGAGCATCTGTGTGACCGGCCACAGTGCTGTCACCTGGCACAGAGGAAGGACCCTAACCCTGTAAACCTGCCCCGTCTGTAACTCTCACTTTGCCACATGACTTGGCCTGCACGGACAGGCTGCTTCATGTTCCTTCCCTTTGTCTTTTGCACTTTACTGGGGGTTGGGCCAGGGTTTGCTCACGCCGGGCCAGCGCTCAACCGCTGAGTCATTATTTTCACTTTTAATTTTGAAACGGAGCCCACTAGATTTGCCGTTCTGTAGCCCAGCCGGATCTTAAGCTCACCCCTCTCCTGCCTGGGCCTTGTCAGTAGGAGAGACGGCATGCCCCTCTGGCCCTGCCCTTTAGTCTCCTCATGTGTTTAGGTCTTCCGTTTTACCCTGAGTCTGCATCTCCGTTCTTTTCCTGTCCCTGTAACAGAGTACCCGAGACTGAATCCGCCCTAAAGGCGAATGTTCACTTGGCTCACGGTTCTCAAGGCTGCCTGCCGGTCTAAGAGCATGGAGGGGCTGCTGCTTGGCCCCTGATGAGAGCCTGCACCGGTTTAGAAGGCAGCTGTGGGGGAGAAGTGGGCAGGACTCCATGCTCCTGGCCTCCCCCTCCTTCCTGTAGACGCATGGGTCTTGGATCTTAGGGTTAGTCGTCAGCACCTTTGACGCAGGCACAGTTTTGTTTACTGACTGCTCCTCGCTTTGTTTTGTCCCTCCAGTTGGTTAACAGTTTGTTTTCTACTTATAACTCTCAATTAGTTGCCATTTTTAGCAAGAGTAGTAATTAGACAAGTATTGGTTTAATACTAAGAATAAAAAACTGTGCCCATTTTTAATGAGGAGCACATATGCTTGTCTCTGTCTCACCCCATTTTTGTTTTGTTTGAGATTTGGGGGTCAGATGATCACAGTCTTAATTTTTGTGATTTTTAAAAAGTTTTTATGTGCATGTGTGTCTGTGCACCACTGCAAGTGCCACCCAGTGCCACTGGGTTGTGAGCCGTCACGTGAGTGCTGGGAGCTTATCCCCAGTCATGTGGGAGAGCAGTTGGTGCCCTTGGTCACTGTGCTATCTCTCCAGTGCCCCATAATCATCTTTCCAGAGACTTTTATCTGGAGAATGGAGAGATCTCACATATGTCTCTCGAGAGGACCCAGGTTTCATTCCCAGCACCCACGTCAGGCGGCTCACGAAGCTCCAGGGGATCCAGTGCCCTCCCCCAGCCTCTGAGGGCACTGCATGTGCACTCACAAACAAACACAGTTAAGATTTTCATTTACACAGTGTTGCTCACGTGCAAAACGGCACTGGTGGGAGGTGGTTTCGTGTTTCCTCCTGTCTCGTCCCCTATCTTGTTACACCCTTACATTCTTTAAATTTTATCACATCTTTTCGATTCTTTCCTGGGGGTGGGGGGCGTGCACACATGATCGTGCGCACACGCAGATGTCAGAGGACGACTTCCAGGAGGTGGCCCTTCCACTGTCTGGGTCCTAGGTTGCCAGGCTCGTGGGAGAACGCCAAGAGCTGAGCAGCTCATGGGTGCTGCCTGAAGAGATGGGATGGTGCTGGCGTCCTGTCCACAGTGTGGATGGTGACAGCTCTCCGCTTCACGGCTACCCCGACACCCCCAGGGATCGAACACCTGTCTGTCTTTATCTCTGAAAAAAAAAAACGGGATCCAGCACAGCCTGCAGTTGCCAGCTGAGCAGTTTGTCAAGCACAGAACACTAAAGGCGTCTGTGGTCAAGCAGTTTCCAGACCTCCTGCCGGGCAGAACTCGCCCATCCGCTCACGTAAGGGAAAGTCAGATCGCCACCAGAGCGCTGAGGCTCTGGCATTTGGCCTGGAAGAGATAAGCAAAGGAGGGAAAGTAAGCCACTCACCCAGACAGTTCCTGGGAAGGTTGCCCTGGAGCTTAGCCACGAGGATGCCAGAGGCGTGGAGCAAACAGAGGCACGGGTGGCTCTGCGTGAGGCAGAACTGGGCCATCCCGTGCTGTGGAAACCGGAGTTGGAGGGCATCTGCAGCTGAGGACCAGGGCAGGCAGGCATCTGGTCAAGCAGGGGAAAGGGTACATCATGGCTCCTGTCATCTGCTCTGCAGCTGAACTCCTGGGAGGGCCCCGTCACCAGGAGGAATGAGTTGAAAGGACAGTTCTGCTCTGACTCGCAGAAGTGGCTCCAGCTCAGAGGGCAAGTGCACACTGCTGGTGAGGCGTCCTTCGTGAGATTAAGGAAGCTCTCACACACAGCGCTGTCTGAGGCCGTTACTGTTCTCAGAGTTTTCTGTTAAAATTTAACTTCTGCAAAACGGAAGGCATCGGAGAGTAGACAGTGGCCCGGGTGAAAGCGTTTCACTGCCCTGTGTGATGGCTCAGCTTGCAGAGTGCACCTGATGAGGCTCTGCAGGTGCAGACTTCCTCTGTGAGCTGGGCGCCCCTCCCTGGCTGTCCAGTCTCAAGTGTGCTGGGCCCGGCTACTGACCCTGTGTGTGCTTTTGTCCTGAACCCTCAGCCTCCCAGAGGGCACCAAGCTTTCCGCGGCAGGGCAGCCAGTAAGGCAGGCTGCGTCTTGTGACGAATGCTGTGGTTTTGAACTTGGCTCCTCTTATGTTTGCAGAATGTGGTGCCAGGACTGTAGACGTGAGAAAGCGGTCTTAGGTTAACAATGGTGACACAAGACAAGCAAACCCAGGGTGAACAGGGCCTGTCAGACCCTGGCAGCCAGACCTTAAGCTTCATTTCAGAGCAGCCTGCAAAGGTCATTAAATATTTTAGGAGTTGGCTCTCTGGTGTTCGAAGACTCAGAGCAGTCTGGGTAGATATCAGGGCTGGCTAGGAGCCAGCTGGGGCCTGGATATCCTGGCCCTGCTGTTGGGAGGGCCACTAAGAGCATTTTGGTTAGGCAAGCATTACATAACAGCTAGTTTGGTTCTTTTAACTGTCTTTCGACGTCTGCCTCCATTTCTAAGTTAGAAGTTATCTGATTGCTCACGGCAACTTCTAGAAGATTCAGTGGCAACCAACTTGAAATGTAGGGCCACCTGTGCTGTCTTGCAGGGCAGACAGAGCCTGAGACATGCATCTAGGCCCAGGCAGGGAGGGGCAGGGCTGTTTCCAGCAGGCCCATGCTGCACATCTGACTGCGGCAGGGTCTGCTGTGTGTGCCGTTGGCTATGGTCAGAGTCAGGAGTTCTGCTTCTGCAGAATGCCGCTGCCGTGAGGAGCATCTCTCCACACAGTGTGGAGTCTCTCAAAAAAAAAACCCACAAAACTGGATCTTCTGACGATGGAGCCGCACCATTCCCAGGGATTTACCTAGAGGACGTTCAAGTCAAGATCATACAGAAGTCACTTGCACATTGACATTTACTGTGGCGCTAGTCACAGCAGCAGCCGTGTTAAAGAGGCAGGCCAGGTGCCACCAGCATGGGGAAAGGCAAGGAAATCGGGAAGGAGCCGTCATGCCATTTGTAGGAAAATTGATGCAATCCTATTAGGCAGATAATAGGATCTCAAATGACACACATCTCACTCTCTCTCCTTGCGGATCCTAGACTTTATACAGATACACAAAATCACACACATATTTATGACATGGAGGAAAAAATGAAACTGTCTAGGTTGGAACAGAGGAGACTCTTGGGAAGGGAGGAGGAGGTACGTGGGAAATAGGCTTAACACAGATACATGTGTATCTGGGAACTTAAAAAATAGTTTTTAAAAATGAATCTAAGGGCAGCTGCTTCAGCACAGCCCAGGGCTTTTTGCCTGGCTACTGTTCCAGTTCCAGTCAGTGTTCAGCAGAGCCTGGCACCTGCAAATAACTCACTCCTTGTGTGACTGGTACCCCCTGGCCAGATCAGGCGACATGGTGGTCAGCTGTCTGTTGTCTTCCAGCAGCTGCCCACTCTGGACGCTAACTCCAGAGTGGGGAACGTAGTCCAGCTCCAAACTACTGGTCAGCTCTGGCTTGGCAAGCATGCCAGCCACACAGCAGGTTAGATACTGTTCCAGACACTTTGGGAACATTGTATCAATTGCCACGGCAGCCTCTGAGCTGACAAATATGTCTTCCCCCAGCTGAGAGGAACTGTGGGTCAGAAGCACAGCAGAGGGACGGGGGAGGGAGGGGTTCAGGCTTCCAGTTAGCTACTGTCTGCGCATGGCCTGCATCCCAGTGTTCCAGTGGTAATAGTCCTCCCTGCGTTTCCATGCACAGGCTGGGAGGCAGAAGGATCTATCTTAAGTTCTTCAGACTCTCAAGACTTCTGACTGTTAGCATGGAGTCTCATGTGTCCGGTGAGTGGCCGAGGCAGAAGTCAGAGCAGCCAAGGGGGGCTTATCTTCCCACCTCAGCTCAGGACAGAGGGGGATACATCCCACTGTCTTCACAGAGCCAGGGGGCGGCTCCCTGATCCCAATTCCTCTTGGCAGAGTTGAACTCCCCACATCTCCAGGTGAGGACTAAATTCACTCAAGTTAATTTTATTCCTTATGTGAGTTCTCTCAGAGATACGCCCCCAGTGATCTTTAACAAAACCAGAAAATTCAGATAGGTTGCATGCGTACGTAGGTGCGTGCGATCGATCAGTGTGTGTGTGTGTGTGTGTGTGTGTGTGTGTGTGTGTGTGTGTGTGATCTTTATGTGTCTGGCTTGTCAAGTTGCCATCTTAACAGACAGGAACCTTCCAGAATGGCAATGTCAGTACCAAGTCTTTGGAGCCTCAGGTGAACCAGGGCCCAGAGTGGGCTTCTTTGGAAGTGTCTGGGCAGAGAGAGTTCAGCTGCCGCGTTCTCTTGCTGTCAGCTCTCAGTCCTGCATGGCTGGGAGGAAGCCTCCATAGCTGACTGACTTGTAGCAGCTGCCACCCTCGTTCCCACTGCCTCTAGAACAGCCAAGACTGGCTGACAGGGCCAAGCAAGACTCTTTAAATTCAAAATTAATTGCTTTTCTTTTTAAAGTGATCCCCCTGGGGGCCCCATCTGGGTTGAGTGTGAGGCTTATCTGGATTTGTGCACACACTCACTCTGCCCATGGGGGTGTGAGATCCTTGGGTTTGTACTCCTTACTCCTCTTCCTTAAGAATGAGATCCTGCCGAAGCTCATGATTGCCCAGACTCTGAGCTCGGAGCCTTATGAATATGCAGAGGAGTTTTAATAAAATGGTGTGAAGCCGCCGCCTGCCTGTTCCAGCAAATGCTTCCAGAGCCTAGGAGACTTCCCAAGCTCCTGGAAGATGAGCCTCCTGCAGAGACGAGGAGAATGAGAGACTAGGGCATGATTGGATGGGCCCGGAAGCCAGCAGTCTGAGAGTGAAAAATGCTACCCTGCGGTTCTCACATGCCCACTCAGCCCTGTGAACCCCGGGAAGTCTCCCAACCTAGGTCTGCTGGCTCAGTCACTCCTGGGCTGAGTGGGGACCTGGCTAAGTGGGCCCCGAAGCACCGAGCCCCCCCTCTTACAGCATACAGATTGGCCACTTGGCAGTGACATCATTTGGTAATTTGTTTCCAGTTGAAACTTGACAGATTCTTCTTTAAGCTACCTTCCTGCTAATTGTTTTTATCAATCGTCTTGTCCATGAGGGTTCATCTACAGTGAGATCAGATGCTAACTGTAGAATTCGTTCCCCGGCTCCCCACAAACAACTCCTATACAATTTTTTCGTGTGATTAATTAAAAAGAACGCACTATAATGACTGGAATTAACCAGAGACGCCCCTTCCGCCGTCGCAGCCTAATTGCTTTATAATCGCGCTGCTCTTCTTGCTCCTGCTTGCTCACAGTCCGCAGGTCTGGGCTCGTCAGTCAGTCCCGGGGAAGCACACGCCTCAGTGCCTGCCCTCTCCACACCGCTCTGCTGGTGTCCAGTGGCTGCTACCCCAGCATCCAGCTCACTGGTCCAGCACTGAGCTCCAGGCTTCTTCCAAAATCCACCAAAATCCACCAAAATCATTTCCATTCAAGATAAATACCAATTGGGGGAGTCTGACGAGCTGCAGGGTAAACTGAGTCTTCAGTGTGTGGGACCATGGAAGGTTCTGCCACCCAAAGAGTTGACAGAGGCAGGGACTGGACCCCCTTGGGGTTTATGGGTTCCCCCCTCGGTTCAGTACACGCTGTCAGCCCGGCTGCTCCTCAGTCTGGTGTCACTGCCATCACCATTGGCCGCTCAGGACTCTGGCTACACCCAGACACAGCTGACCGTTTCCCAAGGCTCTAACGAGTTCTTCACCCTTCCAGGGGTGGGGGGTTGTGTAGCGTCCCCAGAGCGGCCTGGAGGTGTCCTCACATGAGTTCTGCTGAGCTGGTCCTACTTTACTAGGATATTTTGACTGTGTTACACTTGAAAAGAGGCGTGGCTCTAAAACTGTCCCTCATTGGCTCAAGTGTGAGGCGTCCGCAGTCAAGGCAGAGGTCCTGTGCCACCTGCCATCTTTGCAGGCCTAGGTCGCCTCGGCCCTGCACTTGAGACAGCCCTAATGCTCCCGCCCACCTGCCAGTCTGGTCTCCGTGAACACAGCCTGCTCCTCTGGCACCAGGTCACGGGAGGAGGCCTGGCAGGCAGTGTGAGGGACGGCAGGCAGTGGGCCCTTTGATGCTGTGAGAGCCGGTCACCCAAGCAGCACGTTGCCTGTTGCAGGCAAAGCACAAGGTGAGAAAAAAAGCGATGGCTGGCATCAGTCCCCCAGGAAAAAAACACGCCGAGGGGGAGTCAGGCGTGCAGCTGAGGAGTGTGTGTCTGAAAGCGGGAGGATTTCACGGCTTTAGGACACGTGTCTTACATGTTAGAAATCTGTTCTCAGTTCATACAGCTTGCAGAACTCCCTTGTCTGTAAGCAGAACCTCCCACAGCTGGCAGGCTAAGCACAGTCTCCCGGCCTTGGCAGCCCACTCTGCTTGTGAAGCAGGGACGATCCGTCACTGCCATTGCCAGGCATGTCTGTTGTTCACAGGGTGGTCTTTCTTTCTCCTCAGGTGTCAGCGCAAGCAGTGGCGAGTGGACCTGCCAGCCACCAGCGTGGTGATCACTTTCCACAATGAAGCCAGGTCGGCCCTGCTGCGGACGGTGGTCAGGTGAGGCCAACAGACCTCAGGTTCCCAGCGTCTCCCGGGGATCTCGGGTGCATCAGCTGGGCCTACAGACAAGGACATCAGCTGCCAGGCACAGGGTAGCTATTGGCTCCTCCAGCCAAGGCTGGGGGCCAAAGAGAGAGGAGACTCCAAGCAGAGCTCTGCCCGTACAAGGCTCCGTCCCTCTCTCTTTCCTCAGTGTCCTTAAGAGGAGTCCACCTCACCTCATCAAGGAGATAATCCTGGTGGATGACTACAGCAACGACCGTGAGTTTCATCAGCCTTCCTGGTTTGGGGTGTCTGGGAGGAGTGACCTAATACAGGATGGAGTGGAGCTGACACCAGGAGCAGGAAAGAGGTGTCCTCCAGAGACCCCAGGGGAAGGGCTTTCCATAGGTGACCAAGTATGTGGCCTTCCAGCCTAGAGCCCTGTGTAGATTCAGAGTTCACTATTCTCTGCTCTTTTTTCTCTCCTTAGCGGAGGATGGGGCCCTCTTGGGGAAAATCGAGAAGGTGCGGGTCCTCAGAAATGACCGGAGAGAAGGTAAGAAAGCCCCTCTCGAGGGGCACTTGTGAGGTGGTTTCTCGTTGGCATGACAAATGCAATTTAAAGGAAGAAGTGTTTATTGTGGCTTCTAGCTCCAGGGATGCAGTCTACCACGGCGGCAGAACGTGAGGCAGCTGCTCACAGTGGGCCCACAGCAAGCAGAGAGAGATGAGCGCCGGCGCTCGGTTCACGGCTCCTTCTTACACAGTCCAGGACCCCAGCCCATGACACGCTGCCACCCACTTTTGACCTAATTTAGACAGTTCCTCTCAGACGTACCCAAATGTATGTTTCCATGGTGATTCTAAGTCCTGTCAGGTTGACAGTCAAGACCGGCCATTCCGTGCCAGCCTCTGTGTTAGTGCAGTACACACACTCTTGCTCCAGAGGGAAGGAAAAAAAAAAACATGCTTTATTCTGAATCAGATACAGATGTTGTGGCCAGAATCACAGAATCAGATTGCTCCGAATGGCTTCTGCAGTGGAAGAGGGGCCATGAGCTTAGTCGCAGAACACAAAGTCATAAGTCAGTGCATAAACAAATATATTGGTGGAGGCATTAATTAGGTAAGTCACAGTAGAGCAGAGGAGCCTCTGCTGTGGTGTCAGGTGCTGTGTGTGACACACTTGGCACTGTGGTTGGTGGAAAGCAGTGATCTGAAGACCCGGTGGTCACAGGATGCTTGGTCAGATAATGAAGCTTGGTACTGAGCTGACAGGCCAGTGGGGCTGAGTGCTGGCTCAACAGTTAGAAAAATGCTGGCTGCCCTTCCAGAAGACCCAGGTTCGAGTCCCGTACCCACATGACAGCTCACAGCTGTCTGTAGCTTCCAGTCTCAGGGGATCCAGCATCCTGTCCTTACCTCTGAGGTAGTAGGCACACGGGGCACAGATATACATGTAGGCAAAATATGCTGGTACGCATACAATTAAAATTTAATAAAAACAAGAGAGGCCAATGGCTTGTGATCTGCAACATTCAAACTTTGCATGGCCTTCTACACGGATACAGCTTCTTCAGAGATTCCAGTTCCCACACACCTTTCCCGGCCCACTGAAGCTACTTCAGGGGAGTAGCAGTGACGTGTCTCTCCCTCCACCTGGGGGCTCTGTCCCAGTAGCTCAGGAAGGATAGTCAGAGCCTAACCAGTAGGAGCTGTCAATACGTGAGGCCGTATTTCCAAATCACCTTTGTCTTTACACGTTTGGAAAATTGACTCCTGTCTTCCACCCACGGGCCTGGGAAGCCCACCCGTGGCTGCAAAGGTTTAGAGAAGGCATTAAAGCCCGGCTGTGAGAAACTCAGGGTCTCCATGTTCCGGGCGTGCCACAGGATCACAGGCTCAACCCTGACAGCTCGCTGAAGGAGAACTGTCCTCATCGAACGGAGCAAGCGCTGTCCCCGCATGCTGACGTGACTTTGCAGACGACGAGCTGTTGGGTCTCATCTGTGTGGGATGCTGTGGGAAAAACGGCCTTCCCTCTGAAGGGTCTGGAAGCCTCTCTGGTGTGCTGCTGCTATTTGTCCTCACTCTCTTCCAGTTTCCAGCAGTTACAGAGAGATGGCACTCTTGACACTGCAGTGTGCGAGGATGACACGAATGGCATTCGTGTCCCTGGTTGGTGCAGACTTTGCTCAGGTCTCCATGTGCAGCTCCGGTCACGGCAGGAATGCGTTCCTGCAAGCATCCTTTTTTCTTTCCTCTCTTTCCTCTTCCTCATTTTTTCCACTTTATGTATGTGGGTGTTTTTCCCTGAGTGCATGTCTGTGTACTGCATTCAAGCTTGGTGCCTACAGAGGCCAGAAGAGGATGTCAGATCCCCTAGAGCTGGAGTCACAGACAGTAGTGAGCCACCGTGTGGGTGCTGCAAATCAAACCAGGTTCTCTGGAAACACAGCCACTGCTCTTGACTGCTGGGCCAATTCTCCAGCCCAGCACGAGTCTTTTGTTTTTAAATATTTAAATATTACGTGTGTGTGTGTGTGTGTGTGTGTGTGTGTGTGTGTATGTGTGTGTGCATCTGTGTGTGGGTAGGCTACATGTGCAGGTACCCATGGAAACCAGAATAGGGCATCCCGTGGGAAAGCAGTGAGTGCTCTTAACCACTAAGCCATCTCTCCACCCCCCCACCCCAAGATCTTAAAAAAAAAAAAAAGTAAAAATAACAAACAAATCATTTATTAAACAATATTGCTTTGCACGTGCTAGACACTAGAGAATGCAAGGATAACACGAGACAGTTATTATTCCTGCCCCTCCGGCACTTGCTTTTTAATTTTGCAAATAAATACAGACGTGAAACTGCCGTGCAGGCTAGAGCTGACAGGGCGGCACTTCAGTCGTGGAGGGCTCAGAGACTTGGATGTCACTCAGAGGAGGCTCACTGAGTGGCACAAGGGAAGTGAGGCCTTGCGGAGGAGGACAGTCCTCAGTTGGGGCAGAAGGAAAAAAAAAAAGAATCTCACAAAAACCAAGAAAAGCAGAGGCAAGGGGTCATAAGCAACAGAAGGCTCACTGGACGCTAATCAGGGCAGTGGCTAGGCCCATGGCTACCCAAGCCCAGCCTGCAGCTCACACAGACAGCGAAGCCTTCCTTACTCTGAGCAGGTTGGCCAAGGGCTCAAGCCAGTAGTGAACCCAAGAGCATGTATTCCCCAAACAGCCTACCAAATAACTGGCTTCAACTCAGCTTTTACCCCACTCTACTGTCTGAAAAGGAAAAGGCCAGCAGGGACTAAAACAAGAAAGCAAAAGTTGGGGGGAGGGGAGAGAAGGGAGGGGGGAGGGACCGAAAACTCTGCATCTCATGTTGGTGGTGGATAACCGATGACTCAGTTGAGCTGGCGAGAACTCAGAACAGCCCACCCACAGGTTAGCCCCTGCCTTACTTTAGCTAATTGCTCTTTTGGAATGCGCCTGCGCCCGCACTCTGTGCTATGTCAGGTGGTGAGACCGCAGAAGCCAGATCATGGCCTGGCTGGCCCAGAAGTGTGTGTGACCTCTGATCAGAGAAGCACACGATTCTGAGATGCACGACCGAGCTGTGTGCGTGCACCAATGTCGAGCTCCACGCACGAGTCAGCCGTGGCACAGGCGACAGAGATTTAGCAGGGGAGAATGTGGTCCTGAGGGGCCGAGTCTGTAGCCCCTCTAAGGAATCACAGATCCAGCTTGTGACTGTAGGCTTGCCTTTGGTGCTGTTGCTAAGCCGTGAGAGCCTCCAGTCTCCCCTCCCTCTCCCCTGCCCTCCCTGCCCCTGTCCTGACCTGCTCCCTGTACCATGGCTGCCACCTTTCATCTGTTAAGTTGTAGACTCTATAATGCACATGATACAATGTTACACATCTCTCCTCAGACCCTCGGTTATTTTTTTTTTTTGAAGAAGAAGTTAATAGAGTAGAGAGGTGGGCTACAAGACTCTGCCCGCCCCACCCAAGTCCGCTGCTCCCTTCCACACGTTCCCATCCCTGTAGGTGGTGTTTGCCCCCCAGACCAGACACTTCCTTCCTTTCAGGACTCTCCCTTCAGCTTCTTTATCAGAAGACTCTTTGTCCTTTGTTATTAAAGGGTGTTTTCTCCGCCTAGAGACTTGACCGACAGTTCCTTTCAGCTCTTTAAAATGCTGTTGCAAGGTCTGCCTCTGTCTTCTGTCTTCTCCTTTTCTCTCTCTCTCTCTCTCTCTCTCTCTCTCTCTCTCTCTCTCTCTCTCTCTCTCTGTGTGTGTGTGTGTGTGTCCGTCTGTCCGTCCGTTCATCTGTCTGTTTCCTCAGAGACTAGAAGAGAACACCCAATTCCCCAGAGCTGAAGCTACACATGATTGAAAGCTGCCTGGCATGGGTGTTGGGAGCTGAACCCCAGTCTTCTGCACAGAGCGTGCTTTTTAACCACTGGGCCATTTTCCCAGCTGTTTCTCTTTCAGAACGCAGTCATACTATGTATTGTTGTGCCTTGCACAGGACAGGTTGTTGGCACCAGCAGCCCTGATTGACAGCTCTGCAGCCAGATTTGCTCCTCCTAGCCCTTGTTTTTTATATTTATCCTGCTTCAGGTTTGTCCAAATCCCTCTGATATATAAGTCGGTGTCTCACAGATTCAGGAAACGGTTGACCATCATGTCCTGAGGGTCGTCCAGTGTCTCTTTTCAGCTCCAGCCGCACAGAACCACTCCCCATCGTCTCAGACCCCTAAGCCTTTCCCTCCTATATTTGGTTTCTGTTCCCTGGGCGCTCTTATTTCTGTTGACTGTCCCCAAGCTCCCCGGTCCTCCTTCCAGCTCCACTCTGCCTTGAAGATCACTCAGTAAGTTTTCCATTGGAGATAATTTCACTCTTCAAGTGTGGAATTTGACTCTTCGGCCAAGGTTTTAACCTGTCCACTCATTAGCACCATCGTTTCCCATGAGTTCTTGAACATAGTCACGGCCACTTTTAAATCTCCGTCTCTTCATTCCAGCATCTGAGTTGGCTCAGGGTGACTTTCAGCTGAGGACTTTTCCCCCCTTGGGTGTGGTCCACATTCTCCCACTACTCCTGCCTCCTGATGTTTCAATGTTTGATGGGTGTTCTGAGTGAAGTGATGTAAACAGTCTGAGTTGTTTTATCCCCGCCCCCAACAAGAGTGTTAACTGTTGATCTGCAGGGAAGTGCAGTTAGCAGCTATGTTCTTCCCCTCTGAGACAGAATACCTAGAAAAAGAAGTGCAGACGGAAAGGCTTGTTTGGCTCATAGCTTAGGGCTTTCAGTCTTGGTCCTGTCTCTTAGGCCTGAGGTCAGGCCTAACATCCCCATGTAGAAGACAGTAGTGTGGCAGGGCTGCTCACCTCAGTAGCACTCAGGAAGCAGGAGAGAGACAGGACTGGGCAGTTGTGCCCTTCTACTGACCCGTGTCCTCCCACGGTGCCACCAAGTTTGAGAAGGATGGGTTATTTATTCACTGGTAAGACTGGCGGCCACCAGCTGGGGACCAAGGCTTAACGTGTGAGCTCGTGTGCAGAGGTGGTGGGCTTAATATCTCAGTCAGACACTGAAGACTTGGACAAAGGTGCTTCTGTGTGCTTGTCTGCACAAGTGTGTTCTGGGCAGATCCCTCGTTACAAAATCTGCAATCTCTGTAGGAGGACAGAGGTGTTTTCAGACTTTGTTTACTTGGCAAGGCTCAAATCCCCAGCCCTGTGTCCATTGGAGTAGGGAGCAGCCGAGGCCTCGACTCCTCTAGCCATAGCTGTCCTTGGGCTGTTCTGTTCCTGTGGCCACCTGAGCCAGGGGTTGTCAGAGTTGTTGGCCACAGGCTTCTGGGGCTCATCACCAGGTTGGGGGCTGCCTTCTTTCCCTTCCCAACCGCAGTAGAAGTCTTGCCCTTGGTCTGCTGGCACCTCAAGCTGAGAGGACTGCACCACATCAGAGGGGAGGGTACCCTGGGAAGAGAGGGCAAGCCCATGAGGACCTGGGTCTCACTCTGCCGTTCCTGAGTTCAGGCATTGATTCCACTCAAGTTTCCTCTTTGAGTGACTTCTGGGAAGCCCTTTCAGACAGTTCCCACTACGTCCAGCTCCACAATTGTATCGGTTACCTGAGCCAAGGGTCTGTATGGCTTGGAGTTGGAAACCTCGTCTTTTTGCCCTGATGTAGCATACAGTTAATAAGAGTCATTGAAAATCCACTTTTCTTGTATATAAAGGAACTTAATGCCCATCCTTGCCCATTGTAAGGAGCCGCATCCCGTCAGGTGTAGAGCGTCTCTAGGCTCCGTACGTGGCTGATGACAAAACTGTTCGTGAAGTACCTGTGATGACCAACCACAAGCCGTTCGTGCAGAATGGGGCCAAACATGACCCAATTTTACATCTCTGCCTCACAGGGTTTTGTCTGCGATGCAGCTGCAGACCTGGCACCATTAGCTCTCAGGGTGTGGAGGGATGCTTTTCCTATCCTAGCCAAGTAGGGACCTGGAGCCATGACAGCAGGGTGCTTCCGAGTCATCCTGTGGGTGACTTCTGTTAGGTGAAGGAAGGCCTTTTGGGGACAGTGGCCTTAGGAAAGTTTTCTTTCCTGTCACCTGATGAGCCGTTTGAAGTCCCAATGGGGATCTGCCCAGTGACTGCTGGGCTGTTCACCCACAGCTGTCGTACAGCTCCTCCGTGACGGGACACAGGCTGCTGGCTGTGCCAGGCCAGCTCTCAGGTGGAGCTCTCGCCCCTCAATGCGCTTTGATTTATCTCCACAGGTCTAATGCGCTCTCGGGTCCGGGGTGCCGACGCCGCCCAGGCCAAGGTCCTGACCTTCCTCGACAGTCACTGCGAGTGTAACGAGCGATGGCTGGAGCCGCTCTTGGAACGGGTTGCTGAGGTGAGCCTCGTCACACAGAGGGTGTGTGCTGCATACACACTTTATTGTCACTAGGAAAGATGTGATGCCCCAGACATTGTTTCACTATGTCCCATTGGTGCAGAGCCATCACTGCAACCAAAGAAGACAGCTTCCATGGAGCTGGCAGAGCCTGGAAAGAAGAGGTAGCTGTCATGGGAGACCACACACACACACACACACACATACGAGCATGCACATGCAGGCATATACACATGTGTTCATACACACATACAAGCATGCACACACATGCATACACACATAACATACAAGCATGCAGGGGCATTACACACACAAGCATGGACACGCATGCATACACACATGCATGTGCATGCATACACACATGCACATACACACAAGCATGCACACACACATACACACACACACACATGCTCAAACGAAGGAAGATAATATGGCTAGCAGGAGTGCCATGTGGTGGGATGTCTGAGAGGAGACCTGGTCGGCTGTGGGATACTCCTCTATCCTGTTTAAGGACAGATTAATCAGCTGCACTAGGCCTACAGAGAGAAGCAAACAAGCTACCAGAATGCTCTGGTGGGCTTGTCACGTGACCTTTGGCCATGCTCGGGAACGTTCTGGAAGTCCTCCATGGTGCTATGCTTAGCCCGGTGTTATTTTTCTTGCCTTCTGCTTGTCTCCTTGACTTTCTTTCCCTTGCTGCTATGAAAGTGCCCCCCCAGGGCAATGAAGCAAATGGAAGGAAAGGGAACAGGACAGGACGCTCCGCCTGCCACCACAGCACACGTAGCAGCAGCAGCAAGTCACAAAATACTGAGCAACCCAGGGCTGCCAGAGGCGCCATCTCTGCCCTCACTGGGCTCAGGTGGCTCTCAGGTGCTCTCCCTCCTCCTAAGTGAGGAGACTGGGCCTCAGGGGTCGTCGGTCACATCCAGACTCACACAGGAGGCAGGGCTGCCACTGGGCCCCTCACTAACACACGCGCCTGTGTACCCATCCCTACCATGTGCCCCCCACCCCAGGTTGGCCAGCCGAGGAGGGAGGGGCCCACGTGATGGGTTCCTGGGATTTTCTTCTCATCAGGAGGAATGTGAAGCAGATTGATCTGGCCTATCTGGGGCCAGCTTGATGGGGACAGTGGCGTGGTCTCCGGAATGATGCTCTCTGTTCTCCATGGCCCAAATCTTGTTTCCCTGTCAACCTGCAAGCAGGAGGGGCGGGGCTCTGGAATGCCCCTGAAGAGCGCTTCTGAGCTCTGCTCATCCTGTGGGGAACTTCCTGGTCCTTCAGCTAACAAGCATTCTTTAAGTAACTCAAGGACCCCACACCCACCCTCTCTCTCACGAACAGTCAGCAGGAGGCAGAGCTGAGTAGGAAGGTCAGAAGAGGTCACAGATCTCAAGTTTGCTCTCGGCACTGGCACTGTGGAAGGCAGCCGTGGTTGGTTCAATCACAGAGTCGAGGTTGGAAACTCCAGCCAGCCGCTGTGGAGGTGATGGTGGCCTCCTCCCTCTCACGCCACCTGTACCCATAAATCACGGCTGGCTGTGTAGTGTGGGCACTTCAGCCACAAGTTCCTTCTTGAGGTTCACCAGTGCAGCTCACGAGAGGGTGACAGGCATAAAGTGGCTGTGCTTGGTTCTGTGACACCAAGATCTACCCACGGTTGAAATTCAGGACTCGGGGCCACTGCACAGCCTGGGTCTGTGGCTGGGAGAAGAGGCGGCAGAAATGTACAGTCAGCTGTCCCCTCCCATGCCACCATCCTGCACGCCTCAGGACAGTGGCGTCTGCTGGAAAGGCCTGCTGGGATGGCGGCTCTTGCTTTGCTGTGGTCGTAACAAGTATGTTTCCTTCCTTTGCCCCTCTCAGGACAGGACCCGGGTTGTATCCCCCATTATCGATGTCATTAACATGGACAACTTCCAGTATGTGGGCGCCTCTGCTGACCTCAAGGGTGGTAAGTGTCAGCCCTGATCAGCCCACCTGCTGGCTTGTTCTGGCTGGTTGGGCCTCTGACCACTGCTGCCCCATGGTCCGCAGCAACAGCAACAGTGGGGCTCACATTGTGGTGTGGGCTCTGGCTGGTACCTCACAGAAAGGACGGGCCCAGCTTCCCTGGCAGCACCACACCACCAAACACATACACACACACACACACACACACTCACTCTCTCTCTCTCTCTCTCTCTCTCTCTCTCTCTCTCTCTCTCTCTCTCTCTTGGCTCTACCCACTGGTGAGCTGTCCCGAGCGGCTCCAGAGCTGGGGCAGCAAGAGACAGGGCCTGAAACACCCCACAAAGCCAAGGATTGGCTTCCTGGGCCTAGAACCCATCTCTGTGCCCCCTGCCAGGGCCAGGCTTCCTCTCGTAGCCTGCATGCCCAGCCAACCTGCCAGTTTGCCACCCTGGAGTCGTGCCATCCTGCTGCTGGCCCCTCACCGCCCACCCATCGGGCACCAGTCCCACCTTTGTGCTCAAGCTTGGACGCTGGCCCTCCCTTCCTAGTGCCCAGCCACAGCCTGCTTCACCACTGGGTGGCCTTTGTGTGAATGGACCAGTGTCTTGTAGGGCCACACAGCCAACAAATGTTACCCTCTGGTCCCCCTCCAGGGACCCAAGAGAAATTTGTTCAAGCTTCTCCTTTACTTCTTAAGGATTGTTGAGGCTGTACTGCTTCCCTGGTGGAGGGAGACTGCAGTAAACACTTGTGTGGAGTCGCTGCTCCACACGAGGTGAAGCAGGTTACTCTGCTGCCTGCTCTGGCCCCTAACTCACAAATACCAAGAGGCAGGGTGGTGGCCTAGGGAGCTAAGCTGGCCTAGAACCCCACTCCTCCTGCCTTAGCAGCTCTCATAAGCAGGGCCAGGATTACAGACCTGCGCCAAGAGACTCAGCGTGTCAGATCTTAGGTCACTTGGGAGCAGTTTAAAGTCATGGGCCCCGAAAGGTCCTGGTCCAGACCTGAAGACCCATGGGGCCCACAGAGGCACTAAGTGCTGCACTGTGGTTCTGGGAGCCAGTTGTGATTCACCTAGCTCTGACCCAGGTCCCCAGGCCTGTGTGCACAGCCCTGACCCAGGTCCCCAGGCCTGTGTGCACAGCCCCTGCAGATGCAGTGGCATCGCCCAGACACCAGTCCTCGTGTTTCACATTTGTTCTTACATTTGAATGGTGGCACCTGTGTGCAGTCCCAGAGCTCAGGAGGTTGAGGCAGGAGGACTTACAAGTTCAAGACTAACCTGGGCTATATAGCTATACCCTACCTCAAAAAAAGAAAAGAAAGAAAGAAAGAGGAAAGGAAAGGAAAAAAGAAAGAAAAGGGCAGGAAAGCAAAGGTTAGAGGGATAGAGGGACAGGGAAGCTGGTTCAGGGTTCAGGAACTTGCACTGCACTTCAGAGGGCCAGAGTGCAGTTGTTAGCGCTCACTTGAGGCAACCTGTAACCCCAGCTCCACCCTCTCCCTTGACTCCACGAACACCAACACCCATGTGCACATAACTGCACACAGACAACAGACACACCTGTAGTTTGGGGGGTGGGGGTTAGAGGAAAACTCAGCTCTGTTTGCTTTGGAAGGCTGGGGAGATTTCACTGTGCTCCATACCCACCCAGTCACCCGGCTCTCCCCTCCCCTCCCCCCCTCCCCCCCCCCTCCTCCTCTTCTCCCGATTTTGGTTGTTTGGTTGGTTGGCAGTGAGTTCTATCCTCGTGTATTCCTCGTCAAGCCTACTAGGGTAGGACGGCCATGCGTGAGCGGCTGTTTCTTCTCATCGCCATTCTTTTCTGGGCTGCAGGTTTTGACTGGAACTTGGTGTTCAAGTGGGATTACATGACACCTGAGCAGAGGAGATCCCGGCAGGGCAACCCAGTTGCCCCTATAAAGTGAGTGCAGCCTCCTGGGAGAGTCCAGCCCCTGCAGCCCTGTGTGTCCTGCCCTCTGGGTCCCTGACCTCCCCTCAAGGCCAGCATCTGCCACAGTGAGGTCACACAGTGAGGGACTTTAGGTCCTTTTCCTCAGTTGCCTGCTTACAAGGCCTCTCTGCTGGTTCTGTGTTGGCTCCTGTTTCCGGCGGCGTAATGTTCTCTGTAGCAGAGCGGAACTGCGTGCTGTGGCCTTAAGTGTTACTTCCGCGGTTCCTAGAATTACCTTATAAGTCGAGGCATGTAAAAGCCTCCGTGGGACCCCAAGCAGTGACCAAGGGCCAGTGGGGAAATGAAAGACCCCTTAGAGTACAGCAGAGGACGGAGGTCCAGCCTGTGACATGACCTAACCTTGCCCTTGCTCCCTCTTGTCAGAACCCCTATGATCGCTGGCGGCCTCTTCGTGATGGACAAGCTCTATTTCGAAGAGCTGGGGAAGTATGACATGATGATGGACGTGTGGGGAGGAGAGAACCTGGGTATGTGCGCCCCGCCCCCTCCACACCCCTCCCCCTCCCATTTTCCCCTCACCCTGGCCCTGCTCAGGGCCCCAGCTCCACCATGGTAAAGAGTGGGAGGCAGGGTGTCGTGTCAACATTTAGGGAGGCCCAGAGCAGCTAACCACTCAGTAGACAAACCAGCTCCTGCACACACACACACACACACACACACACACACACACACACACACACACACACGTGTGCACACACGCACACACACACACACCCACGCGTACACACACACGCACACACACACACTCACACACACACACCCACACACACACACCCACACACACACACACACACACACACACACACACACACACACACACACACACACACACACACACACACACACACACACACACTCACACACACACACACACACACACACACACACACACACACACATACACACACACACATACACACACACGTGAGCACACACACACACACACACACGTGTGCACACATGTGTGCACACACCTGACCATGGGGATGACAGTAAGACATGTGGCTCCTGTCAGGTCACCCCCTTTGACCTGGGTCATGAATACATGCCTCTAATACTGAGAAATAAGCCGTTGCCATGGCGCTGGTAAACTGTGGGTTGCTGATGGGGTTGGGCAGCTCTGGGTCTGGCTGAGTCATGAGTGTCACATGGATGGGCCCTGATATTCAGACCCTTCCCTACTACTTTTTGGAATAATTTCTTTTTTTAAAAAATGACCCCTGGAGATCATGTTTGCCCAGGAATGCTACACGAATACTTTACAGATGGCGGTCTGTGCAGGCAGGTGCCTCAAGTGACGGATGAAAAGGCTCTTAGCTTGTTCAGCCTTTGTCTCTCGTTTCGCTCGACGCCTTTGATTTCAAGTGCTTGTCATTCAGAGCTCACTCCCCTCACTATCAAGAGTTTAGTTTCCTTCGTCCTTACGCGGGTGTGCCCTGGGAGGAGAGGGGGCCAGGACAAGGAGGGAAGGCCACATTGCTGTCCCTTTGAGTGGGTTTCCTTGTGACAGAGACTTTGATAGTTCCTGTTGGCTCAAAAGAGCAGCTTCAGCTAGCCTGTTGCTCGAATGTGTCCTTTGAAGTCGAAGTTGGTGGAGACGTTTCATCTGGCGGAACAGCTCTGCCCAGCGTGATGAAAGCCGCTTCCAGCTCTGGCTCCATGGGGAGGCGAAGGGAGGGGCGGAGAGTCCGTCTCCTTCCCACGATTCAGTGCCGTGTTGGACTTGGGTGGGCCTGGGTAAAGTTTTGTGAGCAAGAAAGGCTTTGAGGTAGTGAACCTGAAAGGTCTCTGAGCCTCTCACAATGTAGGTGACTGGAGCCACCACATCTCAGGGACCCGAAAGCACAGAGTGACAGACATAGCCTCCTGTGTGTCTTGCTAAGATTAGGGCAGGTGACTGTCCCTGCTCACTACCTGGGAACTTGGTTGACGATTGGACCTGCTGATACATGAGAGAGATAGGCAGGGGCTCTTTTTTCCCCTGGAAGGAAAGCCCAGTGCCTCCTGGTACTCGGTCAGTTTGTAGTGAATAGCGTGGAGGGATGTGGCCTGTGCCCATCTCTAGCTGACAGTTCTGATGCTGCTGGGGTGCACGTGGTCTTAGTCTGGGAGGCATCTGCTCCCAGACCAAGAATCATCATTGGGAGACCTCTTGTCCCACAGTCCTTTCCATGCAAGTTTGATCTTGGGTGTGCTACTGAGGTGGCCCATCCAGGATGCACCCAGTGTGTCTCCTCTCTCTATAAAAGCTCCAGATCCTGCTCTGGAGAAGCAGCCCCTCACAGGTTTCCCTCAGCAGTAGAAAGTGAGGCATTGTAGGTGGCTAACCATGGGGACAGCAGCTATGAATTCTGATGGTTGCCAACTTCCCTTCCTATCAGAGATCTCATTCCGAGTATGGCAGTGCGGTGGCAGCCTGGAGATCATCCCGTGCAGCCGTGTGGGACACGTGTTCCGGAAGCAGCACCCCTACACATTTCCCGGTGGCAGTGGCACTGTCTTTGCTCGGTAAGACATGAAAGGCCAGACCAGAAGTCTGTTGTCTGCTCAGAAAACACCCTAGAACTATGAGGACATTGTCCCTTGATAGGCCTGACCCCTGAGCTGAGGAAAGAAAGGAACAGTGGCTAGCTTGCAAGATAAGATTCCAGTGAGAGGGGGTTGGGGATTTAGCTCAGTGGTAGAGGCCCTGGGTTCCGTCCCCAGCTCTGAAAAATAGAAAAGAAAAAAAAAAAAAAAGATTCCAGTGAGAGAAGCTGTCTCACTGTGCTCATCATGGAGGAGGGGATGTGGCAGGGGGAGGGTGATAGCTGGAGTTATCCTAACTGGGACATCAGGGAAAGACTACCATGGGATAGTCACAAAAACCCCAAAGGGAGAGCCTGGTTTTGTGACACATCACCGCTCACGATGCTAAGAACAGGGTCGCATCCACCCATCACATACTGCAGTAAACAGTGCCTCTGCTGAGTTACCATAAAGAGCAGCATCGTTGGCTAACTGTCCAGGTGCTGACACATCTGGGACCAAGGTGTCAACCCGTCCCAATGCCCCACATAGCGAAGGGTAAGAAATGAGAACGGGGCACAGAAGAACAGTTCCAATCTAGTGGCAATGGAGCCCCATGGCCCTGCCACCGCTTCAAGCTCCTGCCTCTCTTGGTGTCATTCGCTGCAACTTAATTTGAGCCTGAGTTCTGGAGGAGCAGACATTGAAACCATATCAGAAGGCAGGTCACACTGCACTCCAGCCAGGAGGCATCAAGGCTCATAACAGATCACGGATGGCAATAGATGCTCAGAAACAAAGGGAAACTGAAAAGCTACTCTGTCCAGCCAGGTTTTTCCTGGAATCTTTTTCAGTTCTAACATTGTAGCTATTTCCAGTTCTAACATTGTAACATTGTAGCACACACCCTTAATCCTGGCGCTCAGAAGGCAGAAGCAGGTGGATGTCAATGAGTTTGAAGTCAGCCGAGGCTACGCAGCCAGGCCTGGTCTTCAAAAACCAAACACCTGTGAGTTAGACCTCACGGGACAGACGGTATGGAACTGGACCTTAGGGAGCAGACAGGAAGACCCACAAGCTGGACAACTGCGTCTAATGCTCGTCTGTCCGCACCATGGGGATGAGAACTTGGGCTAATAGGGACAGGCGGTGGGGACAAGTTTGACAGGCTAAGGACACAAAGCTCCCTGTGGAAGCAGCACAGGAGTCCATGCTGCTGAGGTGGGCTATGCTCAGCCTGTCAGAGGCTGCAGGATGTTTGGGAGGCTCCAGTCGCGGTCACTTGACTGTTTCTGGACCTGTTTAGACAGAAGCGGTCATAGTGTCATGTTAAGAGGCTGCTCATGGACAGGTAGGACTTGGAGGGCAGGGACGACTTTAGGGGCGTGGCTCCACCCCCTACCTCTCACCACCACCTAGTGACACACCTGGCCAATTTCAACTCTGCCTAGGGAGGTGGGCAGTGGTCATATCAGAGCCTTCTGGATCTCGGCAGTCTGCTCCTCACAGACTCACCAAGACCATCTGAGCATTTCTGAGTGCACAGACCTCCACGGCTGTGAGCATGCGCTCCTCAGACACCCCTCAGGGCTACGAGTTTTCCATTATAAACTGTGAAATGAGGACATTTCCACGTGTGTGTCACCCCTGGTTATCAACCTGGAGGTGAATTTCTGGGGTCAGCACCAGGAGTCCAAAGGATGAGCACATTTACAATATCTTGTCCCTTGGTGGCAACACAGCCCCTCCCCCCCATTCAGGGACAACAGGAATATTTGTCACTTTATGGGGAAGACGGAGGCCCCAGGTGGAAATGGATTTAGTAATTACAGCTCAGACAGTGTGACAGGTTCAGCATTGAAAAGTCCTTACCGCAGAGAAAATGATTCACCTACAGGGCGACCACTGCCTGCAGTGTTCGTCTTGGAAGATCGTGGTAGGCCCCATCTCCCCTCACCCAAGCAGAGGGTCTGCAGCTATCTGTGCCTACAGTAGCCCTGCCCTTCCTAACCGTCATGGAAGCAAGCTCCATTTATATACTAAGGACAGTGGGCGTCCCCAGACCTAGGACCTGGTGCTCCCATTTCTTCATGCTGTCATTTCTAATCTACACACAATGTTACCGCCGAGGAGGGCAGAGCGGGTTAGAAGAACCTAGTTCACTTTCCCGGCATGCCAGGGTACCATGTCCACTCACGCTGTGGAAGGCTGGCATGACCAGAGTCTCCACTTGAGGCTCCTTCCCTGAGGCATAGCAGGGATGTCTGTCAGTGTCTGTGCCGTCCGTCCTGCCCTGGGCTGACTCGTGCTGAGTGATGATGCTTCAGCCTAGCACATCCCACAGACCCTGAGGTAGCTGAGGCTGCACCATGCCACCCCTGAGGCACTGTCCTCCTCCGGCAGACCTACAGGGTTAGGTGACTCCCTCTGGGGAGGGGATGGAGGTTACAGCTTGGGACGGCTGACTTTGTTTTCAGGAACACGCGCCGAGCAGCTGAGGTCTGGATGGACGAGTTCAAACATTTCTACTACGCAGCGGTGCCTTCTGCGCGCAACGTGCCCTATGGAAAGTGAGTGTCGCCGCCCTGTCCTTCTCCTGGGGACCCTGGGAGGGGTGGGGACCCTGGGACAGGTGGGGATAGCTGCCACCCTGTCCTTCTTATAGGGACCCTGGCAGTGTCAACAGGGCTCTCCACTCTGTGCCAGCATGTCCCGGTGGGAGGTCAGCAGGTCATGGGCACCCGAGGCTGGCCAGCACGTGCCATACCATGTAGGCCACCTTACTCTCCCAGCGTTCGGGAATGAGCGTATCTTTCTTTCTTCTAGTATTCAGAGCAGACTGGAGCTCAGGAAAAAGCTGGGCTGCAAGCCCTTCAAGTGGTACCTAGACAATGTCTACCCTGAGCTGAGGTAAGTCCTGGGGCCTGAGTGCACTTGTGACCTCTGAGGGATAAAGGTGACCAAGGAGGCTGCAGAAGCCTCGTGCTTGCTGTGAGCCTGGCTGCCAGGGAGAGCACATGGTCCCCGCCCCACAGGCACCCCGTCTTTTGCAGTTACCCTTGTTCTCTGTGAGAGAAACACTGAAGGGAGAATCCCAAAGCACCCCCGACTTAGTTTGTCCCCTTCTAGTGACAAAGGTGGACTAGTGAGGCAGAGGCTGTCTCCCCATGAGCACACTCCTCTCCCACAACTCCATCAGCTGCTCCGGCCCTCTTAGTGTAGAGTAGCATTAACAGTGATGGTGTCCCAGCTCCTACCGGGGAGTGAGGGACAGACAGCCTCTGCAGAGCCCTGCCTCCACACCTGTAAGCGGTAGGAGCTGTGTCCTGAGGGCACCAGGGGCTCCACTAGAAAACCAGTGGGCTTCTGGCCGCAGATGCCACCAAGTCGTTCTTGTCCTGAAGGACCCGCCCACTTCACCATTTCCACAAAGGAGAACAGTCGAGGGTTAGTTAGAGCATGGCCCTTGATCAGGAGACCACAGCCAGTGCCTCTCAAAGGTGAGGCCAGACTCGTCTCCTTCCTAAACACACAGGTCCCCATACATTCCATCCATTTGTGTACACTGGACCACGTACCCAATCCCACAGGCTGAGCCCTACCGGGCAAGGTCTTGTCTGTGAGAAATACGAAGGGCCAGATGTGACCCCGGGAGTGGCTTCCTAAGGGACAGCCAGCAGCCCGACTTGGTAGTCACTCTCCCTTATCAGAACGTTGGGAAACGTCTCCCGTTTGCCATGTGTTGCTTGGAGATGGTGAGACGGGTTCACTCTGTAGCCCAAGCCGGCCTCAAAGTCTCACAGAAATCCCCCTTCAGCCTTCTAAATGCCGGGATCGTAGGCGTGTGCCATCCTGCCTGGCCCACTTAACCCTCTTAAAGAGTTAGGAATCCAGAGGCTGGGGCCGCCATCATGTCTGGGTGATGCAAAGCTGCCGTCTTGTCTCTGTTGTCTAGGCCATGTGCAGAGGCCATGGTGAACAGGAAGCACAGGGCTGGGGAGGTGGCCTTGGCTCTTACAACGAATGCCTTTCAGGGTTCCAGACCACCAGGACATAGCCTTTGGGGCCTTACAGCAGGGAACCAACTGCCTGGACACCTTGGGACACTTTGCGGATGGAGTTGTTGGGATTTATGAGTGTCACAACGCTGGGGGAAATCAGGTAGGTGGGGAGCATGCTGGCCTGCAGACCCAGAGTCCTCAGGTAGGCGAACATCCTGGCCCCACCAGCAGCCTCGGAGCCAGCTGGATGTTACAGGTATCGAATGCCGCCTCGAGCGGCTCATCCACCGTGGGCTGCGCTGTGCCGGTGAGGGAAATACCGAGGTGGCATCAGCACCTGTTGTTTAGACTACGACTTCCCACCAGCTCTGTCTGTTGTCCCTGCTGAACCCACTGCCGTGTACTGGACCTGCGTCTGCACCCATGTTTGTCCCTAACAGGTCCTTGCTTAGCTTGTGCTCAGCTTCAGTCTTCTCAGGTCAAGGATCAGGGCCCGCTTGGTGGTTGACACGATTTTCCACTCAGCCCGGGATACCTCGCCTCAAAGGCAGCTGGGGTCCAGGACCCCTCTCTTCAGTGCTAGAAATGTTGTAGGACTATGGCTGGCAGGCGCCTGTGCACATGAGCTCTTAAGGTGTGCCTACTTGGATTAAGTCTTCCGTTTTACTTAACTCTGCCGAATTTAAATTGGGGCTGCCATGTGTGGCTCCAGTGCTTGGAGGGAACCCAGAGGCAAAGGTGACACCAGCCGGTGTCCCTCCCGGGACCGAGTCCCCTCTGAGTTAACAGAGTGAGGCTTTGTTGGTCAGGTGACACAAGGATGGGGACTTTAGGTGGCACGGTGCGGGCAGTGTGGATGGGACGCTGTTATCTGGTTCCCAGCCTAGCCTCAGCAGCACAGAGGAAATGGAAGAATGACTGATGGCCACACCTTCTTAGGGATGGCAGCTCCTAAAAGCTTTTCTTAGATGTTTGACAAATTCAGGTTGCTGAAGGACCAGCACAAGGTGGCTGGCTCTGCCGCGTGCACAGCCGAATCAGATTTGGAGTTCAGCGTATTACTCATCTTAAAATAATGAGGTACACAGTCTCCACACGTGACCGTCCCGGCCAGCATCTTCCCACACTTGTCACATGAAGACAGGCTAGCCCCTCAGTGCCCAGGGGTCCCCGTGACGCCTCTGACTCAAGCATGTCTCCAGCTGTTGCCCACACATTGGTGCGTCAGTGAGGGTCCTGGACTTCCACGTCCTGGAGCTGCAGTGTACCAGGGACACTGAGTTCCATCTCCACACGCTGGCACATCTGGAAGGAAGCACACTGGATAGAGCAGACAGACTATATATAAGCCACCCACCCTTCACTGTGGTGACAGAACCGCTTAACAGAGAAGGACCCTTCTGACGTCCCACGGGGACAGCACGGCATGGGAGTACGAGGAGGAAGCGGCCACCTTATGTCCACAATCTACAAGGAGACAGTTGACAGAAAGCGAGGCCGTCTTCAGAAGGGCCCAGCCCCGTGACTCACAGTGTAGGCTCTTCTGTGAGTAGCTTCCTGTGAATGTGCAGCAGCAGAGAGGAGCAGTCCCGTTCCAGGGCAGGGATAGAGAGGGCAAGGAAAGACTGACCGGACAGTGCTGCCTCCAACCTGTCTGTCCTATCTCATTTGCCCCAGTCTCTATACTTCTACCCTCTAATCCTCTCTCTCCCCACTTCTCTGCCCCCACCACGAACACACACACACACACAACACACACACACACACACACACACACACACACACACACACACACACCCCCCTCATGCAGCTCCTGTGCAAAGGCTTGAGACAGTTGAGCACATGGCGAGCACCCAGTTAGGAGCCATGCCGTGCATGGATGTGTAGACGCTTCCTGCAGTCAGGGCTTTGTGAGTACCAGCAGCAGGTTCCCGCAGACTTCAGCCATGTAGACATTCGCTGAAAGCTACAATGTATCATGTATGGAGTTTTCTCAAATTCCACCTTCGCTCATAAATCTGTTTCCAAAGCAGAGTGTGTGGGAGGACTTGTGGGTTAGAGCGACGCTGACCGGATCTCTAACTTGCACTTTGAGCTAAAATACTTAACACAGTTAGCTGTCGCAGTGTGCCAGTCACTCTTGATACAGCTCATTTCGGTCACTGTATTAACAACTTTTCTTGCCTCTCTAACCAAATACTTGACAGAAATACTTGAGGGTGCGTTTATTTTGGCTCCTGGATTGAGAGATCAGCCAGCCCATCATGACTAGACGGGCCAGCCAGAGCGGCAGCGGGAGTGTGCATTTCCACAGCCTCCCAGAACAGACCTGCCAGCTGGGCCCACATGTGCAAACGCATTTCCCACCAAAACATCACGGCTACCAAGGCCAGCTCAGCAGCCACGTGTAGCTTTGTCCTTTAGCTGGGAGTATCCAGCTGGCTCTCAGTTACCTACCCCTGGCGTCCTGGGTCAAGTAGCCTGACTTGAGGTGTGCTTCTGACTTGTGGTCTCTCCCAGGAATGGGCCTTGACTAAGGAGAAGTCGGTGAAGCACATGGACCTGTGCCTTACTGTGGTGGACCGCTCGCCGGGATCACTCATCAGGTTGCAGGGCTGCCGGGAGAACGACAGCAGACAGGTGGGTCCCGGGTCCCAGGCTTTCCCGGCGCTGACAGTGACAAGGACCGGGTGCTTATCCATCTCACACCTGCAGTCCAGTGGCTGCCGTTCATCCTCTGGATGACCATGTCCCATGGTCCCTGTCTCATTTCCTCCCTCGCGCCACAGAGGGTTTTATTTGAAATTACGTGATTCCTTGGACAAAATCCCGGTGATAAACGCCTGTTTCCCCTGCAGAACTTTAGAAAAGTTCCGATCTGAATGGTTAAGGAGATGAGCCTGGGTGGACAGAGACTTACTGCAGGGTAGCCACCTCCTACTGAAAGTGGACTTTGAGCTTTGACTCCATTTCTCCATGGCTAGCAGTTATGTAGGGTGACGTTTTCCTGAGGTTCAGGGCCACAGTAATCTCCTCAGCTCCCTGTCAGTCCCTGGCCATAAGGGGAGCAGCCTGCGGTGCCTGGCTCCACAGCAGGGCGCGCACGTGTCTTACTCTGAGCTCACAGTGAGATCAGAGTCTTCACCTTGGCAAGAGTTGAGGTTCACCTCAGACCTCTCTGCTTCTTCCGTGGACCAGAGCTTATCACAAGCCTTGGAAGCTGGTTCTGTCTGGCTTATTCCTTGGGGAATCTTGGGCAAACCACCTTTCTGAGCCCTGCGGTGACAATCACAGTGCAGACATTAGCAGTCCCTTCTAACCCACCACGGGGGAATGTAGCTAGTCTTCCCACAGTCCCTCCCCAGAAGACAAATGTAGAGGGAAACTGAGGCACGAGGGCCGCCAGAGCCACAGCTCAGCGTCCTTCCATCCACCTGATTGCACAAAGGGAAGCAAAGGCCTAGGTTCCCCACCCACCACCACCAGTTGGTGGTGCGGGGCCACAGCCAGCATCCAGTTCCTGTTTGGATCCTAGGTGTCAGAGAAACGCTTGCAAAGGGTCGGGTCCCCAGTCTGTCCCCCGTACCTGAGTGCTGTGTCCCCACTCCCAGCCCACCCTGTGTTCACCCTCTAAACAGTCATCTCTGTCTGTGTAGTTGTATAGTTTGAGTCAGACCCTATAGAAAAAGATTGGAAATGTTGACCCAGGGAAGGCCACTGTCCCCTGGACCTACCTAGAACACAGCCAGGCCTTTGGGCCGTAAGTCGGTGGTAAAGTGAGACTTTATCTGGTCTGTTAGCCTTTTAAGAAGGAAAAGGCGATAGAGACACTGCCCCAGTGTCCTCTGTGGGGCCCTTAACTGATTCTAAGACAGGGAAGGCTGCTTGGTCTTGGGGATGTGGGAGCGCTGCACCAGTAAACCTGCCACACTGCGGGCGTCCCATCAGGCCAATGCCAGCGCTGAGGAGCACCTTCCAGGGACAGCTGTGACTTCATTGTTCTCTCAGCACCCACTGTCTAGTGGATGCTTCAACATGTGACAGCCCCTCCCCCCAGGAGCCAGACTCTGTGTTCTCTCCACAGGCTCTGTCAGGCTCTAGGCATGCTTTCCATGACAATGAAGGGAAACCAGCAAACTGACAGCAGGGGGGACAGGGAGGGAAGGAGGGAGGCAGTGCAGGTGGCAGAGCCCCTCTCAGGGTGACGGCCCCTGACTTCCACAGTTGGCATCTGATGAGCCAGGTGGAAAATAGCCCAAGGGCTGAGAGAGCCGTGCACGTATTTGCACGGTCAGAGGGGGAGAGGAGGCAAGAGTGAGGAACTCTGAAGTCCACCTCGTCAGAGGGATTTTCAGAAATACTCCAAGGAACCTTACTGCACGTATAAAGTATTAATTAGAGCCATAGACCTTGGTAATAAAGAGAAGCTGTGGGGACAAAAAGGAAAGCCTGTGTGACTTTAAAAACTGAAAGTGTAAATGTTCGAGATGTTTATATTACACAGGGTCAGGGCGCCTCAGACCTCTTGAGGCTGTTAGGCCTTTGTGCATGGCTGAGTGGGTTGGTAGACTTGGTGGGTTGGTTGGTCGAGCGTGCTAGCCTTGGTAGGAGCATGGTGGCGTAGCATGCTCTCCAAGAGTGGCACGTGGGGCCTGTGGCACGGGGGCAGTAGGGACTCGGGAGCAGAGAGAGAAAGAAGGCGGAAATGGCAGGTGTGTGCCCAAGAGAAGCCTGCAGACCCTAGGCTGCCCTTGAACTCCTCCCCCTGCTGTGCTCTGTGTTGCAGAAGTGGGAGCAGATCGAAGGCAACTCCAAACTGCGACACGTGGGGAGCAACCTGTGCCTGGACAGCCGCACTGCCAAGAGCGGAGGCCTGAGTGTGGAGGTGTGCGGCCCGGCCCTGTCACAGCAGTGGAAATTCTCACTCAACCTGCAGCAATAAGAGGCCCCTGGGGCCCACCGTCCACCCGCACACACTGGCCCGGTTTGGTGATCACATAATTATGTTTCTGAAACTTTCCGCAAAACTATATACCTCAGTGTTCCACCATGGTCTGAAAGTCTTGAGTCTCGAGTCCTCAGCGAGGCGTGAGCTGGGCTGACAGCTGTACAGAAGGCAGTGAGCCCCGGGGGCTCAGGACAGAGGGTCCCTCCCAAGGCTGGCCTCTGCCTCCCGCTTTCTGCTTCCTGCTCACACCCCTCAGAGGACAGCCCCGGTGCTGGCCGGAGCAAGTGGACAAGCAGCAATCACGTTTATATTGAGGACAGAGGGAGCAGGGGCAAGCGCCCTCACAGCGAGAACTCGCCAATCTCCACTTCGTTTTGTTTTGTTTTTAACCTGTCCAAAATCATGTGTGTGAACCAGGCATGGCGGCCAGTGCCTGTAACTCCATCACTCAGGAGGCTGAGGCAGGCAAGACCCTGTCTAAGGAGGAAAAAAAAAAATGATTTCCACAAAGCTGACCTTTCCCTGCAGATTTGCTTGTCTTTCCCTGTCCCTGCCCCTGGGCTCAGCTGGCCCCCCGGGGCCACGTCCCCTCTTCCGTTGACATACTTTGCTGTATTTGAACGTGAACTTTCTATGGCGGGACACTAAATAGAGATGCGTATACAGAGAATCACGGTCCGTTCCCCACGCTTTCCCTACATCATCATGTGAACCCCACAGCGCAGCCCGGCCACACGGAGGGGCCTGGGCTTCCAGAGTGAAGGTGCCGGTGCCATGTCTCTGCCTCTGGAGCCTCACCAGCCTGCCCACGCTGCTCTTCCAGTCGGGGGTGTCCCCAAACCGTCGGCCCCGCCCACAAGCACCAACGTTTAAGGGGTTCGCAGCTGGGTTAGAAAGTCCACTTTGTGCCCATTGTCATCTGTAAACCTAGATAGGTCACCTCTTTTGGCAAGTATTGCTTTGGGTTTTCTTTTGACGTTAGATTTCTTTTCTTTAGGGAAACTCAACCCCACAGCTTCTAACTAATGTGATGCCAGCAGGACCCTACTGCCCTGTGACAGACCAGGGGCCCTCGGGACAGCTGTCACATGCTATCCCTAGGCTCAGTGGTTTGAGACCCTGTATGTTGGGTCTTTGGTACTAACCAAGCGTCCGGCAGAGCACAGAAGAGCAGCCCTTCAGCCTGTGTGGGTGGACCCCATGTGTCTGTAGCCCTGGTGTGGGCAACACCCCCCGGGTATGTCCACAGGCTACGGCAGGAATTGTGGGTAGAGTTCGGACCACAAGGTCTGCTCACTCACACGGAGGACCTAGGCATGTGTCAGCCACAGAGGGTGCAGGGGAAGTGACACCCTGTGGGGCCACAAAGCATCACCCATGCTCACCTCAGGTGTCCCAGAGATCTGGGGGACCAGAGCTTCAGGTGGTCAGAGCGCCTGCAGGTGAGTGCTCTGCCTCCCACCTGCCCCAAAGCGGGGTGGGCGGGGCTGGTTTCTTCTGTTTGCGGAGTTCCACGTGTGTGCACACCGTGACCACGGACCCTCTGCGAAGGCCTGGCCAGGTGCTGACCCTCTGTCTTTTCACCCCTGCCAAGCAGCAACAAGAGATACGTTGTAACAGACAGGGTGCCCACGTGTCTAACTAAGTCCATACATGTCCAGCTTCCTGGGTAGACTCTGAGGACTGTCACTCACAGGGACAGGGGCAGAGCTGCCGGGGTTGAGGCAGGAGAGTGCTGGAGTCCAGTCCAAGCACGATGTCCGCTGCTAACCCTGACACCTCTGCACTGCTTCTGTCAGTGACACCACAGATGTGAGACAACATGGGCTGTCCCAACCACACGTGTACCCCGCCCCACCCTGTGGCCTCGTCACCTTTGTACCATCTGATTGTCTGGCCACCAGGGTGCCAACTCAACCCAGCTCCGAGCAGAAGGGGTCTGGGCAAGGCCCTCGGGTGAGCCATGTTTACATGACAGTGTGCCAAAGCGACTTGCTGAGCTTGTATCGTTTTGTAGTCAATCTGGGCTCTCCCACACTCCCACTCCTGTTTTTAAAAAACTTAAAAACTCCCAGGAGCCCTGGGCACGCACAGGCAAAATGGTGGCTGTCCTCTGTGGTGGTCCTCGAGTCTCCGTGAAGCTGAAAATGACGGTGTCTGTGAGTATGTTTTGCAAATTCAAAATATAGTTTGGTAATTTTTTTTTCCAGTTGATTTTTAAAAAAAAAAAAGAACTGCTGTACAGAGCTTGTGCTTTGTCCATTTTATAGATGGAAACCATCCTTGAAATTGTTTAACTTAAATAAAGAGAAGATACTTTATAGATAATGCCCAGCTGTGTCTCTCTCCGTCGCTCTACGAGGTGTGGGACCAGGCAGAGGGTTGGAGTCGAGGTCTCGCTTCTGCCTGCCCTGACGTTTCTCATCGCTCCCTTAAAACACATCCCTGATGCTATGCCCCCCGGGTTTGATGCATTAGTGACAACCGTTTGCAGCGTGGGACAGTTGGGCTGTGCCAGATACCTGGCCAGCCCCTGCCATGCACTTGCACTGGCTTAACTTGCCCTGGACCTGTGCCCTGAACACGTGGCCCACACGCTCTAGGTACCAAATCTCTTACACGTAAGTATTTAAAATGCATGGTCCTGCTCAGCAGCCATGGGGGCTCTGCCACTCATCCTGGCCTTGTACTCGTCTTTGACACACCTTCATGGGACTGGCTATGTATCCAGGGAGATAAACACCGGCCGGTTGTCTTGCAGTTTGGACCATGGTAAGACAGTGAAGGGACTGGCCAGGAGATGCCCGAACCTTCTCAGACCACACTGCATTGGTTTCATTATGTGAGACACCAAAACTGTGGCTCTGTGGCTGTCTGAGAGACAATGGCAGTAACTTGTAACTCAGTGATGTCCTGAGGCCTTGGAGTATCTGAAGAGACTCTAAACTACACTTCTAAAAGGCAATCTATCCCTAGGTCTAGCCTGGGAGCTGGGAGGAGGGTTGTGGCCCTCCTGGGATAGGTATTCAGGGGGCCCCTCTGGGAATTAGAGCCAGCTGCTGAGTTGAGCTTTGGGAAGGGGTAGCCATGGGTGGTTTCTCTTCTGGTATTTCAGTGAGGCCCAGAAAGGCATGGGCCTCGAAGATCATGGGAAGAGCCCTTGGCTTGCCCCAGAAGGCCCCTTGTTACCCTTGAGTGGGAGAGTTCTCCTGAAACCAGGACACCTACAAGTAGTTCAAATACACATGCCCGCTAACTCAGAACAAGAAACCCAGGAGACCGGATTTCAGCTCAGTGCTGAACTGCCTGCCTACTCCCAGGTTCCACCCCGCAGAGGACAGACACCTCTCTCTGATCATGAGTCGTGCTGCTCCTAGGTAGGGCCCCTTGCCTCGAGGCGGGATGTGGGCCTCAGGAGTTTGGGAAGCAGATGGGTAACTAACCTCGTGTGTAATTGTCAGGGGCTAGAAAAGGAACTGTTTGCAGAGCCACACAGCCTCCCCGACTACCGTGTTGGAAGGGTTTGCACCACTGTAGAATGGATGGGACAGCAATAATGGTTTCGAGAGGGTGACTGCTGGCCTACTAAGCCCCTCCCTCCCCCTGCCTTTGGCCTCTCTGGTACCTGCTGGCAGTTCAGAGTTCTCAGGAGAGTCTCAAAAAACACATTGTAGCGGACCACAAAGAAGCCAGCCATGCCAAAGACACAGTGACCTGCTTATTCTCAGCACACTAGGTAACATGTTATCTCATTGCTTCGGAGATTCCAAAGCCCCAGTGAATGCGGAGTGAATGGAAATCTGTAATAATGGATAGAATGCGGAGTGAATGGAAATCTGTAATAATGGATGGAATAGAAAGTAACCGATATTTAAAAAGAAGAACAGAGACAATACCTGCTGTCTGCAAGCTCCAGTCATTGATAGAACACTCCGTGGTTCTCAGAAGTTATGCTGGTGTGGGTGGGCGAGCGCTCCTAGTCTGAGCCTCAGAGCTCCCTCGTGAGCGCCCCCGTGTGGCTGACAGGACACTTGCGTCTCAGCACTCCCTGTTGGAGAATGTGACTTCCTGTCTCTGCCTTTCAGAGAGGGGCTTAACTTTAAATATTCTCTTGCCTGAGTACGAGAATGCTAGATGGATCACACAGAAACTGGCCTGAGATCTGGTGACAGATCAAGTGGGAATAACCATCCCCCATAAGATGGCACCATTTAGTCATCCAGTGGCTCTGGTAGAACAGAAAGGTGACCTCTCAGGAGCTGGAACTCTACCCCATCGCATGCACTGACACAAGAGTCCTAGGCCCTCTGGCCCTTGGCTCCAGAATTTTCCCAGCATCCCTTGGTTTCCAGGGCTGTGAACACAGGCTGAGCGGCATCCCAGGGCTATAGCCTGCAAGTAGCCTGGGTCTTCTCCATCTCCATGACCAGAGAAGCTGCCTGTACGTAACTGGCCGTCAGTCTGTCTAGGAATCCCTGACACCAGTGAGTCAACATCGCCTGCAGGTGCTGTAGCCAAGGAGAGAGCTAAAGGCTCCTCTGCCAGTCTCCTAACACTCGCAGATAAAGCCTAAGGCACAGGCTGAGGGGCCTGGGGTACAGCCAGTCTTCTTCTCTCCCTCGGAACTGTATAGAAAGTGAGGTGGGTGAGAGAGAGAACACACCCCAGAATAAGGAAAAGAAAGAGGCCATATGAGAGCCACCCTTGGCCATGTTGCATATGTATGTGGTTTTGAGATAGCAGGGTAGACCTACCCTGGGCCTAACTCCAGCCATGGACAAGGCAGGTACCCGCTGCCTCCCTGCGTCCCATCCAGGTTCAGTTTGAGGATAAAGGGGGGAGAGAGAGGCTGCTCTTCATACTGAGTTATCACGTGTCACCAGGGTGCCACACGGGAACAAAGGAAAGCTTGAGTGGGAGAACAGAAAAGGTCACGGAGTTCCCTCGGTGACATGAGCTAGGATTGGCCAGCCCTGGGGTATATTTTACCTCTAATTTTCACAGCCCACAAAGTTTTTCCCATTTTGGCACTGGGCAAGCTCTAGCAAGCCAGCCATGAGCCTGGTTGATTTGCCTAGGCCAAGTGAGGCACCAGCTCTGACACTGAGCCTGTCCTGGGGCGGGGGAGGGCTCAGTGCAGTGCTCTGTGTGACAAGAGGTGGTGGGAAGATGGCGGTCCTCCAGGAGAGACCAGGGTAAGCAGTCCCTTTGTAGCAGCTAACACATGGCGGCTCTCAAGAGCTGGAGAGTATTAGAGAAGGCTTGGGGATTCTGAGGAGAAAGTGGGGACCTAAAGAAGCCTCAGTCAGTTTGGGTTTGCACACTAGACCTGCCCCTTGCACACTACACCTGCCCCCTGCACATTAGACCTGCCTCCTGCACACTACACCACCCTTTGCACACTAGACCCATCCCTTGCACACTACACCACCCCTTGCACACTAGACCTGCCCTTTGCACACTACACCACCCTTTGCACACTAGACCCATCCCTTGCACACTACACCACCCCTTTCACACTAGACCTGCCCCTTGCACACTAGACCCACTCCTTGCACACTACACCCACCCCTTGCACACTACACCCACCCCTTGCACACTATACTACCCCTTGGGCCAGTCCACAATGGGAACCCTGTGCCCACTTCTGCTCATTGCTAAGCCATTAGCCTGTGTCATTGCCAATCTCAGCTGTGAACTGGAGGGCTGAGACTCAGGCTGTGCACAGCCCAGGTCCGGGTGAGGCCCTTGGCCTCATTCAGTGTCACTGTGACTGTGGCTCAGCTTGTCCAATGACAAAGTTACCCCTGCTACTCTTCTCCACGGTGGGCTCCTATCAGACCTGGAGGGAGTGGCAGTCTACTACCTCTCCCCCCTCCAGGCCCCAGTTGTCCTTCATGCACACTGTGTGCTTATCCGCTACTGGAGAATACGGTGCAGCATCACGGACCCAAGTGTCTCAGTGCCTCACAAACCTAGACACGGTGGCCAGGGGAAGGACTGTGGAATGCTGCAGCCCTTTCTCATCCATGCCCTGTCACCCTCTTAGTCCCAGTGGCCGTGTTGTCGCTGGTCTCACGTGGGGCTGTGACTTCCATAATTCCAGCCGCCCATACCCCACCACAACACTGTTATGTCTGTTCTGTGGTAATTTGAGGTTCTGCTTCCCCCTGCTGGGCAGACTGGGAACAGCTTCAACCAGAGGTGGGGACATGTCCCAGGAAGACAGGCAGAAAAGCAGGTTTGGGAGATCGTTGGATCCAGGTAAGATCAGGCTGTCAGACTGGTGGCTGTCTGGTTTCTCTGACACTTTTGAGGTTAGACAGCAGCACCTAAACCCATCCCCCTCCCGGCCCCAGTGCAGTCCACCCAGGCCAGGATGGCAGTCTTGGATTCTTAGATCCCCTATACGCTAATGCCCTTGGAGGCTGCAGCCTTGATTTGCCCTCCATGTCTCCTTTGCAAGCTCCTCAGACATTCTGCTTGGCTGCATGGGATCATGAAGGAACCCTCCCCACTCCACCTCATACCAGCTTCCTTGTGCCTGCTCAGAATCAGACCTGACTGCGGTGGCCACACAGCCCTATCAGCATCTGGTACAGACACCAAGGCTTCTTAGCTGGGGGTGGGGTGAGCATGTAACACGCACTCACCTTTCAGAGAGCGAACAGGCGCAGTCTCTTCACTCTCTTGCCCTGCAGAACTGTCTCTCAAACACTCTGGGCTCAGGAGATCCCAGCGGGTCATCTCAGAGGTGTTGGCCCCAGACTTGCCAGCATCACAAAAGGTTTGCTCCAGGAACAAAGGCACTCAGCTTGTGAAGTAGCATCTCCCTCCTGACCTCCCACAGTACCTCAACCCAGTGGCAATGAGTGATAAACCACGCGTTCCGAGCCTCAGCTTTTACTATTAGCGCCCTGGCCAAGGGAGAGATCTGGTTTTCTGATCTCTGCTGATGGGTGATTCTCCTTATACCTCCAGGTCTGGACTAGGCGGCGCTCGGTGGTTTTGTTAGTGATGGGTTGCTGTCCACTGGCTGTGGCCGTCCTTGCTCTCAGGCCAGCCACAGCCAAGTGTTCCCATGAGCTCTAGCTTTGCCTTGAATGTGGTTTGTAAACCCCCGGGCTCTACATGCTGGGCTTCTGTTTTGTTTTGTTTTGTTTTTTTTTTTTTTTTTTTTTTTCGGAGCTGGGGACCGAACCCAGGGCCTTATGGTTTGCTAGGCAAGCGCTCTACCACTGAGCCAAATCCCCAACCCCATGGGCTTCTGTTTTGGAGAAAGGGTCTCACTTCTGACCTGGATAATCCAGGTTGTCCTCAGACTCCCAACAAAGTAAAGTTCCCTTTACCATGCACACATGTACACACACACACACACACACACACACACACACACAGAGGCATGCACACAGACATGCACACATACACACACATGCACACATACACACAGGCATGCACACATACACACACATACACACAGGCATGCACACATACATGCACACATACACACTCTGGGATGACAGGTACGTTCCACTATGTCTAATTATGTGTCAGTGCCCACTGGGAAGACAGGACTTTAGTCTGTTTGTCAATCAGTCAGGACTTTGGAAGGGGGATTTAGATTAGGAAAAGTCATCAGGGTGGTGCTCTTGACTGAATCCTGGTGGCTTTTATAAAAGGACTGGTGAGGCCATCACTTGTCTCCATGAGATGGCTGGGCCACTTCCGGATGCTGCCAGCAACAAACCACCACCAGTCAAGAATCGATTCCCCCTCACCCATGGTCTCTGGATCCTCTAGAACTCCTCCCCTCCTCCTCCCCCCTCCCCCCCCCTCCTCCTCCTCCTCCTCCACCACCATTTTTTCCATCTAGGTGAGGTTACGTCGAAGGCCAGGCTTGAACATGGCTCCACTTCAACATACCAGGGAAATTTTTCCTCCCTATTGATTGTCGTATTCATAGACTGGACACTGCTTTGAGCTAGCTGGGTAGGGTCTCCATGGCCAAGAGAACAGGTGGTTCCCCTATAGTTAACAGAACATTTTGAGACCTTCTAAGTCCCTACCCTGGGACCTACTTGACCTTGGAGGGCAAGGTGAAAACAGTCTCCCTTTTAATCCTATTCATTTGGCCCCCAAGTGTGGTCACAGGAAACCCAGAAGGCCAGTTATCCCAATCTCATACTTTTCTATAATATTTAGATAAAGCTTGGGCAACAAACCTTGAAACTGACATACCTTTTTCCTTTTAAGCAGGTCCTTGTGATGGTTACAGAGTTGCCCACAGCTCCATGGACCTAAGCTCGGATTTGCTATCAATGTATCACACTTTGACTTTCACATTGTCTGTGTAACTTAAGTCTTAGGGAGCCTCTTCCATCCATCTAGCAATCTTACGAAACAAAGTTACGTCACTGAGTCAACAGCCAGCAAGCCTAACTTCGAAGACCTTTTACAAGCTGGCACAACTGGCCTGTGATTGATTAGTTTGGAAGGTATTACAGTGCAACTTCACCTTAAGAAAAGAAAGCTGAGGGGTGGAGAGACAGTCAAGAGCACTGGTTTCTCTTCCAGAGGATCCAGGTTCAATTCCCAGCACCCGCATGGCAGCTCACAACTGTTCATAACTCCAGTGCCAGGGGATCTGTCACCCTCCCACAGATGCGCATGCGGACAAAATACCAACGTACATAAAAATGTTAAAAAAGAAATCATTTTTTAAAAGTTGATTAGTTATACATAATATTACCTGTGTGCATATAGTCAAACTATGGAACCTTTAAGTTCCCAGATGAACCTTATAGGAACCCAGCAAGGTCTTTTCACAACACACAGAGTGATCTATGACAACTGTGACTTCAGTGTTGAATAACGGAAGCAAGGGAGGAGAGTTATGTCATGAGATTAATAGTAGCCACAATGGGGTTGGGGATTTGGCTCAGTGATAGAGCGCTTGCCTAGCAAGCGCAAGGCCCTGGGTTCGGTCCCCAGCTCCGAAAAAAAAGAATAGAAAAAAAAATAGTAGCCACAATGCCTTTAACTCTTTGGCCACAGCTAGGAGCTGTAGTACTAAAGTGAGCCAAGGTTATGGTGTCCCAGCTCTGGGCAACATTTTCCTCATTAGGAAAAAAATCATTTGTAAGAAAGAGTTGCCTGAATATTGTCTCACTCACATGTAAGCCTAATATCTTGGACGTCATCCCCCTTAGACCATCTCCTTTCTTGCTGCCACAGAGTTCGGGGACAGTCTGATTCAGTAACTGGGATTTTGGAGGACATTTTATAACAACGCTTGATCCTGAAGTTGGAGACCCAAATCCTATCTCTAAGCCAGATGGCATAGGGCAATTTATAGAAACGGTATTTATTGATCCCCTATAAAACTGAGCCCAGGGTCCTGAAGCAGTTACTGCCCAGTGCCACACGGCACGGGTGGGACACAGCACTTCTGAGATGACCCCAGATGCCCAGGACGAGTGGTGGGGAGATGGACAGGGAGGAGAAGCAGATCAGAATGTGCAGATGAAGAGAGGAAGAACTGGAAACCCCAGGGTAGTGAGGAACAGCACTGAGGCCACAGTGAAGTCCTGGCCCAAGCTGCTGCTAAGGGCCATATTAGGTTCCTGGCCCTGCAGCAGTGGGGGAATGCCCACCAAAGGCCATGTGGACGGACGTCACTGGTCTGGGCTGCTGCCTGGGCCATGTTGGTGCCTGAGGGCTGAGCATTCCCGCTCCTCACCTGGGCATTGCTGGAGAGCTGGCCCAGGTTGGTGTGAGCAAGGGAGACTCTGCCAGGCTGACCAACTCAGCTACCACACGGGCCCAGATCCAGGGCTCTGAGCTGACCCACACCAACATCTACTCCATCTATGAACTTCTGGAGCGTGTCAAGGGGCCGATCCTACAGAAGCAAAGCTGCAGGATCTCCTCGACACAGGGCGACATCAGGTTATCTAAGTGAAGTCCCTGTGAGGATCCAGTATTGATAGCAGAAGCCAGAGTCCTCAAACCAGACTAATGACTCACTGCGATGGTCATTTGCCAGCTGTTTGGGGAAAGGGGTGTACTGTGAGATGCATCGCGACACAATGAGATTTTTTTAAAATGTGTTTTCTTTTGGGGGAAGGTTGCAAGGGTAGAGGGCGAATATGGATGAATGGAAAGATAGTCGGACTGAGGTGCATGATGTGAAATTCACAAAGAATCAATAAACAGTTCAAAACAAAACAACCTGAACCCAGTGGTTTACACTCGACAGACTTGCTGTGAGTCTGACCACACCTGACTGGACCCGCAGCACCTAGAAACCTGTGCTCGACATCCATTTGCCTGCCTATGAAGACAGACAGTCTCAACAATTCAATGCCCTCCATTCTTATTTCAGACTCTGCCAAACAAACTTAGGGGAACATAGGCGGTCAGGCTTCTCCCATTGTCTCCTGTAAGGAAGACCTCCCAGGGGATGCTGGGGTCACAGCTTCTGACAAAGGAGATCAGGATTTTGTCTGAGAATAAGTCTGCCCAGTGTTTGAGAAGCAGTTAGTTGGTGACTTTGGAGGAATCTTAGAACCTGTTTGTCCCATTTGCCATAAAATAAAGGGGTGGGGGTACAGAAGTCTTGGGCCAGGGTTGCCTTTCCCTACCTGCAGTCCCTCATCTACCTGGACAGGCCTGCCTCGACCTAGCAGACGACAGCTAATGCAGGGCGGTCTGTCCTGGGCAGAGGCTGGCTTATGTATGGGACCTTCCATACCTGCCCATGACTCAGACAACTCCCGCCTCCCACTCCTTTCTTTCAGTCTTTCTTAGGGCCATGCCACTGTCTGTCCTTGGCCTCAGGGACTCTGCCCCAGGATTCCTATAGATCTGTTTGCATTCAAGACATCTGACGCCACCAGTCCTAAAAACCCTTGATTTGCGGGAAGAACCACTCTCTGAGTAAACCACATCAGCTCCAAGAGGTGCCAGGAGCCCCATTTTACTGAGTTCAGTAAGACCACGCTGTATGATGCTCTGCCCCAGCCTCATGCCACCCCAAACCCTCAGTTAAGCAGTTATCAGTAGCTCACAGATGTCACAGAGCTGGAGACAACCAGATACAGACAGGAGGTAGGCAGGAGTTAGCCCATTAGCCCAGGGTCACATGTGTTACATAGTTACAAATGATCAAGGTCCCGGGCAGACTGGGAGGAAGGGAGGGGGTAGCCAAGCCTCAATCATGAGTGAGAGTGTTTTCTAAAAAGCCCAGATTTTAGGCTCTGGGGACCCACCCACCTACCAATTTAGTAATTCCCCATTTTCATTTACAGAAATGCCAGAGAAGGGAATTACTAGTCCATTCTCAGTCACAGTCAACAGGCAGGGCTAGTCCTTTCTTACAGCTGTGCCTCTGCTGCCTGTCACATTCCTATCCCTAGATGAGTCCTCACCTGTGACTTGGCCCCAAGCCTAGTGTCATCCAACTGAAACAGGTCACATTTAGCTCATGGGCCCTCCATGTTGGTTGGAAAGGCTCCAGACACACGCTGGGCTTGCGTTCAGCCACTGCTATTTATCTGCTACTCTTGCCTGGTTTTCATCTGAGACTGAGACTGGCTATTCATATCCACCCTCCCTGTTACCTCATGACACGAACAAGGGGCCAAGGGCTGGAGGTTCCAACAAGGAATGCAGGAAGTGGACTTGGGCACGGGTACCTGCTTGGATTATTTACTCTTTGCTCATATGCCCATGTGTAATAACCCGTGACCTTAATGACCTCCAAGTATAAAATCCACGATCACATACGACCTAGAGAAATGCTCTCTTTGATCCGTTTCCTGGTGTGGGTGCTGGGAACTGAATTTGGGTCCTCTCTTAAGAGCAGCAAGTATCCTTAAACACTAAGCCATCTCTCTAGACCCAGATGGATCTCTCTCTCTCTCTCTGTCTCTCTCTCTCTGTCTCTCTCTCTGTCTCTCTCTGTCTCTCTCTCTCTCTGTCTCTCTCTCTGTCTCTGTCTCTCTCTCTCTTTCTCAGAAACATTAGAAGGAAACTTACAGTTAAAAAAAGAAAAAAGAAAAGAAAAGAAAATTCCCCTGTCTTATTAATAGGTTTTTAAACACCTGTGTGTATACACTCGGCCGCTGTGTACACATTGGGTAGGAACAGGGAGCCTTGTCCAGGGCCTATTCACAGTCAACTCCTGTTTGTGTTAACCTACTGCAGGCGGGTCACACCAGACAGAACATGACCTGTACCCTTGATGAGCCCACAGGAAGTGGGATCTGTCCCACCTGCCTCACAGGAAGTGATGCTGCCACCAGCCTTTGTGGTGACTGCCCCACACACCGTCCTGCACCCAGGCAGTCAGGTGCTGAGCCCAGCTTTGGGGAAGCCGTCACCCATGCCTGGCTTTACATGGGAGATCTGAACCCTTCAGACCTCGTGTCGCCGTGGTGTTCATGTGGACTCCCACACACAAGATATAATAACATCTTGGTGGTGGGTCTCCCTGGGATCCTCCGCCTATGATGACCCAGCTAAGTATCAAAGATGACCCAATGACCGGAGAAGACAATGTCCCAGTCTGAGGCTCTTATCAGCCAAATACCAAACCTGGAAAGGAAAGTGAAAAATACATAGAGTTTTATGATCTGAGCTGAGTTCACGCTGCGACCCCAGAGGCTGAGCTGCTCCGAGGCTTGAGAGCCTGGTGCCTTGAAGAAACGGGAGGGTCTAGAGCGCATGAATCTTTCACTTCTGTGCCTGGTAACAAAATAAAATCCCCTGAGAAACACGCTTAACTGGCCATGAGATGCAGAGCCACCAAGGGCCCCATGTATCCTGTCAGGCCTGGGGAACCAGTGGCTTATGGGATATGCAGGAAGGATTTGGGTCTTGTGCTAAACCCCTCACAAGAATCACTTCTTGGGGGCTGGAGAGATGGCTCAGTGGTTAAGAGCACCCGACTGCTCTTCCAGAGGTCCCGAGTTCAATTCCCAGCAACCACATGGTGGCTCACAACCATCTGTAAAGAGATCTGATGTCCTCTTCTGGTGTGTCTGAAGACAGCTACAGTGTACTTATATATAATAAATGAATAAATCTTAAAAAAAAAAAAAGAATCACTTCTTGGGCCACTGGAATGTGGGTGGGTCTTCAGTGTCCCTCAAAGGCTGAGATCTGAAGTCACATTCCTCTGTCTATGACACTCCTGGGAGCTCGGCAGCCTTTAGGAAGGGTGTCTAGTGGAACAGGGTGTGCCCTTGAAGAGGATTCGAGGACCTGGGCTCCATCCTTTCTCACTATCTACTTCCTGGCTTCATGACGTCAACATCTTTGTTCTACCACGTCCTCCTGTCAAGAAATTCTGCCTTAACCCAAAGCAGAAGGGTGAGCCAATGCTAGCACAATGTTCAGTGTGCAGTAAATAAACACCGTTCTCCAATCTAGCAGACCGGCCTTTTGTCTTGGTGACAGAAAACTGACACAGGGGCCTCTCCCTGGTCACTGGGGTCATCTGATTCCAGAAAAGCCAGTGTCTGGGGACCAAGAGAAGCTGAGCCTGACACCTAACTAATCCTGTGGAGGCAAGGTCTATGTCTGGGAGTCTTTCTAACTCCATACCACATGCCATTAGGACTTTCATGAAAAAAGAAAAGAAAAGCTCTTCAACTTACAGATGCCTCACAGGCTGCAGTACCCACCCTCCCACAACCCCTCCAGCTACCGTCTTCCCACTAGAGTCACAAACAGCACCTCCGACCTGGGAAGGTTGGAGCAGTTGACACGCTGTAGAACATCGCCACCTGCTGGCCTGAGATGCACACCACAGTCTCAGGGAGACTCAGCAGATCCTATCCGTCCCTCAGCAGGGAATAGATTTCTGAGCCCCAAGTCCCTCCGTGGGTGCCAGAATTTACACACTGTGTTTCTTCCTTTGCGTACGCTCCTGTGATAACAGTTTAATTAGGCACAGTAAGAAGTTAACGGTAAAATATAACAACTGTAGCAATGTGCTATATAATAAAAGCTTCCGACTTACGGATCGTTTATTTCCAGAATTTTCCATTTAGCAATTTTGGATCACAGTTGACTTCAGGTAACCAAGACTAAAAATGATGGGGGGGGTGTGGACAACTGCACTTGGAACTCCTACTATCACTCATCCGTGTATATATACACATATATGACTACATACATACACGTGTGTGTGTGTGTTTGTGTATGTGTGTGTGTGTAAACATATTCACACACCAAATCCTAACTGATTTCTTTTTTATAAACTATTAAATGGTCCAAGATTCCAAGAGCAGTTCAGCTCACACACGTACCTGGTCACACGATAGGAAAGAAAGTTCAAGGGAATAGCTTTCCAACTTTGAGACAAAGCGACATACGGACAGCCAACATCTAAATAGACTTTTATTTTTATTTTTCTTGTTTGGACAGAAAAGAAAAGGTCATTGGCCTTCAGTAGTCTCCCTAAGTGTTGGGAACACCTGAACTCAGAAAGAGTGGACTTTGTAGAAAAGCATCACAAATTAAAAATATATTTCTCCATGTGGTAAAAGTGCTTTTGATCCGATTAAGGGTACAGCAAAGGTTATCTCAAACACAAACTGGAATTGGGCCTATGGTCTGTGGCATCGGGGGGTCCCACCACAGGCGTGGGTGCTTGTGGAGAGGGAGGTCACAGATGTGACAAGGTGTGGGGAGCAGCATACTGCCAGACACACCTCAGCTCACTGAATGAGGGAGTCCCCCAAAGCCCCTGCTGAGGACATTCTGCATCTGAGGACGTTAGGTGGATGCGAGATCAGGTGGAAGGGATTCAAGGTGTGGGAAAGTCCTTGTTTCCCATCTGTGGGGACGGTGGGTCCACCTTGGGGCCTGGGCTCCATGGAGATGTGTCAACCTCTGGTGGGAAGGACCTGGGTCTATGGGGGGTCCCACAGACCTTCCTGCCTGGGTCAGTCTCCAGCCAGGGCTTCCTAATCCTGCTGCACATTTCTGGGGGACCCCACCCCCACAGAGGGCGGTGAAGGACTGTGTGTTCATGATGCTACATGGTTCTCAAGACAGGCAATTCTGCCAACAGTGACATGGTGACAGGGTATTCAGCCCGCAGGCTCCCCAGGCACTGATAGCTGTAGCCACATCTGTCCTGGAAGCCAGGTGCCCTTCCTACCCCGCCGCAGGCCAGACACAGAACTGTGATCATGCAGGGAGCTGTGAGGGTGTGTGGTGTCGGGGGTCGGGGGGACGGCGGCACACATCTGTTCACAGTAGACCTTAAGCAATGGTAAGGAATTAACCTGAAGATTGATTGAAAAATAAAAAAAAAAAAAATCCCCAGCATCAGTCTCCCCTCCTCACCCTGCTCGTCACAGCCCCAGAGAATGGAACAGGAACACCCTGTTTACAGTCAGCAAGCTGCAGCCGCTCCTGCCCGGTTGGCTCTGAGTTTTAATGGCACCACACGGCTTCTCTTCTTCCAAGGGAGCCATCTAAGCCCATCGCATGGGAGAGTGCTGGGAACCCATGCCCCGAGTGCTGTGGGGGTGGCACTGAGTGGCCCGTTTTGTAAGCTTGCCTGGTCTGAACTTGAGCCCACCACGACCTTTCGAGCTCTGGAAATCAGAGCACAGTCCACTGGTCCTGTCGCTGGTACCTTCTGAGGTCACGGCCTATCCAGTCACCTGTATCAGGCTCTGGGGAGCCACCCTTGGTGGGGGTGGAGGGGTGATGTGTAAAGCAGACCTCTGACCCCACATGGGCCTTCCAACGGACAGGCAGGTGACAGGCTCCTTCCTTGTCCCTGACACCCCTGGGCCAGCAGTCTCAGTGGGCTGGTGATTCGTCCTCCAGGCCCAGCAGCTCCCTCACAAGTCTCTCTCCAAACTGGGCCCGGCTGTACCTCTTCACGTGGTAGGCGTCTGACATTTTGTACAGGATGTAGGCGTTGTTGACGGCGATGCTGATGGCAAACCAGAACACTTGCTGCCATGTCTTGTTTGGCTTGTGAGAGATGAAATACCTGGGGGGAGAGGGGAGGCACCGCGCTGTGTAGCCGTTTCCTGTGGCTTACACACGCCTTCGTGGAGGAGGGACGCTCTTTAAGACTTAGCAAGTAAGACCCACAAGACTGAGGGGACGCCTGAAACTTGAGAGGTTCACAAGGCCCCACACCAAGGCTACACCAGCCCCGGCAAACACTGGAAGAGACTCTCTGAGCAGCTGAGAGAGATCCAGGGAAGCAGCTTTTGTGAGCTGTCACCCACGGTCCGCCGTAAACTCACTGGTTCACTAGGCTAGACTGGGGTGGAACTGTTGAATCTGTCTCTAGTGTCCAGTGGGGACAGTTTGTCCACATCTCCTCAGAAAAGTCTCACAACAGGCATGCTGGTTATAGCTCTCAGGGGAGAGGAGCCTAGAAGCTCAGCATCTGGCCACAGCAAGCAGACCCCCTTCTGGTGGATGCGCTGGGAACCGGCTGTGGGCGGGGCTGGTGGGCGGGGCTATGACAGGCCCTGCCCCATTCTCCAGCATCTGTCTTCTTATAGCCCTTCTCTAGGCTCATCCATGCCTAAGTGCTCAGTCCCCCGGGGACACTATTAGGCACAGAAACTTATTTTAGGGTTCTCTTATCCTGTTTATTGTCTCTACATTTTGGCCACATCGTATCTAAAGACCACCAGGGAATCCAGCTCAGGATGGACAAGGCCTAGAGAAGATAATGGCTGAACTATGTGCCAAGATGCCCACCAATGGGGTGTGAGCAGTGGTGGGTACCTCGGGGGGGGGGCTGGAGGCCCGGGGTGAGAGTGGAGTGATCTGAGGAGATGGGTGTACAGGCTACCTGGGGCCAGGATGAGGGCCGGGGACCTCGTGGGTCCTGATGCTCCACATTCAAGATCTGCACCACACGTGGGCCAACACTACCCTCCCTGGTGTTGTTGTGTGTTGTCCCCACCTAGCCCCAATGCCACCCGCAGGAACACTGGCTCCCCACACACCTTATATATCACCCCCATGCAAACCAGCCGCCCACGCACCCGAGTCCACCCGCATGCACACCAGCCACCCACGCACCTACTGGCTGCCCCCACACCCGATGCCACCCACATGCAAACCAGCCACCCACGCACCCGATGCCACCTGCACACACACCAGCCGCCCACGCACCAGATGCCACCTGCACGCATACCAGCCGTCCACGCACCCACCGGCTGCCCACGCACTCACTTGCTGTATTTGTCGTCGTATCTGCAGATGTAGCTGAGGTGAGCAGCAAAGGCCTCCACGGCCAGAGGGCAGGGGATTTCCCCGCTCCGACGCTTGATGATGACGCCTGTAGGGGAGACAGGAGCTCAGTCCATCCCCATCCAGGCTGCCCAATTGCTGGGGGTGGGGCGTGGGGGGGAACTGGACCAGCACTGTCCATCACGTGCTTCTACAGAGTGGTGGGTATGAGGGGGCGTTGGAGGCAGTCGAGTGCACAGTCATCTGCCACCAAGACTCACAGACTCAGGGACAATGACACAGCCACAGGCAACTCTAAGAGGCAGATGCTACCTGGTCAGGTCTGAGGAAAACTGAGGGGAAGGAGGCTTCTCTTCTCCTCCCCATACTGGTTGACTTGGTCAAGGGCTGGTAGGAGGGGCCAATGGCAGCAGTTTCTCTGGGCTCTTCTCGCAGCATGGGTGGGCTCATGTCACAGAGGAGCAAGGGGGCTGGTCCTTCCACACCAGGCCCAACCCCCTCACACTTCTCAGGGGCCTCTCCTGAGGGTCGGACAATTCCCTACCTTGCCTCTTCGTTGCCTTCACTGTTCAACTACCCAGAATGTTTCTCTACACACACAGAGGGAACACAGCCAACGTCCCTCCAGAGCCATGGCACAGCTCACCACCAGCAGAGCCCAGGGACCAAAGGGGAGCCCACAGGATCAATGGCTGCTGTATGATGTCTGTCCTCTGACCTGCCTGGGTACTGTCTGACTACCCTCTGCAGGCCCCAGGAACAAAGATGGAGGTGTCCTTCACACCCAGATGGTGTGCACCTGGACATAGTTGGGGTTTCCCACTGTGCTGGCTAAGCTTGATGTCACACTACAGAGGCATATACCATGCGGAGAACAAAAATACATATGCACACTGTACCTCAGAAGCACATATAGACCACACATGTCACATGACCACACATATACTGTACAACTATCTATAGTGTCTATATATGTGCATATATTATATATAATGGTATAGTGGTATATATACATGCATACATAGTATATATAGTATATTTAGTGGTATATTGGTGCACTGGTTGGTTTTGTGTGTCAACTTGACACAAGCTGGAGTTATCGCAGAGAAAGGAGCCTCCCTTGAGGAAATGCCTCCATGAGACCCAGTTGTAAGGCATTTTCTGAATTAGTGATCAAGCGGGGAGGGCCCAGCCCACTGTGGGTGGTGCCGTCCCTGGACTGGTAGTTCTTGGGTTCTATAAGAAAGCAAACTGAGCAAGCCAGGGGAAGCAAGCCAGGAAGCAGCTCCTGCTTCCTGGCCTGCTTAATTAAGTCTCAGTCCTGACTTCCTTTAGTGACGAACAGCAATGTGGAAGTGTAAGCTGAATAAACCCTTCCCTCACCAACTTGCTTCTTGGTCATGATGTTTGTGCAGGAATAAAAACCCTGATGAAGACAAATTGGTACCAGGAGTAGGGTATTCCTGTGACAACCTGACCAAATTTGGAGAGGACTGTGGAAGGACTTTGGAACTTTGGGTTAGAAGAGCCATTGAGTGTTAAGAGCTCTGTGGGATGTTCTGTAGGAGCTTGGAAGATGATGTTGAGAACAGTGCAGAAGATGGAGGCCTGGCTTGTGAAATTTCAGAGGGAAGATTAAAGACTCTTATCAGGGCTGTTGCTGTTTTGTTGTGATGATTCTGTGGTTTTGGTTAGCTGGGGCTGAAGAATCAGCTGTGATTAACAAGATCCCAGAACTACTAAAGCGAAATCTTTGCATTCCTGGGACTATTGATGCTGTCAGCTGGAGCTAAGAAATTAGCAGTGATTAAGAAGAGACCAGCATCGCTGAGGTGAAATCTTCTGGGAAGTGTTTCCTGAGAGCACAAAGAGCCTGTGTTCTAGAGATAGCCAAGGTTGTACTTTGTGCTGTATCTGGACTTGGTAGTGTGTAAGAGTCACCCAGGTGGTATTGGTTTTGAAGGCAAAAAGGGGTCATGAAGAGCAGCTGAGGCTGTGCACTTCGAGAGGCCATGAAAGGCCAGTGGAGAAGGTGCAGCCTCAGTTACAATTGATGGCCCAGGACTGAATGGGTCATGCAAAGGAGTTGAGGCTTGGCACTATGAAGAGAGTCTATGAGAGGCTATTAGCTGCAGCGGAAGACAGCAGCGTTTTGGAGACGCCAGTCCCATGAGATGACCACCAAGAACAGCACCAGCAGTGGAGAACAGGCAGCTGGAACCTGGAAGACAACGTGTGCGCTACAAAGGGCAGAGCTGGAGAAGTGACCCGAGCCCTTGGAGGAGCCTAGAAGACCATGAGTGGATCCCAGATATTAAACAGTTGGAGTTCAATTTCGCTTTTGATTGTGATATTTTTCCCTCTTGAAGAAGAAAGTATTTTAGTGAAACCCACGGTTAAGAGACTTTGAACTGAAAAAAAGACTTTGAATTTTGAAAGAGATTGGCTGTTTTAAAGGGGTTCAAATTTTAAAATGTAGGAATGTGTAAGACGGTGGGACTTTTAAAGTTATTTTGATCTTGGGGATGAATCAGAACGTAAGGGTTGAGGCTTAATAGTGATGTGTTTGTGTGTCAGGTTGACAAGGGGTCAGTTGTACTGGCTGGTTTTGTGTGTCAACCTGACACAAGCTGGAGTTATCACAGAGAAAGGAGCCTCCCTTGAGGAAATGCCTCCATGAGACCCAGCTGTAAGGCATTTTCTCAACTAGTGATCAAGGGGGGAGGACCCAGCCTATTGTGGGTGGTGCCGTCCCTGGGCTGGGAGTCTTGGGTTCTATAAGAAAGCAAGCTGAGCAAGCCAGGGGAAGCAAGCCAGTAAGTAACATCCCTCCATGGCCTCTGCATAAGCTCCTGCCTCCTGACCTGCTTGAGTTCCAGTCCTGACTTCCTTTGGTGATGAGCAGCCATGTGGAAGTGTGAGCTGAATAAACCCTTTCCTCCCCAACTTGCTTCTCAGTTATGATGCTTGTGCAGGAATAGAAACCCTAAGACAAGTGATATCTATCTATCTATCTATCTATCTATCTATCTATCTATCTATCCACATATATAAACATACACATGATATGTATATACATAAACATACACACAAACAAACGCACACTATAGTGGTGTGTATATACATACACATACACACGGTACACCACAGGAGCATGCATGTCACACACCCAGTGCACACACAGGAATGCGAGCCTCGCGTGTGCACACCACTCTGCAGATTCCTTTGCAATCCTCTCTTTTTTTTTTTTTTTTTTTTTTTTTTTGGTTCTTTTTTTTTTTCGAGCTGGGGACCGAACCCAGGGCCTTGTGTTTCCCTAGGCAAGCGCTCTACCACTGAGCTAAATCCCCAACCCCAATCCTCTCACTTTTTGTGTCAGCCGTTTTAACACGGTCTTAACTGTCAGTTTCTTTAAATACAGACTCTGGACTAATTAAGTCCCTCTACTCTGAATCGATTTTAAGTCCCCGGAGAATTAGCGAGGGAAACAGCAAGCCGCCTGGCAGCAAGGATCACACAGGCGCTTTGCTTCCAGGAGTTTGAGATAATAAAATGATCCACAAATTCCACCCAGAATGTAGCCCGTTACAAACAATGGAACCATTCGCACCTAACAAGCAGGTGAGGCCAAAGCCGCTGGCCAGTCCAACCCTCCCACCTTTCCAAAGCAAGCTAAGAGCTTCCTGAATCTCCTGCCTGCTCCTTCCCAGGACAGCACTACTGGGGACATGAGGGTGCCCTGGGTGCCTCCCCACTTCCTGTCCCCACGCTTGCACTCCCTACTAACCTTGCTGCACTGGGGAGTAGGCGTTGGTCAGGAAGCGGAAGTGCCCCTTGTTGTACCAGCAGATCAGAGACATGTTACCCTTTGTCCTGATCTGGTGCTGGCCCCGGGCGAGTGGGGTGGCAGGGTTGGTCAGCATGGATGTTGGGAGGCCTGTGCAGTCACTCTTCCTGGAGCTGAGGAGACCACAGCAGTAGATGCCTGGAAGGACAGATGCAAACTGTCACGTGTGCCACTGTCAGGGGGCTCCAACCCACAACCCTCGGAAGCAGCTGCTGAGGCCTTTTCCTCTCTGCCTCCCCTCCCTCTACAAGAGCACACCAAAGGTCACCAGGGCCACACTGAATGCAAGCAACGATTAATGCACACAACATGACCCTTGTCAACAGGGCTCTTGGTTGGCACTGTGGGGCATGTGATCCCATCTGATTCCGTACATGGAATTTACTAGGCTGCCACACGTACATTACAGGAGGGGAAGGGGAGGTGGAGGAAGGGCCCCCAGGTCATAGCTGAGGGGATAAGGATGGTGTGGTTCTGCCCAGCAATGCAGCCAGAGACCTCGGGACGGACACACCCATCAGCTCTTGGGACTCACTGTTGATGAGGCACATGGTATTCCACTGCAAAGAGCCCAGTGGCTCTAGATGCTTCTAAAAGTTCTAAAGTCATATCATTGTTATGTTACCCGACCTTAGAAAAAGGTAAAATTTCCCATCCAGTTACTTTCTTCCAGCCAGGAGTTCTCTTCCCATCTCCTAGCTTGATGAATCAGGGAATACCTTTCCCTGGGGATCTCAAAAGCAACTCTCCTGACTCCTGGGGAAGGAGCCCCAGCGGCCCATGCCATGTCCAACACTCATGCGGCTCCACACATCTGATGCTGCACACACACACACACACACACACACACACACACACACACATATACACACACACAGACACACACACACAGACACACAGACACACACACACTCAGACACACATAAACACAGACACATACACACACATATGCACACACACATATACACATACAAACACATACATACACACACATACACACATACACACACACACACACACATACATACACACACATCACACACACATACACATACAGTCCAACTCCTAGTGCTGAGAGCAATCAAGAGGTGGACCCTCACCTACGTATGCACACACTATCAAGGGTTACACGTCCACAGACCACAGGTCAGCGCAGGCAGCAGGCCACCTCCCCACTGTGCTTCACGGAGCACCAGACCTCCTCCAAAGCGGCTGTGTCATGGCTCCTAGGTGCTTTCCTTTCCCTCCTCAGTCTGATCTCTGGCTAGGTTCTTACCACAGATGAGCCCTGAGTCTGCTGGCACCACCCAGTGCAGAGGGTCACCTTACCTAGGCCGCAGTGCTGGCTAGCGGGGGCTGCCTGCTCCCCCACTTCAACCCCGCTCTCAAAGCCCGGGGCGTAAGCTACCTGTCACTCCACCACACAAGAGGGTTCAGTTTTAAGGCCTCGTATCCACTGTGTTGCGGAGCAAAACGTCTCGATTCTAGAAGCTTCTGTCTATGAGTGATGCTTTCTCAGCTGTCCCCGAGCATGGTTTGGCACTTGGGTCTTCGTTTGTTACATCCAGCATCTACCAAAGTCATGGGAGGCTTATCCAGTCTGCAAAGAACAAGCAGCCTCTCGCTCCAGGAGCCTAGCACCTTTCTGAGGCCTGTAGGATTGTTCTCGACTGCACGGGTCTCTGCCAAATGGGAAGGAGACTCACCAGCTGTGGAGGATGACTCTGGTTCCTTCTAGACCCCTTTTTACAAGGGCCTTTTCCTTCAGCCATTTATGGCCAGAACCACACAGCAAAGGACACACAAACCAGTGTCCTGTCAGAAGACGGACAGGGCTCTGTGCCAATGCTGTCACCTGACAGTGAGCCCAGGACTCACACACCATGAGAGCACAGGGCACATGAGAGCACAGGGCAGCCGAGACACTTGAACAATGTGTGCTTGCCCCTAACCCCCTCATCCTTTGTCACTCCCCACACCCAAGGAGCTGGCCCTGTTGGGACAGCCTCCGGACAAACCTTGCTTCTCAAATTCTTCAAACAGAGTGAGGCTGGTGATGCTGGGCCCCGTGAAGATGATGTAGTTCTTCCCAGCTGCGTTCCGGCACAGGCTCCGGGCCACCATGCTATGCAGCTGTGGCTTGTTCTTCAGAGCGTCCAGGCCATCGGGGCCACCGCCTTCCTTTAGGTGGACATAGATCTTGAACAGAAAGGCAGAGGAGTCAGAGTGCCAAGGGCAACATGGACCAGAGACCAAGGCTGCGGGAAGCATGGGGCCAGAGAACATGGGGAAACAGCACCCCATTATGTCACGAGTCTCACGAGGTCCTAGGCCACCACCATGGCTACCCAAAACCAGAGCAGCTCATGGTTTAGCCTGGAGGCTTCTGTCCGCAGGAGCCCGGATGGGAGAGGAGCAGTTACAGATGGTAAAGCTGGCGGTCAAATTTGATGCACACCTGTTCCCAAGTCCCCGCATGCACATGCACACGCACACACACACACACACACACACGCACGCACACACACACACACACACACACACACACAAATAGAGCAAAGGCCACTTCAAGGGCTAGGCATGCTCTTACATGGGTATCACCCGTTGGGCAAAATTACCAGTCAACCCAAAGGCAGGTAAGACAGCCCTTGTTTGTCTCAGTGCCCCAGAGAAGCAACAGAGGCCAGACACACCCCAAGGGCCAGAGAAACAAAGAGGCTGTCCTGAGCTTCGTAAACAGTCCCTAACACACGATCGATACCAGCTCCATGATCACCACCAATGGCGTCTATGTGGGAGAGAGGATGGATTCAAGGGCAGCCCCGACCTGCACATAGCGCGCTGACTAGTCTCTCCTAAAGAGAGTAGAAATTCTGTGGAATGTTCATACTTCTGTAGACAGATGCCCGGCAGTGCCTATCACGTCCCTGTGCCTGTCTCGTCCTGCAGAGCAAGCTGACGTTGGAGCGATGTGACACGCTGGAACTGTTAGGAGCTGGGATACCAATGGTGCTCTCTGAGAAACACCCAGAAGGAACACAGGGAAGAACCAGCTACTGTGTCAGGGCCCATCCTGTCTGGTGAGTTTGGGAGCTCACCTACCAAGCACAGTGTCCTTAAGAACAGAAAGCATGGAGGCCCAACTCTGTGTTCAGGTCCGTGCACAGGGATGTGACTTAGCCACAAAGTCTTTGACAGAATGGGCGATGCTTCACTGGGAAGTGGTGCCGGACAACAGAGCCACCCGGTTCTGCAGTGTTTGGGAAGCTGGTGGGTCCCGGCCCTCCACGGACCTTCTGTAATACGCAGCTGAACATGTTATTTGAGTCTACACACACACACACTCAGCTTCAGAAACACTGCACTCCACGGATCTTTAAAATTACTGCACGCACCTCAGACAGACCTGTTGACCTCCACACTATAGGATGGGAGCCTTCGCACGGCACACGTGGCTCTTGGGTTCAGGCCCCACAAGGCTGAAGTCCAAACATTAGCGGGTGTGTTTCTGTGTAGTGCCCAAGAAACTCCTGGGCAATTAGGTTGTGGGACAGCGTGTGTCCATCGCTCTCTGGGAGCCAGGAGGGCTGTCTATGTCTCTACCTCTCTAGCTTCAGCCAGCATGGTTTATATAGATATGTTGGCTCCATACTCAAAGGGCTATTTCTGCAGGTTGTGGTTAGAATACCAAATATTCTCCACATTTGTGTGGAGATTTGGTCCCTGCTCGTGGTACTGTTTTGAGAAATTGGGGAGCCTTTTAGAGGTGGGGCCTTCCTGAAAGATGGGGTATGCTGGTCTTGAGGGTCACATCCTGATCTCTCTTTCCTGTTGAGCGCTGCTTCCTGACTCTTGATACAATGTAACGAGCTCCCCGTGCCTCTGCCATAGGCATGAGTTGCTCCTCTCTCGCTGTGTCTGCCTAGTGTTGAACTAGTAGAAAGCTCTTTTAAGTTGCTTCTTGTCCTGTGTTTGGTCTAAGTGGAAGAAACGTAAGTAAATACTGAGAGCAGTAAGCATTTACTAGGGCGGGAGATGGCTCTGTGGATGAGAGCATGGGCTGCTCTTAGGTTTGGTCCCAGAATTCACATGGTGACTCACAGTGGTCTGTAATCCTGATGGAGACCTGATGCTGTCTTTTGGCCAGCACAGGTGCACACAAGGTACTCACTGGCACATATGTGGTGCACATAGGCTCACACATGGTGCACAGGCACACACAATGTGCACAGTCACACACATGGTGCACATACACTCAAATGGGCAAAACACCGTATGCATAAAATGAAAGCATATACTGAATTATGGATGTCTGTGATTGCAGAGGGGGGTGTTGCTGAAGTCAGGAAGTTAGGAAGAGACACTGATTATAAAAGACTTCTCCGCCAGCACTGACTAAGTGCAGGTGAAAACTGGTGTGTTCTAAGACACGAGTTTGTGGTCACTGGTGTGGACTGACTTCTTTTCACATCTGGAGATTACCAGGACTCAAAGTTAGGCCAGGGTTTTGCTCTCCTGGGACTGGAGAGTTTCCCAAACACTGGCAATAGGCAGCTCAGAGTTTGCCCTTGGCTTGGACCACAACTGCGAGGCCATCTGAAATTCCTCAGTGCTTTGCCCACAAGGGCGAGCCCAGGCATTTTAGCTCCCTCCTCCTTCTCAGAGTGTGAACAAGGCATGACATTACTTCCTTCTCAAGGTGCGGACAGTGCAACGTGGACGTCTGCCTAGCCAGCAGCCTTCCCCCTATCAAGAAATCCGGAAGTAGCACCAGAGCCGTCCAGAGACTCCGAGTGGTGGGGTGACTTAGGGGTCATTCGGTGGGGTGTACAGAGCGCACCCTCTCGGGGTGGACCCCCAGGTTTCGTCTCCCTGCTCAAGAAGGGCACAGAACTTAAGAACCGGTTATTTCTGGAGCGTTTTGCGTGACATTTTTAGATGGCAGTGAGTTACAGGAAACTGGAACTTGGGAAGAACTGTGGGCCGGGCCGTGTAAAGGTGACAAGGAGAGAGAATGGTGTATACAACAGCATGTGAGACACCTACTAAAGGTGGCTTAGCCACACAGCCAGTGACTAGCAGACCGACGAGGTCAGCATGTTGTTGCCAGGGACGGACAGAGTGGGACTCCAGCCACACCTAATGGCCGGAACAACACGTGATAATCTCCACATTTGGGCCAGGGGGGACATGCACGGAGCATGCTAGCCCACTATCAGCGCCACCCAGGATAGTCAGGAGAACCAGCCAGTCCCAAAGCAATTACTTCAGCCATGGTCTAGCCTCTGTCGTTACCCTCTAAGAACCCTAGACAAGGAAGGCTGATGGCTTTTGCCTCCTGGAAACCCCTCCAGCTCTCGGGAGCTTTTCTTTCTATTCCTCCATCTTTTGCCGTTTGCTCCCACGTTTCATTCTGCTCTCTGTGCCTTTGCTCTTCGCTAGCCTGAGACAAAGCCAGAGCTACTGTTCCTGTCCACCTTTGGTGCCTCTGAGTGGCTGGCACCCTAGGTCCTGGGATCATGTCAAAAAAAACCCTACATTACCGGGGTGGAGTCAGGTACAATTGTGTGCTTTCTAAGGACCAGCCACCCGGCGAGAGGCTGAGTGAGACCAGACTGGCCTCTGCTGGCATGTTGGGGACGAGTGTGACAGGAGTGAGGAAGACAGTGAACTGAGAACTCCCCAGCACCCTGGGCCCACGGCACCCTACCTCTTCCTTCCTCTCTCCCCAGTGTCTGCACATCCCAGAGCCCCCACTTTCAACACTTCTCCTCTTCCCGGTGGCTCACCTGGATGATGAAGCCGGTGGAAGAGCATTGGCGGACCCACAGGCTGAATTTCCGCTTTTTCCGCTTCCGCAGCTCTCGCTCCGTGCATGTGGCAATGAACACAGGGTCCTCGTCAATCAGGGGTTCATGTAGCACCTGTGGGAAGAGGGGGCGGGGAGGATGTTCTCACAGGGCAGTGTGAGCTCTGGCTCCCAGCAACACCTTCAGAAGGCTGTGACCAAGGCTAAGTCACCTGACTTCTCTGACCTGGAGTCTCCTTATCTGCACTGCTGCTTGAGGGAGGAGGGCTCAGCTGGGAGGCACGGGCACTCTCGCCTCCATCCTGATGCACAGCGGACGTTCCTTCTGAGGAGATGACTGTGGTTCTTACTATCCACTTTACACATGCCCACGCTGGCTTTGCCTCTGATCTTCACTGACGTGAGACAACATCAGAACCGCTGTCCCAATCAACTTTGGTGCTCTTAGTGTCTGGTACTCTAGGTCTTTGGGACTGTGGCCCGTGTCAGTGATCTATATCGCTGGCCTAGGGTCTCCAGGCCCAATTCCTGTCAGTGTGTATGGAGTTGTGTATGGGGGTACGTGCACACAAGAGAAGTGTCTATAGAGCCAGAGGTAGCCTGATACCCTGGGACCGGAAGTACAGTGGTCATGAGCTCTCCCCTATGGATGTTCTGAAGTGACCCTGGTTCCTCTGTAAGCAGAGCCAGTGCTCTTAGCCACCAAGCCATCTCTCCAGCTCCTCTGCCCCTAAGCGATTATTAACCCTACTTCACTCATGTCAACTTCTTTATTTGTTTGTTTACTATTTTTTTCTTTTGTTTTGAGACGGGGTTCCTCTGTGTAGCCCTAGCTGTCCTAGAACTTACTTTGTAGACCAGGCTAGCCTTGAACTCATGGAGATAGCTCTAGCTGTCCTAGAACTTGCTCTGTAGACCAGGCTAGCCTTGAACTCATGGAGATAGCCCTAGCTGTCCTAGAACTTGCTCTGTAGACCAGGCTAGCCTTGAACTCATGGAGATAGCCTTAGCTGTCCTAGAATTTGCTCTGTAGACCAGGCTAGCCTTGAACTCCTGGAGATAGCCCTAGCTGCTGCCTCTGCCTCCCAATGCTGGGATCAAAGGCATGCGTCACCACTGCCAGGCATGTCAACTTCTCGATAACATAAATCTATGACCTTTTCAAGGACAGGATGATAGAGTAAGAGACTCTAAGTTAGTTTTTCAAACGAAGGTGCTCGGGAAGCCTCCGGGTACATTGTGGCATTGTGCTGCCATTCCCTCCACCGTTCTATGCCATGATTATGGATAGCCGCAGTTATGCAAGGTGAGGTGTATACACGGTGATCTCAACACTACATGATGCTCTAGATTGAGGGTCTTCAAATCACTCCCTCCCTCGAAAACAAAACTTATTGGAATAATCATGTTTTCATCCCCTGCAGCTCTGAGGCCACATGAAGTTTCCAAGACCCAGTAGAGACCACATAAAATCTAAAATAGTATCTGACTGTACAGGACATCAGTCCATGGCCTGGCACAGGCACTGGACAGTGGTCTCAGCAGTTGTGACCCAGTATTCCATTGGCAGCAGCACCTTTGACTCTGATGTTTAGAGTATCAGTGGTGCTCCCCCTGCAGAGGACGTGCTGGCTCACAGCCTTGTAGAACTCAAATTCTAGGGGATGCGATGCCCCTCCCAATCTGTGGGCAATGCACACATGTATGCACACACATTTACATACATGCAGGGAAAACATTCGTATATATAAAGTAAAGATAAATCGTTTTTTAAAGCATCAGCCATACCCCACTGCACTGCACACGCTCTGCCCCGAGGACTTCGGTATGAAACCCTGGGTCTGCTCAGTTTGGGAACAGACAAGGTGGCTCCCTGCAGCTTATGAAACATTCAAAGCTCCATGTGGAGCCATTTATCAAAATGGACGATCTAAGGAGGTCTCAGGAACAGGGAGGATGGCATGAAGGTGTCCCTGGCTCCCTGCTCTGCCATAACCATCTCCTTGTCTAGACCATGAGTCGGCTGTTTCCGACCATTCAAGAACAGAGCCCCCTCAGTGAGCCAGGGAGTCCATCTCTACATGACCTCCGACCATGGTTACAGCGCATCACAGCAGGGAGAGCAAGAGTCTCTGAGTCTCTCTCTTCCTCCTCTGGGGAAAACAGTCAGCTCTGTCACACAGCACCATCCTTGAGTCCCCTCTGTGCGACAAGTCACTCAGGGTGTGTAAGGCATGGAGTGCGGCAGGCAAGGCATGGCTTACTTATTTACATAATCCCTCTCCAGGGATAGTTCTCTGATTAGTCTAGCTCCAGTTTTGACGAGAGTAGCAGGTGCCTCCCGTTTTGTACCTGTGTGTGGACGTCACAGGAAAATGGCTGCTTTGTTCGCTGGTAGATTCTGGAGTCTTCTGAGGACTCTGTAAAACCTGTAACGCTTGCTACAATGATAGCTCCCAAGGCTGCACGCTGAGAGTCGTGCCCCTGAGTATGTGTGGGCATGTGTGTGAGCATCTGTGTGTTCAGGGCAGAGTCATGATGGTGGTACAAGGGAATAGCAGGCTCTGGGCCACTCCTCAGAACCAAAGTAGGTCTGACCCCAGCACTGACAGTGGAGAAGAACCATCTCAACTGGTCTGCAGGCAGACCTCTAAGAAGAGGGAAAGAGAAGTTCCCAGGCAAAGAAGCAGCTTGCTACCCCCTCCCCAGCACCTCGCCTCTGGCTTGCACAAGGTGCCTGGCAAGTTTTAGAACAATAGGAGCACCTGTGCAGAGCATTCAGAAGCCTGAGACATAGTAACAACCCACAAAAGCCCCTGAAGTTCAGTTATGCAGAGGAGGAAAACGTTACAGATTCCGCAGAGGGACCTTTGGGAGTGGGAGACCAGCAGAAGCCTCTTAAAAGACAATGGCAAGCATGAAAATGGTGCGACTGTGTAACTGGACTCTCGCCACAGAGGAGACTCAGCTGACTTACCCTAGGAGCAAACTTCTGAAGTTTCTGGGTGTCAGCCACCTCCTCAGTGTGCTGTATCAACAGAGCAGTTCTGAGATTCTGACACCGGACTGAGTGTGACAGCACTGAGTGTGACAGCACTGAGGGCAGGTGGATGTGGAAGGCAATGTGGTCAGGAGCTGAGGGCCATGAGAGCCTCTGCCTTCTGGAACAGGTTGGGGATATCTGGAAGGAGTCAGGGGGCTGGGACAGAGTGCTAGGCTACCAGTTCCTGGAAGAGGCTTCAGGCTCCGGCCTGAGTGGCCAGGTGGACATTGGCATCTAAGAAGTCCCAATGACCGAACGAATTACTTCAGTTCCAGGTCATTCCTTCACCATCCAGAAGGTGTCTAGTCAGGAAGTGCCCCTCAGCAGACATGACGGGGACCCTGAGGCTGGTCTGTGTAAAGTCTCGTGTGGGAAAAGCCATGAATAAGGAGGTGAAAAGAGGTAAGTGCGGTAGCTCCAGGAAAGGGTTAATTCCAACTGTCTGGGGGTTGGACTTCAAGACCCTGCCCTCCCTTACAAACACATTTGGCTCATGGAGTTAACGATGACCTTGAAATGACTTCTTCAAGTCACTGGATAAAATAATCTTGGACAAGGGAGAAAGGCCCTAAATCCTGTCGAGCCAAGAAACGTCTAAGAAATTCCCAATGGTACCCAGCACACAAACATGTATGCATGTACAAACGAACACGCAAACACATATGTATGCACGGACACGGGTACACACACACACATGTGGAAACACATACATGCACGTGCACACACATGGTCTCACCTGGGTCTGGGATGGCCTGAAGGCAGCGTCAAAGCCACTCTGCAGGGAGTCAAGAAAGGGCTGGACCTTGTAGAGCCCGTGTGTGGTCTGGCTGGAACGGAAGGCCACAACATGGAAATACTTGAGGATCTTCTCGAAACGCGCCTGGCTCATGACGAGGGCGAGGCTCCGGTTGCTATAGAAGCCTCCACTCCAAATGCTGAGGACTGACTCACAGTGCGAGACGCTGGTAGAGATCACGTAGCCCAGGAAGGCCTTCATCTCTGCCAGCGTCACCTCCACCCAGGCACCGTCACTGCCAAAACGCTCCTGGAACTTCCTGGCATACATGTTGGTCTGCACCACCATGTTCTTGAGCACGTTGTCCGGGACAAAGAGCTGGAAGAAGTCCACCGCGCTAGCGCTGGGCGGCATCTTTCTGGTTGGACCTGAAACCCAAAAACAGGCCAAGTGCTCATGACCAGAACCATCTGACAGGGGCCAGGTCCTCTTAGCCTTGGTCCTCGGGCCTCAGCCCTGTCCCCTTAGCCGTGGGCCTCAGGCCTCAGCCCTGTCCCCTTAGCCGTGGGCCTCAGGCCTCAGCCCTGTCCCCTTAGCCGTGGGCCTGTCAGCCCTGTCCTCTTAGCCGTGGGCCTCAGGCCTCAGCCCTGTCCTCTTAGCCGTGGGCCTCAGGCCTCAGCCCTGTCCCCTTAGCCGTGGGCCTCAGGCCTCAGCCCTGTCCCCTTAGCCGTGGGCCTCAGGCCTCAGCCCTGTCCCCTTAGCCGTGGGCCTCAGGCCTCAGCCCTGTCCCCTTAGCCGTGGGCCTCAGGCCTCAGCCCTGTCCCCTTAGCCGTGGGCCTCAGGCCTCAGCCCTGTCCCCTTAGCCGTGGGCCTCAGGCCTCAGCCCTGTCCCCTTAGCCGTGGGCCTCAGGCCTCAGCCCTGTCCCCTTAGCCGTGGGCCTCAGGCCTCAGCCCTGTCCCCTTAGCCGTGGGCCTCAGGCCTCAGCCCTGTCCTCTTAGCCGTGGGCCTCAGGCCTCAGCCCTGTCCTCTTAGCCGTGGGCCTCAGGCCTCAGCCCTGTCCCCTTAGCCGTGGGCCTCAGGCCTCAGCCCTGTCCCCTTAGCCGTGGGCCTCAGGCCTCAGCCCTGTCCCCTTAGCCGTGGGCCTCAGGCCTCAGCCCTGTCCCCTTAGCCGTGGGCCTCAGGCCTCAGCCCTGTCCCCTTAGCCGTGGGCCTCTTAGCCGTGGGCCTCAGGCCTCAGCCCTGTCCCCTTAGCCGTGGGCCTCAGGCCTCAGCCCTGTCCCCTTAGCCGTGGGCCTCAGGCCTCAGCCCTGTCCCCTTAGCCGTGGGCCTCAGGCCTCAGCCCTGTCCCCTTAGCCGTGGGCCTCAGGCCTCAGGCCTCAGCCCTGTCCTCTTAGCCGTGGGCCTCAGGTCCTCAGCCCTGTCCCCTTAGCCGTGGGCCTCAGGCCTCAGCCCTGTCCCCTTAGCCGTGGGCCTCAGGCCTCAGCCCTGTCCTCTTAGCCGTGGGCCTCAGGCCTCAGCCCTGTCTAGCCTCCCTCCCATCCATCCTGCATCCAACACCTTGCCCAAATGGAAGCCAAAGGCTGGGCTCTCACGTCCCCTGGGCTCCTGTCACTCAGGTGCTCCTGTCTTGTCCCTCAGCTCTCTGTCCCCCAGAACATACACATTATTCCCATGTTCCTTCCCAACATGACCTCCCCAGCACCCAAGCTGTTGTTCTGTCCTGCCACCCCTACAACCCCATCCTCCTGTCCTCACCTCATCCTGTCCTCCTGTCCCCTGATCCTTCAGATGCCAGACCCATCACACCTAAGCCATCCCTCATTCACCCTATGCAGCTCGCCCAGTGAGGACTGGTTTGAGGAGCGAGAGAGAGATGGAGGGAGGGAGTGTGTATGGCCTCCTGTCATCCTCCAGCACGTACTGTAAACGTTAGGGGGACTCCGTACCCATAATGCTTCAGTTGCAGCCAGCAGACAGTAAGCTTTGCTAAGCAGTTCCACATAATTTTCAACTGTTGGTGGGTTAATTCAAAGGGACTAGTGTAAGACAGTTTCACGGATGAGAATCAGAATCAGGCCTCACAAATTCTGACTGATACAGCCTCTTTGCACGCGCACACACACACACACACACACGCACACACACACACACCAAGACTCAACTTCCTATAACATTCTCACCATGAACCCAAAACATCTTAGGTGGAAAATGCACGAGTCCTGCCTAACCAGACTGGTCTAATTCAGTCCCAGCACACGGTGGGTGTCGGCTGCTCCCCTCACAAGGGCAAGTGACGGGAGCCGTAGCGTAACACCACTGTTCTAAGCCTCAGGAGAAGTATCATCTGACACACTGCTAGCCAGAGAAAAGATCCAGGTTTGAAAATGCAAGTGTGGTTCCTCCTCAAATACATCACCGCTTTTACATAACCCGAAAAGTCAGGAAGTCTCAAGCTGTGGGTTCTCAGAGAGAGAGAGAGAGAGAGAGAGAGAGAGAGAGAGAGAGAGAGAGAGAGAGAGAGAGAGAGAGAGTTTATTCATGTGCATGTGCTTATATGATTCCTAGGAGCTTATGTCTGCATTTCTATTACACAGGTTTGAAGGAGCATGCTCTGAGTCATAGTGTACAGCTTCCTTTTGCCTCTGTGTGGTGATTTTTAATAAAAACCGGGTGAAGACAGAGTTTCAAAGGCCTTCCTTCCGTTCCCACCAGCTTGTGTGGTCTATAAAAAAAAAACCCAAGCTGTTCACAGATAAAGCCAACGAGGCAGCCAGATTTTTGGGGCAGTGGCCAGATCCAGGCGTGAAATTACCTTTTTTTTTTGTTTCCATTTTATGTGTGTGAGTGTGCGTGCTGTGTCTATGAGTATGTGTGTATGTGAGTGCACATACATGTGTGCGTGTGCATATGCAGGCGGAAGCCCTGGTTTGAAATTGGGAGTCTTCTTCAATCACTCATCTCCATCTCATTCACTGAGGCAGGGTAATCAAACCCAGAGCTCACTGATCTAGATCAGAACTCCAGGCCTCATGCCTGCATGGTAGGCACCTTAACCACTGAGCCACCTCCACAGCCCCTGACTCCCTAACACTCATCAGATTTGCCGGTTGCTCCCAACTCTGGGGGTGTTTGTTTGTTTGTTTGTTTGTAGAACGGACTGAGTGAAATCAACTTGTCAAGTCTGTTCTCTGAGTTAGGTGGACAAGCCCGTATGCCAGATGCCCAGCTCAGCACTGGTATGAGGAGCTAGGCCAACGTCTGAGCCTGAGACGTATAGGGACTCACTGAGTCCCTATATATTTACTCTGCAAAGCAGATTCTGTTTTCCCTTCACCCAGACAGCGGGTATCCACTGCATTTGTTCACTGTCCCCAAACGGGCTCACTGCCACCAGTGCACCAAACCGACCAGGAGGAGATCCCATTGGCATGGGGGCTGCCGAAACACGGGGCTACGTTTACTGGTGTGCATGAGTGCCAGTGAACATCCCCGCAGTTCAGCAGGCCAGGGAGCCTCCTGTGGGTAGAGCCATAAATTATTCAATCAGCAAGCAGAGGGTGCATTACTGTGCTGTATCATGCTGACTGAGGGCCGTGGAATTTTCTCTCCCTGAAGTTGCGTCTCAAGTAATCTTCCCTCCCAGACGTGCCACTTCTGGATGGACTGCCGAGGCCTGCTTCCTGAACACACTAGAGAGCGGCTTCCCTCACCTATTCCCAGTGACAATGCTCCCCTGTGGGCCTTTCCCGGTTGCTGTGACTCCTGCCACTTGGAGTGTGGTGACAGAGGCTGGTGGTCATGAAGGAGGGGAGTTGTGGAGACAGCTCCTACCCATAGCCTCACCTAGCTTTCTAGCATGACCTATATAACTTGACATTAGCCCCAGCTAGTCAGACAGAACGTCAGAAGTAGGACGTAGCCCGTGCTTTCTGGGTGACTTATAGGTGACTGGCTCTGTAGTGCTGCATGGGGGTTCGCCTGCTGTCCATGGAGATTGCTATGAATGCCACATGGCCCCAAGACACCCTCCCGCTGTGTGGTGAAGTGGATAAAGTCACCCAGTGGGTAGCTAAAGGTAACAGAGGCCTATGCTGTGACCACAGGGAGGCCTAGGACATGGGTGGTGGGAGGCCGGGAAGAGGTACCGCTTGTATTTAGGGTCTAGCGTTCTAGCCTACTGAGCTCGGAGCCCCCGCTGGCTTCTTCCGTCCAACCCCACAGACTGCCTGCCCTTCCCACAGGCCCCAGGTCCTGTTCAGATATGGCTGCCTGTGCCTCCCACTCTCTGACGTCTACAGAAGCAAGAAGGCCAAGGTCATGGCTGCTCAATTCTTTGTCTGTCCTCCCAGGTCAGGATGTGGTGTGCCTAACACTTAACACACGGACAGCAAGAATGGAGGTTACCGGGGGTTGGGGATTTAGTTCAGTGGTAGGCGCTTGCCTAGGAAGCACAAGGCCCTGGGTTTGGTCCCCAGCTCAAAAAAAAAAGAACCAAAAAAAAAAAAAAAAAAAAAAAAAAAAAAGAATGGAGGTTACCAGAGGGGAGGGTGGGCTCCATACTCCACGGAAAGCCAATCTTTGCCAAGTTCAGTAGGAAACCAAAGTGTCTGTGTCACTGCTTGGAGGACAGGTTTGGATCAGTCATGTCTGCCACACCTTCAATGGTGCCATGGAGGGCTGAGAGGACAAATAGGGGTTCACTGATGTGTGTATGTGTAGAGCCCACCTGAAAAGGCAAGATGCTTTGGGTGTTGGGTAGAAGAGGCAAAGGCATAACCGCCTAGAGGCAACCCTGGGTCTAGGCTTGGTTTTCTCCCTCTCTCTCCTTTCTCCAGCTGGAACAAGTCCCTGGGGACCGCCCCTGGGGACAACCCCTGCGAACCACTCCTGGGGGACCACCCCTGGGGGACCACCCCTGGGGACAACCCCTGGGGACCACCCCTGGGGGCCACTCCTTCCTCAGTTCCCCCTGCCTTCCTTCATCTTAAGCCCTAAGCCAAGGGCAGACAGTACAACTTTATAGTCTCCTAATAAGGGCGAGAGCGGCACAGCCTGGACAGACAGCACGGATCTTGGCCGAAGGTGACATAATTGTCTGCTCCTGCAGGTGACATAATGGGCTACTCATTCTTCATTCAGGCGATGCGTACTTCATGACCATTAATGTGACAATAAACACCCCTGAAGGCAGAATGAACCCTCGGCTCCCATTATCGGAATAGAAGAGCATCTTCTTCCATTGTGGAACATTCCGAGGAGCAGCCAGCCATGCTGCCTGGGGGTAAAGACAGCTATTGGGATGTTTTGGGGGCACATACTGTCGGAGGTTGTTGGGGAACAGCCAAAGGTCAATTCATATCTTAAATGCAGACTTGGAATCGCTTCTCTCCAGGCTAAATCAAGTGAGTTTAAAACCGTAACTGGAATGTCCTATTTACCACGCACTGCCTCTCTCTGGAGACGCTGGGCATCTCATTCAGTGAAGCGCAGTGCAGAGAGGGGCCTGTGGCCCGTGTGTGCCCCCAGCTCTTGAGAAATTGGACTGCTGTGAACTCAAGGCTAGCCTAGTTTACTTAGCAAGTTATAGGCTAGCCTGTGCTACATAGACTGGAACCCTATTGAGGAAAGGAGAGGAAGGGAAAGAGAGATGAAGGGGAAGGGAGGGCCAGAGGGGATAATGATGGATGGGGGAAGACAACAGGGCAGTCAGCAGTGCTGGAATTCTGTCTGGGACCAGAACCAGAACCAGGACCAGCTGAAACACAGGAAGAATCCAAGGACAGAGAAAGGGGAGGGGGAGGAGCCGGGCTGCGTTGTGTGCAGAGGCCATGCGTGCATGTGGTCCAGGCTGAACAATTTCTTAAACCCTGGCTTCAAACCTGTTCTTATGTTCAAATGAACTTAAGCAGAGGGTTGCCGGGGTACACAGGAGAGGCTGGACACAGAAAACACGTTTCCATTCTCACGACCCTGCCCCAGCATTTAAAAAGTGACCATGAGGGGTTGGGGATTTAGCTCAGTGGTAGAGCACTTGCCTAGCATGCGCAAGGCCCTGGGTTCGGTCCCCAGCTCCAAAAAAAGAAAAGAAAAAAAAAATGACCATAAGTCAAAAGAGGCAATAAAAAACAAAACAAAACAAAACAAAACAAAAAAAAACCGGGGTGGCCCAGGCGGTCTTGACTCTGGAGAAGCCAGAGTCTGTACAAGGCCCAGCGGACAGGCCTGGCTTTTCCAACTCAAACAAAAGGGTAAAGCTAAAACCTCTAACCCAGTCCAGAGCCCTGACTGAACATAGCTCCTTGTCCTGAGGGACATAGGGTGAGGGTGTAAACGACACCAGTGAGAACCACACGGGACAACGGATGGCGTGGCATGGACCTAATTCTGCACTCTCTGCCTGGACGGTGTGTGTGTGCAGGGAGGACACCACCAGGTTTCCCTCCCAGATGGACCCACTTGGACAAGTGGCTGCCTCCCATCTGCCTAAACACATCCAGCTAGGAGGCACTGAAAGGTACAGCCTGTCACAGCTCAGACAGACCCGTGGTCCCTCCAAACACACAGCCAAGCTCATAGGACCCACAGAGACCCTTGCTCCACTCGTAGGCCCTCTGCCTGCTTTGACCTTGGGTATGCGCTGGGGGGTCACGCACTGGGGTTGCAGGGCAGCTGGGGTCGACGGCAGCAGGGAAAGCTTGGTCCCTGGATACCCATGTCCTCATCGCAAGGCTGTCCCAGAAAAGCGCGCAGGCTGGAGCCGCTTCTCCCTGGGTGCTAATTATATCCCTTGTATCCCCTGTGCACCCACCCACGCCCTGCTGGGCGGGAAGAGAAAGGAGAAAATGAGAACGGGGAGTTGGGGTACAGACACTGATCCCAAGGCAGCGGCATCGCTCAGAGGCACGGGAACGACAAGGCACAGACTTCGGTGTCTTCATTTGACATTGAGCACTGGGCTGGGTCAGAACAAGGAACAGCAGGCTCAGGGGACTGAAAGCATGAAGGCCAGAAGAAGGCGGGAGACTCCTATCTCCCCAGGACGGGAGCTGGCGGATTGGAGAGAGCCTGCCTGCAGCCTCCTGCCCACAGTTTGGGCCACACCTCAAAGAGTATTAGCTCTGGAAGCATTGCTAAGGGAACACTTCCCTTGTTTATCCATAGCTATCAGCATGTCAAATTCACTTCATTTAGCACACACACAGCATTTAGCGGGCCTTCACACGTAGGTGTGTGCTCTGTCTGCTTCACAAATGATAACTCAATTTGTCTGTTCTTTGCATGGTTACCGGCTCCATGCAATCTGTTGTGTTATTTAACCCCACTTACCCAAAGGGGAAACTCAGTCACAGACGGATTTTTTTGTTGGTCTTTAAAGGGTCATTTCCAAGGCCACACATCTAAGGGTGGGTGTGGCTGTTAGACTTCACGGTCAACTTGATTGGATTTAAAATCATCACGGAATGGCTCTCAGCCATCTGTGAAGCCATTTCCAGAGAGATTTAACTGAGGTTGTATATGTGTGTGGGGGTTGGGGGAGCAGCATTCCCAGGATGTGGGTGGCACCATCCCACGGTCTAGGGTACCAGAATGAATAAAGAGAAAAACGGGTGCCAACATTGATCTCACACTGCTTCCTAACTGTGGGACCTAACGTGACCAGTGGCCTCATGCTCCTGCCTCCAGGCCTTCCCTTCCACAGTGGACTGTATCCCTTTGAACTGTAAGCCAAAATAAACTGTTGTAATTAAAGCTACTTCCTGTCAAGTATCTGATCGTGGCAACAGGAAAATTGACTAATAATACAGTGTTAGAACCAGCTAACTCTGAGGAATCTACTGCTGACTACCCCAGCCGGGTCCATTTCCTCAGAAGAGTCCCCTGTACCACAGGCTTCCAACACAAACCCGAACCCCAACACAATAACAGCTCACGACTAGATGTAGGAAACCGAGCACCCCGAGAGCCATCTGCTGAGAAGGAGCCCACGTCTTAGGAATATAACCAGCAGGCCCAAGGCAAACATGCTCAGTGGATATAGATGGGGGAGAGACAAGCCCTGCAGACCTAAGACCTCCCCCCCCTTTCCTTCTGAGTGTGGACGGAGCTAGGCAGCCCTACCTGAGCACAGCCCTAACGCGGTTTAAAGGGGAGATGGATACAGGCTCTTCTAAGTACAAGGGCACTCGTGTAGGGGCCCACGTGGTTTTGAGACAGAATTGTGTGTGTGTGTGTGTGTGTGTGTGTGTGTGTGTGTGTGTGTGTGTGTACTCTCTAAGTGCTAAGATAACGGGAATGTACCGCCATGCCTGGTTTCTGTTTGGCTTGGAGTTAAACCTGAGGGATTCGAGCATGCGTGGCAAGCACTCTACCAACCGCCCTACATCCCAAGTCTACTGGAGTATTTTTAAACTGCGATTTAAGCTTTCCAGCACAAAAGCTCCTCTAATTGCCCCATCCCGTGGCAACAGACATCCTTTTCTAAGCTTCGAATTATGAGCTCTTAAAAAGACAAAGGCGGAGGAGATGAGATAAAGTTCTTGGCGAGGACAGCAGCCCCCCTCCCCGGCCCTGGGGGTCGATGTTGAAAACAAACTCAGACCAGTGGAAGGACAGTCAGCTGTGACCTAAAGTCAACGCAACTCAGAAAGTCTACTCCTTTGCGGGATGAGAGACCCAAACCTGACCACTACCCATCCATTCTGCATGCACGTCACTGCTTAAAAGAACATGGGATTGCAGACACGGGACATTTTCGCTCCCAAGAAGCTGAGAGGTGGTACCCTCAACTGCAGAGGTTAAGTTGAGGTGACTGGTGTGAGGGGCACTAATTCAGCCTACCTTGTGCCAGGAGCACAGCAAGTGACTGTCAGAACTCACAGCCACATCCTGAGGAAACTTTACAGCGGAGGGCCAAAGGGCTTAGACACATTGTCCTATTGTATCCTCTGAGGGACAGCGCCGAGTGGCCAGGCCAGCTCCCTTCCCTCTGATACTCTCCTCCCACCGTGGTGCTAACCTAGTAGCCTCTAAGCCTCGGAGAGGCACTGAGCAGGCATGAGGGAAGGGGGGGGGTGCAGACAAAGGCTCCCACGGACAGGACGTCTACTTGGTCATGGCGTGTTAAGTGGTCTGTGCTCCATTACAGTGAGAGCAGCGGGGGCCCTCCGGCGCATGTCCCAGGACACCAAAGATGACTTCACCCCTAAGTGAGCCAGGCAAGGCCAGGACACAACCTACTGGACTCCAGCGATGGAAAAGCAAGGCCTGGGCCTCAGCAGTTGCCCTCTGCCGGTCTCCACACCCATGCGAGATTCCACTGGGTGAGGTTAAAACAGTTACATTGTTGCTGGGTTTGCCTGGTTGCCTCAGTTAGAGCCTCAGTTAGAGCCAGTCCCACCATAGAAAGACCCCGGCGGAGAACATTCTGCACCTGGCTGGTCTCACACACAAACATACAAACGTCTAGCATGTGACCAAAAGGGAAGGACAACTGGAGACACCGGACACTATGGGACAGCTATGGCAAATGCAAGATGTTTTTCCCACTGAGGCAAGACCAAAAGATGGAGAGACATAGGGAGAGAAGAAAGGCTGGGTGAGAGGGAAGGCTCTGGGACGAGTTCTGCTTTTACTGATGAGAAATAAGTCTTCAGATCCTACTGATAGGACTCACTGAGACTAGGTGTGTTTTCTGAAAGACAGTTAAGTTGTGCTCACTTAGGAGTCAGACAAAGAGCTCCCAAGACACTTCAATCAAGGCTGTCAAAGACGTAATTAATCAAGGCCGTGGTTACCTATGGATACACTGTTGCTAACACGCCAGTCTCTTAGGCATAGAGGATACCTTATAAATCTAACTCACAATTTTGTTTACTGAGAAAAATTCTCTAACTTTAAAGCTTGTTATAAATTACACTCTGGGCGATGTTAGGAAAAAACAAGGTGGTTTCTTAGCAACCTTCCAGCTCTAACTTGAGAGCCACAGATTCCACATCTATGTGGAGAAGAACCGGACTCTTTCAGAGCCCACACTTGTCAAATCAGATGGCTTCACTTTCTCAAGAGCACTCTCTGTTTTCTTTTTAACCCGACTTTGCCTCACATTTAGTTCTCTCAGAAATGTGTTTCTTGTCTAAGGCATGAATCCTGGTTTTGCCTGGGTAGAGATCTCTGGAAAGAACTCCCTGGCTGCAGTGGCTGCTGTGGCATGGCATTGCCTTTCCCATCGACCACCACAGTCCATCCTCATCCCACCCTCCTGGACGGTCCTCCTGCACAAAGGACACAGGACACAGGACACAGCTCTCCAAGGAAAGCCCCAGGAATGGAAGCAAACTGCAGAGACTCCATAGCACGCTCTCTAGTGAGATGCTGTCAACAGCCTGACACCCAATGGCCACGGTGGAGATGGGAGGGATCTGTCTTCTTAGCCCCTTGTGCCCTGGTGCAGGTGGGCTCACTAGACAAGAGCTCGACAGCACAAAGATGCCCCTTACAGATTCTCACCATGGCCACCTGAGGTACCAGCAGTGACACCCCAAGACCCTAGAGCAGGTAGCCTTGCCCACCCTTAATCCTCAACTAGGCCTTCTCCTGGTGCAGCCCTCTCCCCTACAGTACCTTGTTGCTCTAACTGAAACTGTGCCAATGCTGGCTGGACGCTCAGCAGATGAAGACTAGAGGGAGGGACTTATTTTGCTAACAACTTCCAGGTGATCAAAGGCTTTGTCTAGAGGCAGCCCGAGAACATACCGGCTATTCTGTAAAAAGGGCAGTGCGCAGTGCTGTGCTGGGCACTCAGATGCCTATGGACTTGTCCCCACAGCTGTTTCCCAAATCAGCCCTCTGCTTCCTCTCTCCACATACACACTCCAGGGATGGGCAAGATGGGACTTGGCATACCACAGTGGACTAGGTGGCCCCTGTGTGCAGGCGGCACATGCTTCTGCTGGAGTCAACCCACTGAGTCTGACATGAGCAATGCAGAGACCGAGGCTCCATCCAGTGCTGTGATGGAAACTCAATGCCTGCTTCAGGTGATAAGAGCCAGGGTGCCAGGGGCCATGTCCTTGCTAAACCCCTGTAGGAGAGCAATCAGGGAGACAGTCTCTTCCCGGGTATCTGAGTATTTTTTAAATGTATTTTTATTTTAAGCATATTTATTTTAAGCACACCACGTACATGCTGTGACCTCAGAGGCCAGAGGAGGGCATCAGGTCCCAGGAACTGGAATTGCAGATGGTTGGAAGCTCTAACTGGAACTCCAGGTCCAAGGGAATCCGACGCCCTCTTCTGGCTTCCAGGGGCACTGCACACATGTGGTACATGCGTACATGCAGGCAAACTACACATAGTAAAGTCTTTAAAATACTTATAAAGTGATATGTGCAAAACAGCCCAGACTTACTTAAAAAGTTAAAAGATGAGTTTGCAAACATGTGAGGCTAGGGCCGAGCCAGAGCCGCACACGCCTCAGCCTAGGATGCTGGGGGATGTCCGACTTGGTCTTTATACATTTTGAATTATGATTTCTGGAAACCATTGACACAAGTAAATGTATGACTGGTAAAGGTAGCAATGGAGGGGGGAGGGAGCTGGAGAGATGGCTCAGTGGTTAGAATACTGACTGCTCTTCCAGAGGTCCTAAGTTCAAATCCCAGCAACCACATGATGACTCACAACCATCTGTAATGAGATCTGATGTTCTCTTCTGGTCTATCTGAAGACAGCTATAGTGTACTCATATGCATAAAATAAATCTTTAAAAAAAATGGTAGCAATGGAGTCCCACTAGAGAGAGAGAGAGAGAGAGAGAGAGTTGCTGCTAGGACTAGAACCCTAAGCCATAGTATAACAGCTAATAATGTCAGCTTCACAAGCTCTAGAACCACCCAAGGAAGAGGCTTCTAGGCATGTCTGTGAGGGATCGTCTAGATTTGGTTAACTAAATGGGAAGACCCACCCCGAGTAGGGCAGCACCATGCCATCGGTTAGGGTCTCGGGCCAGATAACGAAAGGATTTGAGCTGAGTATCAACACACACTGCTCATCCACTGCTGTGGATGTTATGTGACCGGCCACCTCCCAGGTTCCTGCTGTCATGCTTTCCCTGCCATGATGAACTGCGCCCATAAACTGCAAACCGTGAGCCACGAGAAGATGCGTTGTGAGTCTTTTGTCAGCGATGAGAAAGAAACCCACACGTACACCACAGACGTGCTCAGGCATCCCCGGCCCTGGCACTGGGTCTCTCCTTCTATCTGCAGAAGCTTCACGGGATGGCTGCGATTCCCCACCCTCTCTGGGGTAGACACTCTCTGTTGCCACTGATCAATGTCAGGGTCCACTTTTATCCCCTAAACAGGAGCCAAAAGAGCCCGGTGGGGAGCAGGTTTTTGGCCCTGGCCAGCATGCAGGGCCTGGCGACCCCAGTGCTCACAGCTTTCATAACTTCTTTGATTTCTCCCTCCAGTGCTATGTTTCCAAAAAGGGATAAGAAGGAAAGCAAAATCACGCAAATGTGTACGTGCAGACTGAGAGCAGCAAGCCTCAAAGAACGCATGTTAAATGAGGCTATAAAAAAAAAAAAGAATCCCAAAAACGTTATTATTACAGTCAAATAGTTGTTTATGCTTTCCGCTGGTTATAAATAGCCCTCTTCTTAACCGAGGGTATTGTTTGTCAAACTCGGGGAACAAAAGACAGCTGTTAGCAGATGCCGGTGAAATGCAGGCAAGGAAGGGTAAGAGCGGGTTGTACATGGCTGAGCGAGGGAGGGCAGGGAGAGCCAAGGACAGACACACCTCACATGCGCCCTCTTCCAGATGATTCTGAGTTGGTCCCACACCCAGGGGCCAGCTGAAATTTCTACATGGATGCTTCGGGTCTCCCAAGGAAAATGCCCACTCTATCGTCCTGGACCATAGTGCAAATGCCTATAAGGTTGGACTTGAGTTTTCTAAAACTCCAGCTCAGCTCAGCTTTCCTTCCTGAGTACCTTTTGCGTGGTTGCTGCTACTCGTTTTCTGAGACAGGGTCCAATTCTGTGACCCACACTGGCCTGCAACTCACTCCGTGGATTCAGAGTGGCCTCAAACTCAAGGCAACTCTCCTGCCTCAGCCTCCTAGGTGCTGGTGTTTACAGATGTGAGCCATCACACCTGGCTTATTTTGTAGATCGAGGAAATTCATAATAAAGTAGCAGGCCACCAATGGCGCAGCTCTTTTCCTCCACAGTCCACCATTGGGGCTCTTTCTCCATAGACCACCAATGAGCAGCTCTCTTCCTTCGCAGTTCACCAATAGGGAGCGCTCTTCCGCCACACTCCACCAATGGGCGGCTCTCTTCCTCCACAGTCTAGCAGTCCACCAATAGGGAGCTGCCTTCCATAATCCACCAAAGGGCGGCTCTCTTCCTCCACGGTCCCTTGGAGGCCAGCAGCTCCCACATAGTATGCTGCCTTTCTGTTTATGTTTATTTGTGTCTGTGAGCATGCACATATATGTGTACATGCATGAGCACAAGGATACTGTGGGGCACAAGTGTAGACCAAAGGATAACTTGAGGGAGTTAAGTCTTCCCTTGCGCCATGTTGTCCCTGGGATCAGACTCGGGTCATCAACCGTGCAGCTAAGCGCCTTTGCCTGCTGGGCTTCTCACCGGCCTCCGTATACCATTTCTTTCTTCTTCCTTCATTCTTCCCCAAATCTAGAGAGGCTGTGAGTACAGCTCCTGGCACCACAGCCCAGTTGCCCCTTGTGTCTGCCTTGGCCCTCCTGCCCTGCAGGACGGAGTGAGGTCCACCTGGCATACGGGGAATGCAGGCCACTCCTACCAGGGTTATTGTTTTCATTTCTTCCAGAGGCAGCCAAGACAGAGTATGGCCAGAGTACCCTGAGTGACCACCGCACTGAGACCGCCATTCCTGCCTTCCTTTAAAAGGCACATTTCCAAGACAAGTCTAGAGAGGGGATATCTTGCTAAGGAGAGGATCCTAGGCTGGAAGGAGGCCGTTCCTTCAGCCCCAAACTTGTCTAACAGTCCTTGGAGCAGGCCTTCCTTTCCGGCTTGCCCACTTTGCCTGCTTGATTCTGCTGTCTTTTCAGGCTGTAGGATCCCTGCATGTTGAGGTCAAAAATGAATACAGATAGAGAGTTAACCAGCAGCCTCATCTACCCGTAAGCACACGGAGGACCTGGCTTCTGTGTTCTTCCTAACCTCCAGGGCTGCCCCTCGGCTGCCCCTCCCACCACCTGATGGGCTGTTCCTATCGCTACTGCTCCGGGTTCTCATTCTGACTCCAAGGGTTGCGAAGCCCAGGCATCAAGCCAAAGCCTGAGGGCTGAGAGGAGAGCTGAGGCATTGCTCAGATGGCAGGCGGGCAGAGCAGGCTGGAGACAGTGGGGAATGAGTCTGAGTCCCTATGAAGAAGAAAAGCTGAAAAACGCGCCCTTTCCGGCTCTTTGAACCATTGCTTCTTCAGTCACTGTTGCTGCTCCTTCTGTGGGAAAGGGGAAACACCACTCACCCACAGGGCACAGGAGAGAGGCTGGACAGTCTCTGTAAACCAGTTGTTAGCATAGGGAAGGCACAGACCAAGTTCTCAAAGGAAAACAGCTACAAACATGGCCAGAGAGCAGGCAAAGGCCAGCCAAGGGACAGCTTCTTATCTGTGTACGGAGCATGACAGTCCTCCTAAGTGGGAAAGTTCTCCAATTCCAGAAGCATCCGCAGGCTCTCCTGACTTCAAGTCCACACAGTCCCTGGTGTATGTGGTGTGTGTGCATGTGCACACAGACACACACACATACATACATACATACACACACACACACCTCACAGAGAAGATGTAACAAGGACACCACCTCCCCACAGAATGGCCTGGGATACACAGCCAGGGGCTTTGCCAAGACAGCGCTGCCTGGAGTGGATCCCTTTGGCCACAGGGGCTGATGGAGCACTAGGCTGGCCACAGTGGCTTAAGATCGCCTTGTAGGGACAGCACCCAGCTCTGTATACTGGCACGCCTGACTTGCACATACGTTCTCTAGACAGGGCACAGAAACCACAGAGTCTCCAATTTCCCCATCTTCGGAATAAGAGTTTTCAACACGCAGAGCGACCCTTTGAATAAAACAAACTACAGGGCAGAAAGCCGGGTGCTGCGTGAGGTGCACACTGGGTATGGAACAACCATGGTTCAAAGCCACTGCTATGGAAGTCATCTGCCAAGATGCTGGCGTCACCGCCATGAGCCTCGACACAGACACAGAGACTCCACCGAAGGCTCCCTCTGTGGAAGAGCTAGGGATTCACCTCAGCCCTGCCTCTGCCTCTGTGGAGGAATAGCAAAGACGTACCCACTTCAGGTCTCTTGGCTAATCCCCCAGGTTCAAGCTCAAGGCTCCGAGGGACAGGGCACCAGGGCTCAACAGACACCAAGCTGTTTGCACACACGGCGGTCGGCACACAGGACTGAGTGGAGCTGACCTGTCTCTCCTCTCATTTATTACCTGTCACTCCTGGAGCCCCAGCGTTCTGAGAACCTCCGCACCGTGCCTTAATCTAATGCTGCTTCTTCCACACCACCCTAACCGGCTCTTTCATCATCTGCAGAGCTTGCAAACCTTGCTCAGCTGCAAAGCTACCTCGTCTTTAAAAGGCCACATCTTTCGCATCTTTCTCACCCCAAGCCTGACTTCCGCCTGTGAACACAGCACTCTTACGCGTGGTTCCACTCCTTGTGACCAGATGGTCACTTTCTGTTGAGGGTCCAGGACAGCAGGAACCAGGTAGCAACACGGGCTGTTTTCCCATGGTCAGGTAAAGAGGCATCCAAAGCTGACCGCTCCTCAGGCAGCATAGCACTGCAGTCTCAGTGATGGTGGGTGGGGACTCCAGCCTCTCTCCTCTGCATTGTCACGTTGGCATGGAGACAGTTCATCACGGTTGGGAGGGTCACGGGATGAATACCCATCCAGGTTTGCAAAGGTCCGAGAGATATTCCCCAACCCCCCGTCTTCAGCTCTGAAACCAGCAGGATCAGAGCAAACCAGGACGCTCGGTGTGAGGTGATTAGACTTGTGTGAAGGTTGTGTCTCAGTCATCCAGGTCTTGACCAGTGTCACATGATGTGGCAAGGGCGTTGGCTTTTGTTCACATTGCCCTCTGGTGGCATTCTCTGGGGCAGCCATGTGCCACTGGTTCTATGCCTGAGCCTTGGGCAACAGATAGGATACCTGGGGTTGGATGGCCTTTGAAGGAGCTTGTAGTGTCCAGCCTGACTCCTAGGTGGCGTTCCCTACCTCCATTTCCAGCTTCCCAAACTCTCTGGTCTCAGACTCGGTGGGCAGAAGGCTATGTGGGTTGGCTAGGCAAACGGAGAAAGGAACGGAGGCTGGATGGTAAGAAGTCAAGGCAAGGATGGGCAGAGTACGTCAGGTCAGTTCCCATGACATCAACACAGCAGTCTATTTGCCTGTCCCGCCCATGCCCAGCAGAAAGCCCCAGTGTTAAGCGGGCTGATCTGGAGGGTGGACGGTTAACTTAAAGATTACTGAGTATCCTGCTGAGAAAAGACTCCAGTGCTGAGAGAGGAGCATGCAGATTCTCCCATACTCTGATTTGGGGTCTTGGGGTCTGACAAGGAGAGAGGGAGGCAGCAAGGCTGAGAGCTTGGATGGGTGCTTGGCTAGGCGGCTCAGTGTGGAGCACGGAGACTTCAGGACTGACACATCCTGACTAAACCAAGCCCTGGCCTGTGGGGCTGGCATCCTTCTCACGCCGTCCTCCACTCTCACAGCCTTCCAGCTACTGAGCATCTGTCACTTGCTAGGCACTCTGCTGGACATGCCTGTGTGTGCCCTCCCTTAGTTTCATAGAGGTAACTGGTTCAGGGCTCCTCGGGCAGAGAGGCAGAATGAGGTTGGCTTAGCTTCCACGAGGCCTGGCCCCCTTCCGTTTCCATCTCCTAATACGGGAGTCTGTGGTTACAGAACAGTGCTCCAGCAGAACTGTCACCTGGTGGAGTGTCAGCCCTTCCCACTTCCCCATCCTCATTGGGCCACCATTGCTCTAACACACCATCACCAGAAATACTGCACCAGCCCTGGGCTGCTGCTGCTGCCTTTCCAGTCTTCTTCCAGCCAAGCCATCGTGAAGCCCTGGCTACAAGGCTGGTTTTATATAAATGTCTGCAGCCACTCAGCATAGCTCTGCCCTCGACAAAACTCAAAGTGGGAATCTTCGATCGTGCCAGTCGGCCCAGTGTACGGACGGTTCCTTCTCCAGTCACGTGCTCACCCAGCCTTGGGGCTGGGATCTCGGCCTCCCATTTCCACAGCACCCGTCACTCTCCCCGACAACATTCTGTCCTCTTGCTTGCTGAATCACGGTACCTCTGGCTGCAGGGCCTTGACTTTGAATAAAGAGACAGATGCCCCATAATTACCAGGCATCCTCCTGACAGCAGGGGGAATTGGCGAGTCACTGCCTTGCTTTGAACAGAGGATTTTGAGCCGTATTTTAAAGAGCCGGGCCAGACACTTAAAGGCGACAAGAGAAACGGAAGGGTTGCTTCTACCTTCCTAATTTAGAGCCCAGAGGCTCAGAATCACAGCCCCGAGATTCTAGAGACTTGGTAACAGCAAGAAAAGGCAGAAGGATGCCACCGCCTGTCCAATGCCATGCTAAGCCACCTTCTTCATATCAAGCCTTACTTGATAAACCTGTAGGACACTTCATCAGGAATGATTAACTTCAGAATTCCCAGTGTTTCTAAACCCAGACCCAATCAGTTGTGCCACACCTCCAGGCCTACCACTGGTTCTTTCCGCGACTGCCGAGACCTTCTGCGTTAGCGAGATGCTCCTATGTACTTAGAACCTAACACTGAAATGTTACATATAGTCCAAATTTCAAATGTGACATTTGCCCAGCAATGGACTAATCTGCAAATCAGGACGGGTTTTATTAAGAAAGACTGAGCTGGGGGACCATGTCCACCTCACTCCTGAGCTTTCTTCCTGAAACCGACACCAAAACCAAGTTGAAGAGGCTCAGCGGTGAAGAACGCTGGCTCCTCTTCTGTGGTGACAAGGACGGTGGGTACCCAGCACAGAGCAGGCAAAAAAAATAGGAGATGAAAAGTTAAAAATGACCTTGCCAAAGCTTTGTGCTTGGTACTGTGGTAAGTCCTTATCACATCCTGTCACCTCCGTGTATGTGTGTGTGCATGTGTGTATGTGTACATGTATGTGTGCATGTGTATGTGTGTGCGCACATGTGTGTATGTGTCTGTGTGTATATGTGTTAATGTGTACATGTGTATGTGTGTGTGCATGTGTATATGTGTCTGTGTCTGTGTGTATATGTGTGAATGTGTGTATGTGTCTGTGTGCATGTGTGCATGTGCATGTATGTGTGCATGTGTGCATGTATGTGTGCATGTGTCTGTATGTGTATGTGTGTATATGTATGCATGTGTGTTTATTGTATGTGTATATAAATATGTTGTATGTATGTGTATGTGTTTGTGTGCATGTCTGTATGCATGGATAGGTATGTGCATGTATGCGTATACGTGAATATATATGTGTGTATGTGTGCATGTGTATATACTTGAATCCCAACATCCACATGGTAGCCTGCAATTTCTGTTAAACTCCTGTCCCAAGGGATACAATGCCCTCTTCTGGCCTCTGTGGCCACTAGGCATGTACACGTTAAACAGGCAAATATCCAGGAAAAACACTCATACCCATAACTTAAAAAAAAGTCAAAGTAAAGTTGAGCCTGGTGTTGCAGCCTCAGAAACCCAGCTACTCCAGGAAGCTGAGGCAGGAGGATTAGAAGTTTAAAGCCACCTGGGCTACACAGAGAGTTCAAGGTCAGCAGCATGAGATCCTGTCCCAGAATAACCGTAAGGAGAGAGAGGGGATGCAGCTCGGTGGCAGAGCCCTGGCCTGGCATACTCCGGGCTCTCAGTTGGATTCCGGTATCACAAAACCACTATGGCGGGCTTGGGTCTCACCTGGGGCCATCTTCACTCTCTGGCGCCAGACGTTTGAAAGCGAGTGCTAGAAGCACTTTTTACTCTTTGATAACCCTGCAGCCGGCAGCCCGGCAGTTGTAATGGAGAAGGCCATTTATATGAAATTTTAAATTTTCTAAAAGGCGAGCAGAGACCCAGATGGGAGCCCTACAGTAAGCTCTAGGCCACGTGGCCTCGCTTATGACCTCATTTCCAGACCAGCGTTTCTGAGCCTACGGTAAATGAGGCTTAACTAAGCACACCTTTCTCTCTTGACCCTGATTCAGTTCCTTCGGAAGGTGGCATCCACGTGGTTCGGGACAAAATGGGGCTTGTCTTGTAGCCCTGAGGGAAGGAACATTTCCTTTACCAGCAGTGAGCAGGCCGGAGGCCCTGAGGTCAGGTGGATGGGCCCGGCTGGAAGGAAGACAGACACTCCTTGTCTCTGCCAGGTTCTTGGCCAGGGTTGGCTTGATAGCCTGATTTCTGGCCTATCAGAGACTATGAGGAACCTGAGGCACACAGTAGGGATAATCAGTGCTTAGTGGGTCCACAACCCCAGTGAAGGAAGGAAGGAACGGGCCCTCAGAGGCTGCTTATGTGAGAATCCATCTGACAGTCCGGACCTCCTTTTCAAAGGTGTGGCAAAGCTCCAGGATCACTCAGGCCCCCAACACTGCAAGGGGTCCCCCAAAGACAGCTTTTAGGGTATCAACTTGATAAACTCTAAAATCACCTGGGAGACAGGCAGTATCTTCTTGCATTGAGGCAAAGAGCCCCACTCCCTGTGAACAGGGCCTTTCTTTAACTGGGTCCTAGACTATGTAAGTAGAGGGGGAGTGGGTTAACGGCAGGACCTGTGCAGTCACTGCACCTTCCTGCTTACCTCTGAACGCAGTGTGGCCATTCATTCCCCAAGTTTCTATCCCTGTGACTTCCCCCAGCGATGGATTGTAATGAGGAGCTGTGAGCTAAGCTCTTTACCGCTGGGTGACTTTCTAAGCCCACGGTTCTGCCAGCCAGAATGGTGCCTGTTGCCCAGACCCAAACCCAGTATCACTGCCCAATCCTGATAGATGGCTGCTGAGTTATAAATACATCCAAACCTGTCATTCACAGAACGAGAAAGAACGGCACAGCGCTTGGCTGGGACCCTTGAGACAGACACACCATGATGCGGTCTAGGAGAATTTCAATGTGCCTGCATGTAGGATTCTGGCACCAGCCCTGGCAAGGTTGAGTGAGCCCGGCTCTCTCGTTCAGACCCCAGCCAGGTTCTTCTGGTTCTGTTATCCACATTGGCCCAGGAATAAACTGCAGAGTAAGCAGGCTCTGAGGCCTCCTGAGGAGCCAGCCACAGCGCTGTTCTGGGAGAGAAGTTGGCAGTGGGGTTCCACGGCCTTGGGCATTGGTTGAATCAAGCCTGAGAACCTGAAGGAAGCTCTTCTGCAGCCAGGATCCCCCACCCCACCCCCAGACATGTGTCAGTCAGCTCAATCCATTTCAGCCAGTTCCCTGGGAAGGCCAGGAGGAAGCTAAGGAAGCTGAGGTGAATCCCCTGCTGAGCAAATTCCTTCCCATGAGCAAATTCCTTCCCATTTAGTGGCTCTGTGAAGTGAACGGAATCATCTTCATATTAAATATCTATCTATCTATCTATCTATCTATCTATCTATCTATCTATCTATCCATCCATCCATCTATCAATCTATCTATCTTCTAACTATCTATCTTCTATCTATCTTCTAACTATCTATCTATCTTCTATCTATCGGACTAGAGCTATATAGCTCAGTTATTAAGAGGTATCTATCTATCTATCTATCTATCTATCTATCTATCTATCTATCTAGAGCTGTATAGCTGTTATTAAGAGCACCGTGTAGCCTGTACAGAGCCCGTGGATGGATCCTACCACTACAGGAACTGGGCACAATAGTAATCCTGGTACTTGGGAGCAAAAGGAGGGGGATCAGAGTTCAAGGTCACCCTGCTGTCTTAGGCCACCCTCCTGTGTTATATGAGACCCGTCAGGGTAAGCGCTTGCAGCACACTGGTGAAGACCGGAGCTAAGGTCCCTAGAACCTCCATAAGGGCAAGCGGCTAAGGGCCGGTCACTAATTCCAGTGCTCACAGGCTGAGACAGGGATTGTGAGACAAGCTGGCTGGCAAAACTAGCTTGTATCGGGAGCTCTGTGCTCAACTGAGAGGCCTGCCTCAGTGAACAAGGCGGAGATCCATCAAGGAAAAGTCAACTTGGGACCGCCACACATGCAATCACACACGTGCAGTGCATGTACAGACGATCATACAAATGTGAAATGCATACACACATGCAAAGAAATGCACATGGTGTGCTCATGGGTACTGTCTCCATGACAGAGGAGATGTGCCCAGACCTCAAGGGTGGGTACACCAACCTATAGGACCCGGTCTTCAGGATGTCTGGAGAGGGAGGGAGGCTGTTTATCCTGCAGGCTTAGGACAAGAGCTGGGGTTTTAGAAGGACTTGTGCAAATGTGCAAGTTCTGCAAGAGGATTTATTAAAAACGGGGACTGGAAAGTCATTTAAAGTACGTTGAGGTGAAATGTGCCCAATTCAGCCTTAAGACACACTACGGTTTGAATCTGGATGTCTCACAGAGGCTGGTGTGGAAGGCAGGCTGCTCAGGGCGGGGCCATTGCCCCTCTGATATGCGGCCTAGTGGAAGGTATGTTATTGTTGTGTGTTTAGTGTGCCCTAGAAGGGGATACTGGGATTCCTGCCCCCTGGCCTCTCTGCTCTCTGGCTCTATCCAGTGAGTGGCTTTGGTCTTCCATAAATACTTCCCATGATGCTCTTCCTCTCCACAAGCCCAAAGCAATGGAGCCGCCGACCATGAATGGAGACTGAGCCAAAGCAAACCTTCCTTCCTCACAGGTTATTTACCCGCGCACTTTGTCATAGTCACTAATTTAAGCCAAGTCAAGAGCAACATGCCTGTCTTTAGAATTCCCATGTGACCTTGGAATGCAACCCATTTGCAACGATTTGGGACAACACCCTGCCCCAAGGTGGGAGCACCTACCACAGGTAAGGAGCGCCCTTACCCTGTCCTCTAAGGAAAGAGGAGAGTGGCTCTGGAGAAGCTCCCCTGGTAAAGTGCTTGCTGTACAGACCATTAGAGCCTGACTACAGGCGTAAAAGAGGCCAGTGTGGCGGTTCATGTTACAGTGCTAGTGACAAACAGGTAGACACAGGCGGATGCCCAGGGCTCAGGGACCAGCCGGCCTAACCCAACAGGTGAATTCCAGGCCAGTACGACAAACTGTCTCAGAAGACAAGATGGATGGCTCCTGAGAAATAACACCCAAGGCTGTCCTCTGGCCTCCACACATACTTACACACACACACACACACACACACACACACACACACACACACACACACACACACACACTGAATAAATAAATAAATAAATAAATAAATAAATAAATAAATAAATAAATAAATAGAGAAACTGAAGTTCATAGAAAAAGTGGCTTTTCCAAATCACATGGCAGGGAGGTGTAGGGTTAGAAGATGAGAGCTATTTGGGTCAGCATCTGACAGTCACCTGGGATAGCCCCAGCTCAGTGGTCAGCAGCTGACGGTCACCTGGGATAGCCCCAGCTCAGTGGTCAGCAGCTGACAGTCACCTGGGATAGCCCCAGCTCAGCGGTCAGCAGCTGACAGTCCCCTGGGATAGCCCCAGCTCAGCGGTCAGCAGCTGACAGTCCCCTGGGATAGCCCCAGCTCAGTGGTCAGCAGCTGACAGTCCCCTGGGATAGCCCCAGCTCAGTGGTCAGCAGCTGACAGTCCCCTGGGATAGCCCCAGCTCAGCAGTCAGCAGCTGACAGTCCCCTGGGATAGCCCCAGCTCAGCGGTCAGCAGCTGACAGTCCCCTGGGATAGCCCCAGCTCAGTGATCAGCAGCTGACAGTCCCCTGGGATAGCCCCAGCTCAGTGGTCAGCAGCTGACAGTCCCCTGGGATAGCCCCAGCTCAGTGGTCAGCAGCTAATGATCAAGCTAGGATAGGAGAAGCATAATCAATGTCCCCAGAATGTAGCAAGACACCCTAGAGGCCATTTGACCACAGGATAGCATTAGGCAGAGAGCAGGGAAGAGCAAGGAGACACCCTTCCCTGCACCCACCACATCCAAGTGACCTCTATGTGTTACCACTGCTGACTCACACTCCCTCTGCCTGTCAGGGCAAAAACGCTGAGACATGGCATGGCCTGCCACCCACCTGCAGGCATACACTGATCCTCTGTCACCGGCGTGTACCTACTGATCCATCATCACCTACATATATCTACTGATCCATTGTCGCCTGCATGTACTGATTCACTGCATGTATATACTGATGTCACCGCTGTCACTGTCACCTGCATGTACCTACTGACCCACTGTCACCTGCATGTATATACTGACCCGCTGTCACCTGCAGGCATACACTGATCCACTGTCAACTGCATGTATATACTGATCCACTGTCACCTGCATGTATATACTGATTCGCTGTCACTTGCATGTACCTACTGACCCACTGTCACCTGCATGTACCTACTGATCCACTGTCACCTGCATGTATATACTGACCCACTGTCACCTGCAGGCATATACTGATCCTCTGTCACCTGCATGTACCTACTGACCCACTGTCACCTGCATGTACCTACTGATCCACTGTCACCTGCATGTATATACTGATCCACTGTCACCTGCATGTATATACTGATCCACTGTCACCTGCATGTATATACTGACCCACTGTCACCTGCATGTACCTACTGATCCACTGTCACCTGCATGTATATACTGACTCACTGTCAATTGCATGCATATACTGATCCATTGTCACCTGCATGTATATACTGACCCACTGTCAACTGCATGTATATACTGATTCACTGTCACCTGCATGCATATACTGACCCACTGTCGCCTGCATGTATATACTGACCCACTGTCGCCTGCATGTATATACTGATCCACTGTCACTGACCTCAGCTTCCTCACAGACCCTGAGAAGACCCAGCAAAAGCTCCAGCTGTCAACTGTTCCTCAGCTCATCTAGGGTACATCTTTTCTGACCACAGCAAAAAATCAGCACAGGCACGTTTGAGACACTGTGCCCCCAGCAGTCCCTCAGCAGGCTTCGGAGGAAACAAGGGCCGGATCTGGGGAGCTGGCTCAGTGGCTAAGAGCACTTGTTCTTACGGAGAATCTGGGTTCAATTCCCAACACTCACGTGGCAGCTCACAACTCCAGCCCAGGGGAACCGACACCTTCGTCTGACCTCTGTGCATGCCAAGCACATAATAAACACATATACATACGTCCAGGCAACAGTCACACGCATAGGATATGCAAATTTGAGAGACAGAGAAAGGAAAAGAGAGGAGAGAAGAGGAGGGAGGAAGGGAGGGAGAGAGGAAAGAGGGAAAGAGAGAGAAAATGTGAGCATAGACCCAAATCCATGGCCGGCCCTCCAGCCTGGAGCATACGTGTGATATCAAGGTCGCCAGTGTTATTCCTGAACTCCTCCTGCCCCTCCCATAACTCAGCACCATGGAGTTGGGCTGAGGATGTAGCATTGCATAAACCAGGCACGGTTGTGCACGCATAGAATCCTAGCACTTGGAAGGCAGCAGGGTCAGAAGTTCAAGGTTACCCTTGGCTATACAGCAAGTTCAAGGATGGCTGGGTTCCACGGGATTGTGTTTAAATAAGTAAATAAATAAATAAATCCATCCATCTATCCATCCACCCACCATCCATCCATCCACCCACCCATCCATCCACCCACCCATCCACCCACCCACCCACTCATCCACCCACCCATCCATCCATCCATCCATCCATCCATCCATCCATCCATCCATCCATCTGTCCCATGGCTGGAAAGCGCTTACTTGGTAGCAGCACCCTGAAGGGCCGGCTCTCGAGGGGTACTGGCTCCTGCTGGCTAATCCATCTGCTTTCATACCTGAGTAGCCACTGTACCCAGGCTGAGGTGATCAGGAAGGAATAGGATATAGCCAAAGACCGTGTGCCTGAGGTGGGCGGGGTAGCCTCGTGTGTCTGAGTGTTATGCAGGCGGGTGGGGCAGCCAACCGTCAACTCCTGGAAACTGCGGCAGCTCAAAGTGCAGGTGCAGGGCGGGCCCTGACTCACTCTTGTGTAGTCACTTAAGCACTTGAGAAAGAGTCAGAAATTGCTCATGGAACGGCAATCTAGCAATTTTCCCATTTCCCCCTCGTTCTGTCCCAGAGAAAACATGAATTTGCTTCATCCTCACCCACAAGGATATGATGGAATCTGTGTAGGCAGGGGCTGTCCCAGAATGCATTGCACCCGACAGTACACCTCAGCCAATGCTGTGAGAAGGATCATGCAGGATACTTTTTAGCTTTAGATTTGATAGACAGTTTCCAGGACCCCAGGGGCACGCAGAGTCACGCACGGATTCCGCAGCTGAGGTATTTAGGGTACACTAAAGAGAACACACTGTTTTCAGGGATAAACCCCACCCATGCCATTTCCAATAGCAATAAACAGAAGAGGTTTTCCCACACAGATGCTCCCCACTCCGTGCCTTCCCTCCGTGCTCTGGCAGTGAGGGCGAGCTGAGAGGGCCCAGCTGCCCTCCTTCTGCGTGGGGAGCTAGACATGAGTCCCACTGAGCATGCAGTCATTCACGGATAGAGGAGGTTAGGAAGGGACAGGAGATGAGATGAACTTCCCACAGAGGAAGGCTGCTCCTCTCTGCTCGCAAAGCTTCCCGGCCAGATGTGCAAATGGAAGTCTAACTTCTTTAGATTTCCGGTCCCCCGTCAGGCCTCTGCAGGCTGTAAGATACTGATCCCCGGCTGACTCTGATTCCTCCCACACCGAGGCTATGCTGAGGGGTGGGGGGACCTGGCATCACGCCATAGGGGGACCTGTGTGTGGCTGAGAAGCCCTCCATGAGGCCTGCAGCCTGTCTCTGACCTCACTCCCCTCCCTGTGTCCCACTGGGTAGGAGCAAAAGCTCACAGAGGCAGAGCCCTGATGCCGGTCTATGAGACAGGCTACCACGAAAGCCTCAGTCACAAAAGCTTCGGATATCACTGAGTTAGAGGCAGCTCCTTCCCCCACTGAAGCCCAGCTACAGAGCTCTCACGGGTCTCTGCTCTCGGGAGATGGGAGGGTGCCTTGGAACTGTGGCCCTGCCCCACCTTTGCCTCTGCACATATGGTTCCATCCTGAGCTCCATGGAAGCTTGGTCTTGGCCAGGAAACTTGCTATTTCCTTCCTCCCAAACCTTGGCCCCACGGCCCCATCTCCTCCTGGCTTACACATCCAGGTGAAGCCCGCATGGTCCCTCAGTGCAGTGGTCTTTCTCGGCTCCTGTCCCTCCCTGCCCTGGTCTCCTGCTGAGGCTTGGAAGTTGATGCAGGGGCATGCCAGACAAAGCCCGAGGGTCAAGGACTAGAGATATAGAGATGGAGCGACAGGAAAGAGTACAGGCTGGCACAAAGGGGGGCCGAGAATGGAGTGATGGCAGCAGCACCCTCATGCTCCACCCAGGCAGGCACCGGCACAGGCGATGGGCAGCTGTGAGGAGAAAGGAGGGTAGATTTTTCTACAGACCTGAGAACAGGAGGGGACAATAGGAGGTGACAAGGAGGGGCACGCAACCGGAAATCCACCAGAGACCTTCCGCCACAGATCTCCAAGGGCTGGACGTTCTCTTGGGGTAGAAGAGGGTCTGTCCTTCCTAGAGCAGACTTTTGTTCCAAGGCAACAACCCAAGCCCTCAACTGTCACAGGGTGACAGCAGCCCACGAGGAAGAAAAGATCCCTCGGGCCTCTAAGACCCATGGTCTCTCTGCCTCCACCTCTTCCGTACTCTCTGCCCAACACTCTGGCGCTTTCTACTGTTGGATTTCCCTGGAGACCCAAGCCTTGGTCAGGGCTGTTCCACACTCAGGCATGGAAGGCATCCGTCACACTGACCACAAAGACCAAGCCATGTCTAGTCACTCACTAAGCACCCAAGGGAATGAACGCTACCTGTAACCCTACACTCTCAGACTGACCTGGGAATTAAAGCAGCTCACTGCTTTCTCAGAGACCCATTTCCTTGCAGAAAACACCCAAGGAAGGAGAGAGCCTACCCAGGAGGTGTCGGTCGGATCAGACTGAGGAGGGCCGTGAGCCTGTTTATATCAGCCAAGTGGACCCTGATGTTTTAACATCTTTCTGTAAACAGTGGTTCCCTGCAACTTCACATACCTGTGGGCCTCCTCCAAGTCTAGGAGTCATACCTGAGCCTTTTCAGGGAGGCATGCGGGCCCTGCTGGGGACAGAGCTTCAGGCAATAGTATGCCAAGACCCCAGCTGTCGGTGGTGGTACCAGGGGCCAGGAATCATTCTACCATGGTCCACACCAGCCCATCCAGGAACATAGGTGCAGGGAATACACGTGGCTGTACCAACACGTGCAGGCACAAGTACATGTCTACATAAGCACATACCAGAATGAGCACACCCCTGCATGAGCATACCCAAGCATACAAGTGTGTTTACATGTGCACATGTGACTGTGTGAGCACTCACATCTGCACACTCACCCTGAGCCTTCAGGTGGCCACTGTAGATGGATTCTTTCCAGTGACCTCCAAGCTTGAGACCTGGGAGGGACGTTCACCTGGCAAGCTCGCCTGTCCATCAACCGGCCCTCCAGCCTCATTGGCAAGCCTACCTGTCCATCAACCATCACTCCAACCTCATTGACTAGCTCACCTGTCAATCAACTGGCCCTCCAACTTCATTGGCAACCCCTCCTGTCCATCAATCAGCACTCCAACCTCATTGGCCAAGTCTCAGCCCAAGTAGGTAAAAAAGGCAACGTAAAGCAAAGCCCCACAGCAGCATTCTGCTGACCCCCTGTACATCCGTGAACTGGAAATCAGAACCCAGCTTCTTCCACGCTGTCCTCTCCAACGAACCCTGACTCCAAGGTCCTGCTTCTGAATCTGAAGTGACTTTTTTTTTTTTCATAAAGAGAGACACATCTTTAAATGGCACGCTAATCCAAACAACACCGGGGATGTAAGAACATTTCTCAAGTTGGTTCCTAAGAACAAGGACGTAAAAGCGATACTTTAATTACCCGAGATGTCACTGCCGGCGTAAGGATCGCTCTAGGGTATTTTCCCAACCTCCTCGCGGAGCCCACCCATGGTAGGTACACAGATTTGGTGGGAGCCGCGACCCCAGCCTGTGCTTTCTTCCTTAGGCACATCAGAAACATACAGATGGATTATTGATGGCTTCTGAGGTGGGTGACCCAACCTCTGCCCTCAGGGGAGGAGGTTCCACACCCAAGGCTATGAAATGCAACTGCAGAGCCACTCTGGGTGCCACCTCCCAGCCCCCTTCCCCCACGGGGCTTGTAATTATCTGTTCAGAAGCTGTGCCCCAGAGGAGCGGTGGGCCAGCAGCACCAGATCACCCACAAGTCTGTACCGGCCCCTCTTGTTCCCGGCACCGTGGTCCCAGCAGGCTAGGGCTAGGGCCTGCCCCCTGGAGGACATCTTTGAACCCGCAGAGACAGCCAACCACACGCAAACCACACGTGCTCTCTCTCACCTCCTCTCATTGAACAATAGCTACTGACATAAGAAATCTTCCTCCCGGAGGCTGGAAAGTACAAGGCCAGAGCCACGTGTAGACCATCTTCCCACTGTGGACGCAGGCTCCCAGCCCTTTGTGTGTGTCCACGTCTTCTTTCAAGGACATAAAGCAGATTGGACTAGATAGAGCTCACTCACCTCCACAACCCATTTAACCTTTATTACTTCTCTCATGACCTGCTCTCCAGATAAAGTCCCGTTCTGAGGGCACTGAGATTTTAGTGCGTGAATTCTGAGTGGTCAGGAATGCGTTTCTGCCCTGAATGGATAAGAGGTGACCATCGGCAGATCGAATGCTGACTCCCCCAGCAGAACCTCCCCAAGGCCTCTGTGCTCCAGCACTGACCCCACCCCGTTCTTCAGAAACTGAGGATGCTGCAAATCTGTGCACCAGTTTCCACCTGCATCCCCTCCCCGTGGCCTGCGCTGTCACGGCCAGCAGGATTCCAGATCCGGTTTCAGGCCTGCAAATAGCTCGCCTATGCAGAAGAAACTTGAAGCTAAAGGTGGTCAGGACACGTGGAACACTCCCACGCTCTGATGTGCAGCTCAGTCAAGGGGGAAAAGGCTGACCCAGGAGCCCTCGGGAACCAACGAAAATCAAATGGCTCTTTGGAAGTCAAGTCCTGTTACTTAGCAACCTGACAGGTTACCAGGGTGGCCTGTGTAATGAACAGAAACTTGCCGGGAAGAGGGACCAGATTTAGCCCATCGAAGTGCAGAGCGCCCAGTTCAATTTAAATGTCTGATAAACAGGGTGTGTTTTCCCAGGGAAGTGTGCCCCGAGGAGTACCTGGGGCGCTTACATTAAGAGGATGTTTATGTGCACTCCAGATGCACTGGGGGTGAGTCGCCTAGTACTAAACGGATTTTTCAAGCAGACCTGGCTTCATCCGGTGTTCTCACGGAGCCCGTGATGGTTAATACTGTTAAAGGCACAAGTTCTAAATCACCTAAAAGACAACCCCCCCCCCCCGGTTGTTAAAGAGCATTTTACACCTATTTTCTCATTTTGTGTCCACACCCTGTGGGTTCCCGGACTGAACTCAGGTTGCTGGGTTTGGTAATATGCAACCTTACCCTCTAGGCATGTCTGTCAGGGGGTGTCTCAGTCAGGGTTTCTATTCCTGCACAAACATCATGACCAAGAAGCAAGTTGGGGAGGAAAGGGTTGATTCAGCTCACACTTCCACATTGCTGTTCATCACCAAAGGAAGTCAGGACTGGAACTCAAGCAGGTCAGGAAGCAGGAGCTGATGCAGAGGCCATGGAGGGATGTTACTTACTGGCTTGCTTCCCCTGGCTTGCTCAGCTTGCTCTCTTATATAGAACCCAGGCCCACCAGCCCAGGGACGGCCTCACCTACAATGGGCTGGGCCCTCCCCCCTTGATCACTAATTGAGAAAATGCCTTACAGCTGTGTCTCATGAAGGCCTTTACTCAAGAGAGGCTCCTTTCTCTGTGATAACTCCAGCTTGTGTCAAGTTGACACACAAAACCGGCCAGTGCAGGGGGTTTCTGTATTTGGTTAATGAATGTTATGAGAACAGCAGAATTCTGTGGGCTTAGCTCCTGGACCAAATTAAGAGAAACCAGCTGAACACCAATGTTCATCTCTCTCTGCCCCCTGACTGTGGATGTCTCATGACCGGATGCTTTACGCTCCTGCTACAGGCATTTTCTGCCATGGTGGACTGTGTCTTCAAACTATGAGCTAAAACAAGACCCCCCTTTTAATATTTATTTATTTTATGTGAATACACTGTTGCTCTCCTCAGACACACCAGAAGAGGGCATCGGATCCCATTGCAGATGGTTGTGAGCCACCACGTGGTTGCTGGGATTTGAACTCAGGACCTCTGGAAGAGCAGTCAGTGCTCTTAACCACTGAGCCATCTCTCCAGCCCGAGCCTCTCTTTCCTTAAGCTGCTTTCTCTAGTCTCTGTCACTATGATAAGAAAAGGGGCTGTGCCTACTCGCCCCATAAAGGAACACCCCACTCCTTGACATCCACACACTCAACCGCCGTGGGCTGTGCATGCCACGCTTCCGGTCCGGTCCTCAAACATCCACAATCAACGCTGTCAATGGCAACACTGACTTCCCAGGAAAAGGGCCAGGTGACTGACAGTCTCCAGAAGATGCCATCGATGGCATCCTTACCCTCTGCTTACTCCACATCTTTTTTTTTTTTTTTTTTTTTCGGAGCTGGGGACCGAACCCAGGGCCTTGCGCTTGCTAGGCAAGCGCTCTACCACTGAGCTAAATCCCCAACCCTTTACTCCACATCTTATAGCATAAGCCACATCCTTCGAGATCCCTTCAAACCTCCCCTTCCTTAGCCTCCTGACCTCCCTCTTCTATGTCCCCTCTTCCACAACTTGTCTTTACTCCTCCTGGCACCTTACAGTCAGTGAGCTGTACTTCAGGTCTCATGGAGGATTTCACCTGTCTGTGAGTGACATCCGCTTCCTGCACTGTCATTTACTTGGCCGGCTCCCTTCGCCCCTCTGAGCGTGGTCTTCTGGGGGGGTGGGGGCTGCCAGTTTAACTCTGCAGTGATCCTTTTCTGCTGTCACTTCCGAGGTCCTGCCTGGATCCTGCCCGCTGCTTCTTTTGTGACACTTTGTCCCTAGAGTGCCATCAGCCTCTCACGCTTCCTGCTGGCCGTGATCCCGTCGTGGAGCAGGTGCTCCACCCACGCAGGCCCCGGCTCCTTTCGCAGGTGTGTCCCAGGAGTCAGGATCAGTACTTGAGATGAAACGTGCTCAGAGCCTCATGTGCTCCCACACGCACCCCACAGAGGTACAGAAGAGCAGAAGAGACGGCCGCTTCCTGGGCACCCAAGTGCCAGGCTCAGGGATGCTGCCCTGTAACGCCCGAAGCTCCCTGGAGAGTGTGGCTAGGACATTCTCTGCTCTACCACTTCGAGAAGCAATCAGAGATTCCAAACCACTCTCAGGTGAAGCATCGGGCTGTGGCTATAATCAGTCAGTATCAAAACCTGGGTGGTTCCCTTGCCACCCTGAGAGACACCCATTGTAGGGGCCACTGAGATGGCTTGGCAGGTGAAGTGCTCTCTACTTAAACTGATGACCTAATCAGTCTCATTCCTACAACCCGCATGGGGGTTAAACTCTGAGTTATCCTCTGACCTCCACGCCCATGCACATCTACACACGCATCCTCGTGCAGACACACTCAATATCTTCTTTTAAAAGAAACATATAAGGTGTCTATAGTCACCTCAGCGGTACCCACCTCTTCGCCACACTCTAGCTACACTAGCATGAGTCCTTTTAGAGGTGCCAGGTCTCTAGACAGGTACCAGAGCTGGCACGGTTCACACCTGCCTTCGCAAGCAGCAGCAGGACCCTAACTCCAAAGCTGCTGCCAGAAGCAAAGTCTCATGGGAGTTGAGGGTGCCAGTTCCTTAATGGACCTAGATCCCGGGAGCCTGTAGGAAGGGCTAACTCTCCCTTTTGAGTCTCAGAAACAGAAGCAGGAGGCCTGCTCAGGAGAAACGAACCACAGGTCCAGGAAGACAGAGCAGCTGGAGGATACAGGTGTAGCTTGAATTTTAATTAAAATAATCACAGCACCCAAAGGATTTCCACAGCAATACATGGGGGTGGAGGTGGGGACACGACAGAGACACCACAAGACTCCACATCTCCTTGGTAAGCAACCTTTCCAGCAAAGGCAGTCGGGGTGGTTACTGAACTACTGACTTGGGATGAATAAAAGCAAAGCAGGGGGAGGAGAGATGAGGCCTGACACCTCAGGCTTCATGCGGAGACGCAGGGACAAAAGGCATAGCCAAGGCACAAGTTCTGCAGAGGTGACAAGAAAAGGCCCAGGGGACACTTGTGGATCTAGGATGAAAGGAAATCAAGGTCTGCCTCTTGGGCAGAGAGAACTCACAACGAAAAGGAAATGGGTACAGGCTGGCCACATCGCTAAGTGACAAGGATAGTGCAGCAGAGAGCTGGGGACTTCCCTCTGCAAATCCATGGCTCTCCAGGTCGGAGATGCTCTTTTGCGGTTGTGCGTTTGCCCCAGGCCCACAGCAAGGGGTAACAGCTGTGGAGGTCTCAACGGCAGAAGCTGTGCCTGAGAATCCACGATGAGACAGAGGGAAATTAAGTAGCAAGGAGCCAAACCTTAGCTTGAAAGGAGCCCATGGCAGGGGTGAGCAGTGTAGTGTAGCCTCCCACAAGCCTCAGCAGAAACCAGCCTAGCACACGCCGGATGACTAACTCGGACAGAGGTGACTATCTGCCCGTTCCCTTTCTCACACGGTTAAGCAATGTAGACATAACCCACACTGGACAGTCAAGCTCTGCACACACTGAGAGTCCGTAAGAATGAGTGTGCCCGGAGCTGGCAAGATGGGAAAGGCGCTGCCACCAAGCCCAGTATTCTGTGTTCGATCCCTGGAACCTACGTGGTAGAAGGAGAGAACTGACCCTACAGGCTGTCCTCTGACAAATCACACACACACACACACACACACACACACACACACACACACACACACACGAAAACAAAATAAAAATCTCAAAAGCTTTCTATACCCGAAAACCAGAGTCAGCACAAACATAACAAGAACAGTAAGTGTGTTGCCAGGTAACATTTTAAAAGTGTGTTTATTAGTGCATGTGTGTGCATAATGCCCTCAGAGGCCTGAAGATGAGAGCAGGTCCACTAGAACCAGAGTTGCAAACAGATGTGAGTCACCGTGTGTCTGTTGGGAATCCATCCCAGCTCCTCTGGAAGAGCAGAAGTATTCTTAGCTGCTGAGCCATCTCTCCATGCCTAATGCCTAAATTTGTTTTATAGAAAATATTTATCCTGAGGGCAAGGTTGAAGGAAAACCACACCACACCACATACACACACTCACACACATATATACTGACTCTTACACACTCATACACATATACCCACACTCACATACACATTCACACACACTCACACACACACTCTTACATACTCATCATACACATATACCCACACTCACATTCACACACACTCACATATACCCACACTCACATACACATTCACACACACTCACACACATATACCCACACTCACATACACATTCACACACACACACATATACACACTCACATACTCACACTCTCACACACATACACACATATATACCCATGCTTACATTCTTACATACACATATACACACTCATTCACACACATATACACACACTCTTATACACACACATACACTCACACATACACACTTAAACATACACACACATATATACACACACTCACATACACATACTCACACTCACACACATATATACCTATACACACACATTTTTAAAGAATATTCGTTCAGAGCTGACATGATACAAGACAGAAAAATGGCTTAGACTGTATAGTAATCTTTGTAGAACTGTTCCATGTATTAAAACACATAATACTGAACTAAATAGCTCTTAAGGATTGAATGTAACTTTATAGCCATTTAATTTCATTTGAGAATGTAGCTATTTCAAAGAAATGTCCTATTCGGGACGTCATCTACTGAGTTGGGGTTAAAAGCAGAAAAACGAGAAGCTGAAAATTCAGGAACAGGTGAAAAGTCCAACACTCTTTATTATACCAACTCATGGCACAAACTTAGTCTAGGCCAAAAAAGAATACACAAGTATATATAGAAAAAAGGAATTTCTATAGAAAACCATCTTCACGCCTGGAACGTATGCAAATCCTATAGGAAAGTCGAATGATGTCATTTTCCTATACACCTATGACACCAGTGGAGGTTGAGGCAGTAGGATTACCATGAGTTCAAGGCCAGCTTACCCAGGCACCGAGACCTGGTCAAAGAAGGGGGTGGAAATAAATCCTCGTAATTTTCATCTCTAGACACTAAAACGCCACTCGCTCCACATGAGAGCTGCTGTGAGCACCAGGGATAGGACGCCGTGTTTGTCCTCCAGGAGACAGAGGTCACCGGGATCTGCTCTGACTGTGACTCAGCTCTTGGGTGCTTCCTGGCACTGAACGTGTGGCACTGAACGGAGACTTCCCTAAGGTAATGTGCACTCTCTGTCCCTGCACACAGGCCTCTGTGGTCAACAGCCTGCTAGATTAAGGAGTTCCCGCATTGGCTGCCCCCCCCCCGGAACCCTGAGAACCAAGAGATCAGCCACGGGAGGGTGGTCGTTCTCACCGCACACCACTTATCTCGGCAGGAAGATACAAAACCAATGATTTTGTTAGCCTGAAAGAAAAGCACATTGGTCCACTGCCACATGCATGGCTTTTTCAGGAGATCCTAGGAACAGCGATTTCCTGCAGAAACATGAGTAAAAGAACCACGAGACCCTGAAACTTTCTCCTAAAATTGCCCAAAGACCACCCTGAGGCAGGGAGCGAGGTTCATCACACCCGGCTCTGGCGAATGAAACAGCCATCAGCCCACCAAGCAAACCCTCACATCCGTACAAAAAGACAGACATATGCCAACCAGCACGAGCAGCCGGTAGAGGAACGGACGCACGCCCCAGATGAGGGGACCTCCCTGAACCCTGCAGAAAGTGAACATCTCTCTCTCTTTGCATGAGCTCCCTCCCAGTAGAGCAGCTGCAGGCGAGATCCAGGCTCTGACGGGGTGGAGAATTACTACTCCTGAGCTGTGCGGCTGATCCTTTCAACACTCCACAGCTCACAGATCTTTATGTAAACGCCTTTGGACGCAACTTCAGAAGGTGTTCTTTTTATCTTAGAGGTTCATTCTACAGTCAGCTTCAGTCGTGACTTAAGCAAACAGTTAGTCATTTGGGTAAGATGTGTGTTTAATCTATTATGTGTGCGTGCGCGTGCGACACTGAAGACTGCAAGCCACAAACCCCTGGACCTGTATGACAGAACATGAAAAGTTTCTGATGCAGGAGATCTTGTTCTTTCTTAAATTCTCGGTACTGGGGATCAAAGCTGGAGTCTTACCTGGCAGGCAGGCAGGCACTCCAGCAATGACTTACACCCTCCCAGCCTGAAAATCTCTTGTTTGGGGAGTCAATGTATTATTTTCAAATTACTGTAGAGAAGTGGGCATTTTCTCATAGAGTAGGAGGACAAAAAGAGACATAAATAGAGTTAAGATGGAGAATCGGTACTGGATTGATATGGGGTTCACGCTTAGCATGCACCAGACCTGGGTTCAGTCTCTGCGGGGAGGGGGGGAGGGAGGGAGATGGAGAGAGGGAGAATGTGACTCTAAATAGCCAACTGATATTTGACAAGGGTGCCAAGATGGTTCAATAGAGGAAGAATGGTCTTTCTGAAAAACAGAGCTGAGAAAGTGCAAATCCACATGCAAAAGAGCAAAGCGGGGACCTTGCATCGTTTGGAGCGTAACTCAGAAGGGAGTGAATACAGACAGAAGCTCAGAGGACACAGCTCTGTGCTGCCCCACACTGCCTGCCAGCCTCCGTCCCGGAACCACCCAGCAGTGGATATGTCTGTGAAAGGTTTTCCTGAATAAGTGCTTTGCAGTCGGAAGACCCGCTCTAACCTGAAGACCCGCTCTAACCTGAACTGCATAAAACGGGAAAATCAAGCTAAGCACTGCTGCTCACCCCTCTCTGCTTCCTGACCGCCGAGGCAGCGTGACCAGCGCGCTGCCAAGACTTCCCTCCTTATGACGGACTGTGCCCTCAAACCTCCCCTAAGTTGCTTTCACCGGGGCATTTATCAGAGCAACAGGAAAAGTAAGAGAGCTTCTAGGAGAGAACGGGGGACGCTGTGTAGTGGCCCTGATCTTGTCACTGCTTCCTAGCTAGGACCTCAAAGGCACAAAGATAACACAGGCAGGGGAGGAATCGGCAGGATGCACAGGCTTTCTCAGGCTTTCTGATTTTAAGGATACATTTGAAAGTCATTTTATCGTTGGGATACAGTTCGGTTGAAAAAAAAAAAAAAAAAAAAAAAAAAAGTCATTTATCTACTGGGAAACAATACCCAGGGTATATAAAGGGCTCTTACAACTCAATCGCCAGACCAACAAGGAAATGTGAACAAAGGACAGGATTAGACTGGCCAGAGCAGGCTGGGCAGAGAGATGATTCCACTGGTAAAGTGCTTGCCCTATGGGAATGTGGACCTAAGTTTAATAATCCCTAAACTCACATTTTGAAAAGGCCAGGTGGGTTGGTGTGTGCTTGTGATCCCAGCACTGACAGGGCAGAGACGGTGTGTGTGTGTGTGTGTGTGTGTGTGTGTGTGTGTGTGTGTGTGTGTGTGTCCTGGGGGATCCCAGAAGCGATCTAGCTGAACCAGTGAAATCCAAGTGAGTGTGAGAGATCGTCTCTCAAAAACAAAACAAAACAAAAACCCAAAACAGCAGCAGCAAAGCCGGCGGTGAGGGACGAAGAAACACACCCGAGGTTGACCTCTGGCTCTGGTGCAACCCCACAAACAGGTGCATGGACTGGAACACACATGACCGTGTACTCACACATAAAGAATATTCAAGAAGGGGTAAATAGGAGAGTCGCTCAAATGCATGAGTCACTGGGGCTGCCCAAGTCAGAACAATCGTAGATCCACTTTGCCCTCAGTAGACTAACTAAAGTCAAGCCCATAAACTAGACAGAGTGGGGCCCCGGGGACAAGAAGAAATAGCCTAGCAAGCCACACACTGCTGCCGGGCCTGGGACACAGGTGCAGCCCCAAAGGAAAACAGCAAGGGAAAACCTAAGCCCTTACGGTAGGAGCCGTCAACCCCGCCCCTGAGGTACAGACACAAGAAGGGTGAAGAAGACTGTATTCACACAAAGATTTAATTAAGGTTTTGGCTGTGATCCCCAAATGTTAGTTACAACTCAACGCCCCTCAGCTAATTGCTGGACGGCGTGGTATGAATTGAGAGCTTAAGATCTGAAAGTAAAGAATTCAAAACGTCCCAAAAGCCACTCCCATGAACCTTGGGAACCACCCACCCCACTCCCATGGAGTGGAAAGCACTCCCGAGAAGAGAAACGCAGGATTCATTCACACAAGGAAGCTCGGTTTCGTTTAAAGGACGCTCCCCACAGCAAGACGGAGTCCACCCTTTCTTTTCAACACAGGGTTTCTCTGCAAGGCCCCGGCTGTCCTGGAACTCGCTCTGTAGACCAGGCTGACTGACCCACCTGCCTCTGTCAATGGAAGGCAAGCACAGCTGTCACAGCTGCCACTACCACGGCTCCTCTTTCTCTTTTTAAAAATATTTATTTTTTCATGTGTGTTTTGTTTGCCTGGATGTTAAGTATACCGTGTGCACGCTGTGCCCACAGAGACCACAAGAAAGTATCAGATGCCCTGGGGCTGGAGTCATAGACAATTGTGAGCCACCGTGTAGGGGCTGGAATCAAACCTGGATCCTCGGCAAGGGTCCTAAGTGCTGGGCCATCTCTATTAATACAGTTTTCACCCACAACTAATTTCTAATTGTTCTTGCGCCATGCTCTGGGATCCTGTGTAAATCTCTTTCCCTTGATCACCTCTTTCTCTTCCATTTGTCACCTTCCCCCCGACGCTCCCAGGAGACCGAACCTACTTAACTTTTTATCCCAGAGGCTCAACGTGCTTGTGGAATTAATATCTGGAGTCGTGCCTCTGCTGACAGAGACTTATTGGGAAAACTGTCACTGCCCACTTCGGCGGTGGTCCCCGCCCAGCACACAGTCATGCTGCACACCCCTCCCCCTTCCCCCCCACCCGGGAGATACACAGCGATGTCCAGAGACGGGTTTAGTTAGCACTGAGGAGAGCGAAAGCGAGTGGGCCTGACATTCTTCTTAATGGGCTCATGAAGCACGGGGCGGACTCCCCACAGTCAAAAACAATCTACTCTTAAAGTCTTAACAGACATCGAAACCATGCCCAGCCATCCACCCTCAGGTATGTGGAAAAGTAGAGGTCGTAAAAACGCATGCAAGTGGATGGAGGGATGGGTGGATGGTTAAGAGGGCCTGCTGTCCCGGAAGAGCTGAGTTCAGTTCCCAGCACCCATATCAGGTGGTTCACAACCACCTCTAACTCCATCCAGAATCTGAAGGCTCTGGTTTCCCTGGGAAGAGACACTTCTGCACATACCTGCAGTCGGACACACACTTGCACATAGTTTAAAATAATGAATCTTTTTAAATTATGCATAACTTTTTAAAAATATGAGACATGCAACGGTATGAATGCGTCTTCAAAGTGTGACATAAAGCAACATTATTTTAGGTGATAAATAGTGCCCGTCTCTAGGAGAGGGAGACACTGGCTGTGAGGAGCAGGGGGATCTTCAAGGTCTTGAGGTGTCCTTCACTTGTGCCTGTGTGGGTGTGTGAACGCACCGTGTAAGTGTCATTGTGCTGGGGATTCAGGACACATGTACCCCATGTCTGCTACACTCCCCACAGATGCGTGACTGAGTGCAAGACTCCCTGCAGGCCAAGGCCCATCCCACCACACACATGCTGGTTTGCTGTCCTGAAAGGTGATGTTAATCACTTTGGAGCTGAGCATCTGTCCTGATTAGTTTCCACTGTCAACCTGACAGCACCTAGAGTCCCTGAGGAGGGACTTCAGCTGACGCGCTGCCTAGATCAGGCCATGAGCACGTACAGAGGGTCTTATCCTGACAGCCTTCTTTTATGGTTTTTGCCTTCTATGACTTCCCCATCCTCCCTCAATGACGGAACTTGAAAGTTTAAGATGAAGTAAGCACTTTCCTCCCTCAAGTAGCTTTGAGTCAGTGTCTTATCACTGCACTGCAACAGGATGAAAGTACAAAAGTGGCCCCCAAAGTCTTGGTCCCCAAGGCAAGAGCCACCCACTGTGATGGTTTGTATATGGGAGTGGCACTATTTGGAGGTATGGCCCTGTTGGAATGGGTGTGGCCTTGTTGGAATGGGTGTGGCCCTGTTGGAGGAGGTGTGGCCCTGTTGGAATGGGTGTGGCCTTGTTGGAGTAGGTGTGGCCCTGTTGGAATGGGTGTGGCCTTGTTGGAGTAGGTGTGGTCCTGTTGGAGTGGGTGTAGCCTTGTTTGAGTATGTGGCCCTGTTGGAGTAGGTATGACCTTGTTTGAGTATGTGGCCCTGTTGGACTGGGTGTGGCCTTGTTTGAGTGGGTGTAGCCCTGTTGGAGTGGGTGTGGCCCTGTTGGAGTAGGTGTGGCCCTGTTGGAATGGACTGTGGCTTGTTTAAGTATGTGGCCCTGTTAGAGTAGGTGTGACCTTGTTTGAGTATGTGGCCCTGTTGGAGTAAGTGTGGCCCTGTTGGAGTGGGAGTGGCCTTGTTGGAGGAGGTGTGTCACTGTGGGTGTGTGTTATAAGACCCTCATCCTAGCTGCCTAGAAGCCAGTATTCTGCTAGTAGCCTTCAATGAAAATGTAGAACTCTCAGCTCCTCCTATACCATGCCTGCCTGGATGCTGCCATGTTCCCACTTTGATGATAATGAACTGAACCTCTGAACCTGTAAGCCAGCCCCAATTACATGTTGTCCTTATAGGAGTTGCTTTGGTCATGGTGTTTGTTCACAGCAGTAAAACCCTGACTAAGACACCCACTGATGGATCACAAGCTGGCAGCTCTGTAGAGAGGTGGAAAACTCTGAAGATAGCCTGGCTGAAGGGAGGTCACTGGAGGCATGCCTCTGCGGGGTGTCTCTTGCCTCTGCCCCTCCAATTCCGTCCCCTCTCTGCGTCCCAGCTCCTATTAAGGTGAAGAAGTCCTTACTCCGCCACCAGTTCAGCCTGTCTCACCCCAGCCTCCAAGCAGGGGAGCGAGCAGAGTCTGGGACCTCTAAAACCATAAGCAGGTGTCTGTCTCATGACTAAAACCTCTCCTGGACAGGCCTGTGCCCTCACTGTGGGCAAGAGTGCAAACAGGTATGCTTCTAGAACATTCTTTCAGAACAGGTACCCAAACCTCTAAAAACATACCAAAATCCTTCCCCTTGATTCTCCTAAGCTGGTTTTATGTTAAGGATCAAGTCAAGAATGTGTCCATGCACTAAGATTCGAGGACAGTCACCACGACATTGACTCAATAGTGAAATTATAAAAGGGCAGTAGTGCTGAGTGGGATGGCTCAGTGGTTAAGGTGTTGGCCATCCAAGCCACGAGACCTAAGCGCAATGCCTGGAACCCATGGAGTGTGAAAGGCAAGAACTGCCTCCCCCAGATTGACCTCTGATCTCCATATGCACACCATGGCGCATACACCTTCCCCCCACTTCATACACACACACACACACACACACACTAACAACGTCTTAAGGCCATAGGCTCAAGGCTAACCAGAGGAACCAGCTTATTTTAGATTCGTTAAAATTTTAAGACTTGAAAATCTAATGGGAAATATCCACGGGTCATTAATTGCAATTAAAAATCAGTTCGCCCACTGTGACATAATCTTATAACCTTATAAACATGACTTATGTATTTAGTGTCACAAATGGTTTTCTCCAGATGGAGAAACTGTGGAACTGAAAAAAGGAATTTAATAGATTTTCAAATACAGTCATGGTGTTTAGAAATCAAGGTGAGTTTGACACCCCAGAACTGAGTGGGGGCTTTCCACAGGCCCTGCCAGCACCCATAGCTATAGTTCCTGGGACAGGAAGTCCCGCCTCCTGAAAAGCATGACGATGCTCCTTGGGAAAGTAGAGATCCTACCATCTTCCTGTCCTGCCCTGACAGGAGTTGCTCATAAAAGTATACTCCTGCGTTAAATCCAAGAGCAGCACCCCCACCCCCAACCTAGTGAAAACATGGTTTTATGTGTTAACATGTTAATAAGCCAGGGAAGGTGGCAGAGACGAAGGAAGTTCTAGTAGCAGAAGGGGTCTACGTCGCCTGTCCTGAGGTGTCAGGTGTGGCTAGGCGGACTGCCCTCACAGCTAGGAAGCTAAGACCGTCTTCCTGCGCAGAAATGACGACTTCTGTGCCGGAGTCTGTGTGAACATGAGGTGGGACAAGGCACACATGAGCAGTTACTGATGTGACCCGCACCGGGAGCCCCAGGTTCCCTACTTTGGGCACCCCTGGGATACAGCGCTCCCAGGAAGCCAGCTGCACTGAGCCTGCATGGCTGCCCAACTGTTAGGCAGCACTGCCTGAGATTGCAGTCACAGCTCCCTAAGTCCCAGGTTCCTCCTGCTGCCACAGAGCCAAGACAGAAGGTACTGCTCCCCTGATTCCACAGGAAGCCCTCCTGCTCCCCCCAGTCACAGACCGCACTTAACTCTGGTCTTGTTCTCTTCTTACCCATGAGTTGAAAAGGCTTTACTAGATGGTATTAGAGGGATTCACAACTGGACAGGACTTCAGAGAACGTCTGTGGAGTGCTCAGCTATAAATGGGACAAGGATATCACACCCCTGCCCAAAAGGGAACATTGGAGAAGAGGAAGTGGGAAGATATAAAAGCCAGGCTGGGGGGCGGGGGACCTGGGGTGGTGCAGCGTCTCCTGGACACGAAGGACCACTACACTCAAGAACTCATAAGCTTAGGATCAAGTCAGTCTACGTTCCAGCATAAACGCCGCACAGCACCCCCACCCCAGCTAAGGAGCTTTGATACTTAGTATCTGCTAAGAGCTTTGATACTATCTACTAAGAAAGAGTTCTCTTTAGGGATGAGGTAACTGCTAGGTTGACCGTGCTCCAGTGGACAGTCCCACATCTCTGCATATATGGGCAGCATAAATTAGACTCAGTAGGTTATTAAAAAGGGAAGGGAAGGATATAGGTAGGGAAGGAGGAAGGAAGAGAGAACGAACAAAGTTGGGCGGTAGATGTGAGGGGAGCAGTTCTGGGAAGAGTTGGGGGAAAGAGTGTGTGAAATTGACCGAAATACATTGAATGTTTGCAGGAAACCCTCAAAGAATAAATATATAATAAACAAGACAATTACTACAAACATTAAACATAAAAGACTATTAGTAAACCAGCAGTAAGCCAGGTGTGGTGGCCCATGCCTTTAATCGAAGCACTTGGAAGGCAGAGACAGGTAGATGTCTGGGTTTGAGGCCAGCCTTGGTTTACAGAGTGAGTTTCAGGACAGCCAGGTTACACAGAGAAACTCTGCCTCAATAATAATAAAATAATAATAATTAGTAATCATCATCATTATCTAGCAGTAAACTCTAAGCACAAAAATTCAACAATGTTAATTTCCAACCCCATGTTCCTCTTATCTTCCCAAGGTCAGGTTTCTACTGGAGTCTCCGGGCAGTTAATGGATTAGAGGGGACCTGTCAGTCACCACAGAAACCCAGCAAAGTTAGAACAGGCGACCAGAGACTGGTGCTGCCTGCTTCTCTGCCTCCTCAAGAAGCGATGGGAGGCCTGCTTGGAGGTAGAAGCCTGAAGGTCAGAGGCGCCAGACACAGCCTGCCTGAATTTCATACTGCTCCCAGGAGAACTTTGCACGCTGCTGGCGATTGGCACAATGGGAAGGCAAGGGAGGCTGACAGCTTGCTGGGCTATTTTGGGGGTTTCAGCTGTAAGTCTAGACCCTGTGCTCCCAGAAAGCAGTTCAGTTCCCTGGAGACTCTCCCATCTACACAAGGATTAAAGCATGGACACCAGCCTGCCACTGTTTATCTCTAAGTCTTCCCAAGGGGACCCACACCTCAGAGCAGACCCTGAGGGATGTACGAGCCACTCCCCTGCCATTGCCAGCTGTACTTCCCCAAGCATGCTCCATCCAGACCGCGGAAGCCATGGAAAATGGGGATGAGGCTGGGAAGACTTAACAGTCTGAAGGGCCAGGATTCTCACGAGTAACTACGGAATCTCTCCTTCCCTCGTCTCAGTTCAGCACCAATGGCTCTCTATTATATATACACAAAAATCTCCATGGAGCCACAGAACTGCTCTCCAGCAGTTCAATATGTAATGGTCCCATCATGCACCTCTTTCCTGCCCGAAGACTCAGCAAAGGTCTCCAGGTCTTCAAGGGAGTAAAGCTGCATTCTCCCCAAAGAAAAGAAACTCTTCCCCAGCTTGACCACCAGCAGCCAGGCAGCGGTTCGCACCATCTGCACACTCACACCCATGCACGGATACTGTTGCTTACAGTGGGGCAAGTCCGCAAGTCCCATAGCAACCTAGAGTCCTATGCAGTCCTCACTAGACTGCTGCAGCCGTAGCCAAGGCAAATGTTCTATTATGAAACAATGTAACATTGTAACAGATCAAAACACCACTCTTCCTCCCCCTCCCCCTCCCCGCCCAGTTACATCTGTTAAACAACTGGGCCACACAGAAGGGAGAGAGGCTGCGTTTGTGGAGGTGGAGAGCAGCAGTTGTTGGAGTGTCCCTGACGCTGTAGCTTTGCAGACTGACCCTCTTGGCTGAGCGCTGCAGCACCGGCTTCCTAATAAACACATCCATCTCTCCCCATGCCACTGGGCTCAAGGATCTTTTCTGACTAACCTGGAAGTCGGAATCTATTTTAAGCTCTGATAAATCACTTTCTTTGGCTCAACAAGCCATCCACTTTGTCCCTCTCTCCTTTCTCCATGTTTCTCTCGGGGAGCAGGTACCGCCTAGGAAATTCTAAAGTAGATCTAAATTTAAAAGAGAGGAGCACCCCTAAAGCAGAAAAACAACACTGGCCACAAATACCCAGCAAACGGCCGAGGAGCCTCTGGGTGACTCTCAGGAACAGGCACAAACTCAGTGGCACTGTCAGAAAGCAGGATGTGAACCTAATGCTAGTGACAGGCAATCCTGGTCTTCATGCTGGGAGTGCACAGTGGATAGATGGCTTTGCTTCCGGACATCTTGACTTACAGGTTACTGAGAAATAAACTACTGGTTAAATCACTTCGGCGTGTTTAACCTTCTCAATACCAGGCCCTTCATCTAAAGTAATCCTAACCCAGCACAACATCCCTATTTTGCCCTTTGACTTCAGCTTTGCTGAGCTCTCCTCTGTAGATGGCTACCTTAAGTGCTACAAGATAACACGGGATCGCAGAGGCTCACAGCACAAAGACTGACAAACCAGGGCACCGGGCTGGTCCACTCCCAGGAGCCGATATGGAAAGCAGTTGCCCAGGGCAGGAGGCCCGTAAGGCACACTGGGAAATGAAGGGTGGTACAGGAGGACAACTGAGAGGACCATTAGCCACAGCCAAATGGCTGGGCTTTAAAAATATACCCACTTAGAACCTTGCAGGGTGATAGTGAATCTCTAATCCAGTTGCCACTTTGCCCATCCACACTGCGGCCTGGCAAGGTTGCAGACCACTCCCTCCTCCAGAGATGGGCCAACCTTTCCCATTGCCAGCTCCCTGCAGCTAGGTTTCCATACCCAAGCCCTGGAGCCTGCCTCCTGTGCACCTGTCATGTACACTGCCCAAAGTGTGTGTGAGGGAGAGAGAGATGGGGGAGGGGGAGAAAGGGGAGGGAGGGAGGAGGAGAGAGAGAGAGAGAGAGAGAGAGAGAGAGAGAGAGAGAGAGATTATGCAAAGGGCACTCCTGGTGCCCATTCACACTGATTGTGTGCACTTCACAGAATATGGGATAACCTCTGCCTGCCAGGAAGCCATGGAGCCTAAACAGCGGCCCTGAGGGTCAAATGGAAAAGCACCTTCTACCTCTCAGAAAGCAGAAGCTGAGATGCTGCAAAGCAGCAGTACTCCAGAATTCAACTCTGCAGAAGCCAAGAGCCGAGGGCCCAGAGTGTCAGAGTGGCTGCCCTCAGTTCCAGTCGCCTCCAGATTACCAGAGTCTGGTCCACACACCTTGAAAGTAACTCGGACTAACACTCCCTAACGCAGTGGAATCACCCTTCGCTCCTTCCGGTGCTCAGCGAGGGATCGACTGGCGCCACAGGGAGTTTCTTAGGAAAACAGAGCTCAGAGAAGATCCTGAGGTGCCCTCGCACTGGGCTCTCTCTCTGTGCTTCAGCGGCGACCGGCCTGACCCCTGACACCTAGGTCCTGCATACTGCAAATGATCCAGCCTCAGCCATGCCAGGCGTTTGGATCCCCTCCACCAGGAAAGCCATACTTTACTGACCCCACAGGTGTGACACTGCCAGACGACGGATAGCCTCTGGCAAAGTGCTGGCGTGGTCTCCACCCACGAGAAACCTGGGACCACCACCCTGTGCAGAAGGACTGACTGTCTCTATTTAATCCTTGCTCCCCCAAACCGCTGTTTCCACAAACACACAGGTGCGGGTCGGCTGTGTCTGGAACCAGTCTGGCCCGTGCTCCAGCCTTCAGACCGCGCCCTGTGTCCCTCCATCCCAATGTCCCCGGTCGATCCTCACCACCGGTGTCCTCGAAGCGCGGAGGCGGGCGATCCCTCAGCACGGTGCTCCAACCCCCACCGGTCTCGTCCTCCTCCAGTTCCAAGGGATCCGCGGCGTGGGGTGGCGGGGCGGTCCCTGGAGGCGCTGGGCGCTCGCGCTCATCGTCCGAGGAGGCGGCCGAGGAGGAGCGCGAGGCTGCGGAGGTGCTGTAGAAGGGGTTCCCGCCGCTGTCCGGGCCCGACTCGCCGAACACGTCGTCCGAGATGTGCAGGCTCTCGTAGCGTGCACGGGCTGCCTCCAGTAGCGCCGGGGCCCTCTTCCGCGCGCCCCCGCCGCCCTCGGCCATGGCCCCGGCCGCCGCCCGCGCGCCCACACCCCACAGCGCCTCCCAGCCGCACACGCCGGGCCTGGGACCCCTGCCGCGACCCGCGGCTCCCCACCAGCGCAGCCCCAGCACAGCGCGCGCCGCCCGCGCCCGGCCGGCCCGCCGTCTTGGCCGCTCGGGCCGCGCGCCCGGGATGCGCCTTGAGCTCAGGCGCCGCTGGCTGCGGCCGCGGCGGGAAGAGACTCAGCCGCTGCCCGGAGCCGCCGCCGCCCCCACCCGCTGCGTCTCCGCCGCGCCCGGCCCCGTCGCGTCCCCGCGCACCCTCCCCGCGGCAACCGCGTTGCGCCGCCGACCTTCCCAGGCGCGAGCCGTGGACCGGGCCCGCCTCCAGCACCTCCAGCCGCTGGCCAATGGAGAGCGCGGGCCTCGCGGGGGCGGGGATAGCCCGTCGCCCCGCCTCCTAGGGGCGTGGCGCGAGGGCAGTCACACGCGGGGAGCACCGCCCATAGGCTCTTAGTGGCTCGCGGGCGTGGTGCTCCTAGTGCTCCGTGCTCTCTGGCCCGCCCCTTGCGCAGCCGCGCCCGGAGCCGGGGAGCTGTCCGCCTAGCGGTTCTGAAATTCACGCTGCGGACACGCTCCAGGTGGGCGGCCCGCGGAGGCTGAGCCGGGTGCTCCCATGAATCTCACGCTGCCCTCCTACCTTCCCCGAACCTTGCTCTGTTGAGAAGCTGGGTCAGACACTAAAACAATCTCTCCTCCAACAACTGTCATGTAAGGACCGCAACCCTGGACTAAGGTGGCTTGTCATTTCTCACAGTCCTTGACGCTGACACCTTCTGAACTCAAAACTGCTTCCAGGAGACCGATCACCACCTGCGCTCTGGTATCGCTTGCGCAGTTCTAGGACACACACATCTGGAAGAGGATTATAAGATCAGGAAACAAACAGCTGGTCACCAGGGCTTCAGCACTCTAACAATGGAGCAGAGTCCGTCTCCTCTCTTCTGGGGCAAAGTGTGAGGCTGGTCGGCCTGCAGGCCTCCCCTCATCAGAATGTCTTCTCCCCTCCTCCTCCCTAACACAATGCAATAAGTCACATTAATGGTAATTGTGTCATAAAGTCACTTTCACTCCGACATAAAATAAATCAAGTAGATGTGAAGGGCTTGAAACCCCTATTGGGTGTAGTAAATAATAATTACACAAACGGAAGACGATGGGTTTCTATTTCAAAGAATAAGGGTGCTGGGACTCATCTGCCACCCACCGACTGAGCTTTTCGCTCATGTCTTCCTATGCCCAGGCCCTGTGCCCTCCAAACCCAGGTCTCCGCACAGGCTTGAATACAGGATAATCACAAGCAGTCGGGATGGAAAGAGAAAGGGACTTACAGATCATCCTCTTCTGTGTGTGTTTAGCTGATAAGCAAGAAAGTATTTGCAAAGCATTACAAGGCTCTTGGAAAAGCATGCCAAAGAAAAGGGAGTTTCTAGAATTCCTGCATGAAGCAATCTGCCAAAGGTTGTGATTTGGGTACCTATAAACAGACTTGGTTAGAAAGGGGATGAAAAAAGGAGCTAATGTGGGTGTGGTTCTGGCCAATTTACCAGCAGGGGAGCGTGGGACAGAAGAGAAACAGTTAAAGCACAGGCAGTCATTCACTGACCCTGATATGGTGCTCAGACCAAGGAAATACAGGGCCCTTTGTGCTTTCTGGACTCCTCTTCCAGTAGCTCACATGGGCAGCAACAGAAGAAGAGGATTATATGATCAGGCCTGGGGATTTAGTTCAGCGAGCAAACTGTTACTAAGCACTCGAGAACCCCTTGGTCTGATCTCCAGGAATGCACGAACCAGCTGTGGTGGTGCAAGCTTGTGATCTGAAGCACTTGGGGGATGGAGGCCATCGAGTCAGAAGTTCAAGGTCACCCTTAAGGACATAGTGAGATAGCAAGTTGGAGGCCAGCCCGGGTACAGTAGACGTTATCTCCAAAAGGAAAAATAAAGAAAGAAGAGGAAGCAGAGAAAGAGAAGGAAGAGACCAGGGAACAACAGTTTATCAAATAGAAAGCAGAAAAGGGAACATGCCTTGGTGGTGGAGGCTGGGGAAATGGTTCAGTGGTTAAGAGCACAGGCTACTCTTACAGGAACTAGGTTTAGTGCCCAGCACCCATACGGTGGCTCAGAACTGTCATAACTCCAGACATAGGGAATCTGATGCCCTCTTCTAGCCTCTGAATGTAACAGGCATGCACACGGTGCACATACATGCACACATGCAGGCAAAATACATACCTAACATACAAATGAATACATTGTTTTTTAAATGAAACATTGTTGCCATTTTTAATTGTGTCTGAGTCTTCTTTATATCTTTAATTTTGTATCGATTGACTGATTCATTCATTCACTCACTTGTTGAGGTGCTTGGGATTGTACTAAGAGCCTTGCATGCTTAGTAACAATTTGCCAGCTGAACTGGACTGCTGTGCTGTATTCTGAGCCCCTGAGCCTCCTTTTACAGTGCACCGCCTTAGGTTGTCTTGTTTTGTTTGTTTTCCCGTTGACATGATAAGATGGTCTGACAGGAGCAATGTAAGGGAGAACAGGTTTACTCTGGTTCACAGCTGAAGGGCACAGCGCACGATACATGCCACCATGCCAGTTTCTTATACTGGTTCTGGGGAGCAAACTGAAGTCCTCGGACTTGTAAAGCAAGCACTTGACAAACTGACCAACTGCCATAGTTCCATTCAACTTGCAGGCTGCTAAGCTGCTGAGGCAGCCTGTCCCAGAACCACGCCCTTTTTGGATCAGCATTTAAAGCCAACCAATACCACACACTCGCCCCCCCACCCCACCCCACCCCCGCCACCAGTTAATTAGAATTAACACCAGGGAGGTTGGCAAGCAAGAATCCAGGGAAGGACATGAAAAAGGAGGCAGGGAAGTGGTTTCTTATCCTGAGGATTTTTTTCCTCCTTGAGCTGTTTGGATAATTTACATTCCCGTGTGACAATCTAGGGCAGTAGATCCCTGCTGGGGACCACAAATAGCTCTGATTACTGTTTCAACCTGCCTTTCTCTTTCTGGGGTTTGAAATGATTTTTTCTTCAAGTGAATATCATGGAATGTTGAGAGTGAAAAAAGTATTGCGAGTTAGGTTTTTATATTCTTAGATAGCATGGAAATTTAAAGGATCTGTGCTGATTCCAAAACTCACCCCTACGAGTTGTGGGTTGGTTTTGTAGATAGACTTGCCTATGTTGTCCATGGTGGATTTTAGGGGTGGGTCACCCAGTCTCTCCTCCTCATTCTCCTCCTAAATTGGAGTCTCCCTGTATAGCCCATGATGGCTTTGAACTCCTAGTAATCCTCCTGCAGCAGAAAACCTAGGTGAAGAGTAGGGTTCAGATGGCAGTGCACAAAGCCTCATGGAGTTAGCAGTTGAGAGAACACAAGTTGAACAGAGGCTACAAAAGCCATGTATATTGGCCAGAGCTGTGGCCCAGGCACAGAGGCACATGGCTAAGAACACTGGGTAGAGATTTAAGTATCTGATTGGGCATCTGATGCAGGAAGCTGTAGCTAGAATGACTGGAGGGCTGGAGAGACAGCTCAGCAGTTAAGAGCACTTTCTGCTCTTCCAGAGGACATACATGAGTCCAGGTCCCATGTCTAGTGGCTCATTGCTGCGTGTAAGTCCAGCTCTAGGGGATCGAACACATTTCTCTGGACTCTACAGACACATGTGTGCACACACATGCAGACTCACACAAAAATAAAAACTGAAAAATAAATTTACACAGTGGAGTATGCTTGTATTAATATTATCATTAATGTAATTTGTATTTTATATATTGTCTAAAATTATATTAATCACAATATTGTAATTTAGAATATATTATAATACAAAGTATTATTATGCAAATGAGCAAAATGGCTTAGGTAATATAAAAGCCCAGCTTTTTGTACAGAATGCCCATTTGAATGGCTAAACTTTCTTCTCTGGCTGTCTTCTTCCTTTGTGTTTTAGTTAGGTTTCCATTGCTGTGAACAGACACCATGACCAAGGCAGCTCTTTTAAAAAAAAAACATGTAATTGGGGCTGGCTTACAGTTTCAGAGGTTCAGTCCATCATCATCATGGCGGGAGCATGGTAGAGGCCAGGCAGAAATGGTGCTGGAGAAGGAGCTGTTCTGAGGGCAGGCAGGGGGAAACTGGCTTCTGCAGGCAGCCAGGAAGAGGGTTTGAATCCACACTGGGTGGAGCCTGAGCATGGAGACCTCAAAGCCCGCCCACACAGTGACACACTTCCTCCAACAAGGCCACACCTCCTAATAAAGTCACTCCTTATGGGCCAAGCATTCAAATGCACCAGTCTATGGGAACCAAACCAACTCAAACCACAACACCTTGGAAGTGGGTTTTTTTTTTTTCTTTAAATTTTCTCTCATTGGCTGGGCAAGGTAGTCTATACTTTCTTTTTATACCTCAACATAATATGTTTATTGATTATTTGGGAATTTCACACAATGGACCCTGCTCCTCACACTTGCTTTCCAGTCCTCCCAGGTCCACACTCCCCTCTTGTGCCCTACACAAAAAGATAAAAAACAAAAACAAAACCACCAAGTCCCATTTGTGTTGCCTATATACTCATTAGAGCATGGCCAAACTCCCAGTGGGCAGCTCATTAAAGAAAACTGAACCCTACACACACACACACACACACACGGCAGAAGCCATCAACTAGCCTCACACCTGTCATGCCAGCACTCAGAAGGCAGAGGCAAGCAGATCTCTGTGAGTTGAAGGCCGCCTGGTCTAATAGCAAGTTCCAAGACAGCCAGGGCCACACATCGAGATCTTATCTCAAAACAAACAAAACAAAAACAAACAAGCAAAAAAGTTCTCCCACCAGGGATGAAGTCCCTGATGAGCTTTTTAATAATAAACAAACAAACAAACAAACAAATAAATGGATTTTGGAGGGGAAAGTGGTAGTGAGGGGCTAGAGGAGGGACAGAGGGTAGGGAATGGGGTGATTTGGGCAAACCTTGTAATATATGCGTACAGAGCTCTCACTCTGCTCTGTACTGTACACATGTCTCTGTCCAAGTCTTTGTTCCTGGGCACAAGAACCTGGAAATCCCAGCGGCTTTGCGGAAGCCATCTCTGCATAGTCTACTCCTAACGGTGGCTACCTAGGATGCCTTTAGCTTCATTTTTACCTCATCCCACTCCCACTGCTTACCCTTATCTGTACCGAAGCCACGGGATCACACCGGAAAGGTGACAGCTGATAGGAATTACGTGTGCCCTGTGTGTGTAAGGGCTACTGCTTCAGAGCTTGGCTCTGTCCAGGAAAAGAACTTTCCTTCTCCCCACCCGTATTAATTGCCGTTTGGGAACCGATGAAGCAGCGGCGGTCGTTGTGCTCAGTTTACTGGGTCATACAGACGACACAGGATTTTCTTTAAAAACTGCTCAAGAGCGCAGGAGCCTCCCAGAGAGGAGAGGGGAGGGTGAAGGATGTTAGGGAAAAAATCCGAGGGGTGTTTCCAGACTGTAATGCTGGGCAGCCCTTATGCTACCACTGGAATCACCCTGCTGTCCCCTCAACTGAATCTCATGTACAGTGTGGTGAAAGGCCAGACAGCTACAAACCCATACAGCAAACCCAGGTGGCCCTGTTGGAGATTGGTTCCAATGCTTTGATTCAATGGGGATGCAATCAGGAATCTGCAAGTCCAGATGCTGAAAGTCCTTGTCCCCAATTGGTTTTTGATCCATCAATAAAGAGGCTAAGAACCAGTGGCTGAAGAAGGGGCGGGGCTATTAGAGTTGTCGGAGTAGGATGCAGAGAGGAACAGAGCAGAATCACCAGGACTTATGGTAGCAGGATGAGATGCAGGAACAGCAGGAGACGAAGCCAATCAGTCAGTGTGAGACTTCAGGTAAGTGGCCACTAGCCACTTCCCCTATTGGGCCGGAGGTAGCCGGGGAAGGTTTAGGAGTGCCCAGCCTTTGAGGTAGCCATGACATTTAAAAAATAAACTAACCTGTGTGTGTCTTTCATTCGCGGATCCAAAAATGGCTCCTAGGCAGGTGCGCAGAGAGCCAAAGTGGTGTAGCTGAAACTCACCGCTACGTGTACCCCCATGGGAGAGAAAGAAAACAAACAGAAGCACTCAAATAGGAATTTTCATAATATTTAGTTCAATTTCTGCCCATTCCCCATCATCCTGCCAGGTAACGTCGTCAGCCACCCCACTCCCGAAAATTCTGCGGTTTGTATGTAATCCCCACCATTCTCCTGGGAATTCCATTTCAGGACAAAGTGAGGAATCGGCGAAGGCTCTGGCAGGAGTCAGGTGTACCTCAGAACCTGCTGTTGCCCGCTGAAGCTCTTCCCAAGACTCCTCACAGACACGCGGGACCCGTGGGACATTTATTCCTCTTCATTTTCAAACTCTTTCTACAGACACTGCTCTTGGCCCAAGAAGACAAACCAAGACTTCCCGCACCGTGACTTCTGCTCCTACGGGGTCTCCGCCCTCCTTCCCCTGCTGCCTGGCCAGATGCCCGGTCTGGTCTGCTAGACCAAAGCTGGAAGCCATGAACTGCTATGTTTCTGTGCACAAGAAACTGGGCCTTAATTATAGTATGTAAGAGGTAGGGATGCCGTGAGGGCTAGGAACATGTTGAAATGACATCACAGAGATGGGGAAAATGCCATGCGCTCTTAGTTACCACATGCTCCATCTTACCAGGATAGAGGGGCACATCAGTATTTTAGATAATTGCTATGTTTTATATGCACATATGTAAATGTCATGCAAATATATGTAAATATAGACATAAAGGCAGATGTGCAGAAATAACATATTAAGAAATTTAACAAACTTTTTTATTTTAAATACTCATTGCAAGCCCCGTCTCTACCTCCTGGCAGCAACAGGGTGGGCCCTATGCTGCTTGGGAGGCCTGCAGGGCACAGAGTGCCCAGGGGACTGCATTCCACTACAGCAGAGACAAAGCCATTCCTCAGCAGCAGAGAAGCTACCTTACCTGCTCCAGGCTCTTAGTGTATGCAGGCTCTAGAGAGAAGTGCCATCGAAGGTGGCAGTGGCAGTGTTTCAGCTCCAGAAACATCACATGACTCTGACCTCCTCCTCACCAGCCCCCTACCACTCCCAAGCCAAAGTCTTTTTTTTTTTAGAGAGTTATTTATTTAATGTATGTGAGTACACCATCGCTGTCTTCAGACACACCAGAAGAGGGCATCAGATCTCATTACAGATGGCTGTGAGCCACCGTGTGGTTGCTGGGATTTGAACTCAGGACCTACTGGAAGAGCTCTTAACCACTGAGCCATCTCTCCAGCCCCCAAGCTGAAGTCTTACTGACTCCGAGTTGAAACATAATCACTTGTTTCCATGATAAGTAGTAAATTGTCCTATCCTGAGAATCAATGAATTAATGGTTTTTTTCAAATATTAACATTGTTTTGTTAAGGGTATTCCCTTTGGTTGTGAAATCTTGTGTTCAGAAAGATGACGGCAGAGTGGGGTGAGTCCTTTCCAAGTGTGGGGCAGCTCCCTCATGTACCTCGCCGCCTCACTGGTCTCGACGTGTTCCTCAAGTGTCTGCACCGGGAACCTAGCTGCCAGTGCAAGGGCTCGATTTCTGTTCAGGTTATAAAGACGGGGCTGTCGACTGGGGAGGGCAAGAAGGTGTGAACGAGTGGAATTCTTGATTTTCGGCTGCTTCAGGGGCTTCAAATGACTCCAGGGAGAGGGGTCTTCTCCTCATTCCCCCATAATGCTCCCTGTCTTCCTATCCTGACTCAGACACAGCTTCACCGTGGGCAACCCACAGCGGTCCAGGGCTGCCCTCAGAAGGGCCAGGAGCTCGGTGTTGCTCTGCCCTTGTCCTGCAGTTGTGAGCAGTTTAGCTCTGTGCTTGTGTTGTCTGGTGAGGCTGATGGTTCGGTGGTGAGGGAGGCGAGCGGGTACGCATGGACGGAGGGAGGCGTGTGCACGATGAAGGGAGGTCCCAGCCTTCTCCTTTCCAAAAGGAATTTGCTCCTCTGTAGTAAAAGCGAAACCAAAACAGAACAGGAGTTCAGCTGGAAATCCAAGTCCGAGGTGAGAGTGAGTCTGGCTCCTCCTCCTCAGCCCCTTTCCTGGCCCTGCTGATGTCACCGTCTTCCTCACGTGCATCCTGATCTCCTTTTCTATCAGATCAGATCAGATCAGATCAGGGCGCACCCTACTGCCCTGGGACGGCAATTCTTGGCTGTCAACTTTACTACATTTGGAATGAACTAAGCCCCCCCACACCCCAAAATGGGGCACACATGAGTGATTTTTGCCTAATTTGAAGAAGATTCACGTCTGCATACTTGAGGTGGGAAGACTCTCCTCTAAGCTGGGCCACACCTTCTGGTAGAAGCCTCTTTAAGGACATGGAAGAAGGGACATTTTGCTCTTGGGCTGCTTGCTTTTCCCTTGCTAGCAAGTCTGTCCCCTGACTGGCACCAGAGCCTACTTCTTTGGGATTTCAGGTATTTTGAAGACAAGCAGAGACGACTAGCCTCATGGACTGGCTAGCCACTGGATGTTTGCACCTTCCATTACCAGACAGCCATTGTTGGATTGGCTGGACCACAGCCTATAAGCCACTCTAATAAATACACTCTCTCCATCTTTTAAGAGAGAATTTCTCTAGGCCAGGATGGACTCAGAGTCCCTATATAGATAGCTAAGGGTGGCCTTGAACTTCTGATCCTCCTGCCTCAGCCTTTTGGGTGCTGGGACTACAGGTATGTGCCACTGCACTCAGTTTATAGAGTGCTGTGGATTGAACCCAGGGCATCCTGGATATTGGATGTGCGTCCTACCGGCCGATCTAAAGCTTCAGGTCCCTTTTACTTAATGACTTCTGCGACGTCTCTGTCTCCAAACATTTTCCGCGGTATCAAGAGTTCTGACCTCAGCGCGTGGATCGTGGGACTAACGGTCACGATTCAGCTACTTACGATGGGCCAATTGCATTTGAGACTAATACATGCCTATTAAAAAGCTAATAATTACGTCTTTTTTTGTTTTTCTCCTCAGTGTATACTAACACATATCTGTAGCTTCCTGGTGAAACGTGCTTCAGACGAACACCAAGTGCTCTCCCATAACTCCACACATCCACAATCAAAACAAACCAGCGGCCTGTAATTCGGGACCTGGCCACCTTATGTTCAGTGACAGAAACCACCTGCCTGGGGCTTTTCCTTTGTTCTAACCCAAAATTAACAGGGAGAGGAACAGAACACTTGGGCATCTCTGAGGAGTTTGTTTTTCAATCCTACTTGATGCAGCTGTCCAAACCTAATTAGCTGCTGGCTACACAGAGCGGGGATGAGGTTAATTACATGTCACTAGCCGCTGTGGGTCCCTTTCATTGTTGCTAGTGTTTCCGTTATTTTTACACATAAGAGACAGGCTTCATTCAAAAGCCAAACTCATCAGATGAAAGGTATTTGCCAGGCATCTTTTGTACCAATGCACTTTTAATTGGTTAAAGAAAAACCCGAGGACAACATTAATAACCATCTGCTTGCTTCTCCGAAGAGCCTACCTCTCTGTTCTGTTTCCACTGGGGGCCTTTCTCCAGGAAAAATCCAGAATGTTCATAACGTGCTCATCCCACCAATGCTGCTATCAAGACGGACAGAGCCACAACCCGGTGATGCAGCCTGCGGCAGCCTGAGGTTAAGGACCTCAGCTCAGGCAAAACCGGGTCCTTAGCTTTAATGCAGGAAAGACCTTTGGATGAGTCAGTACAAGATGAGAGTTGGAATTTATGAAAAGATCTGAATACGGATTTAAAGCACGAGGGTCAAGAGTATGCAGATTCTTCTTACCATTGTTTTTATGTGTATGGGTGTTCTGCCTGCCTCTTGTGTCTGCACACCACGTGCATGCCTAGTGCTCCTGGAAACCGGAAGAGGGTATCAGATCTCCCGGAACTATTGTTATAGACAGTTGTAAGCAGCTGTGTGGATGTTGCAAATCAAACCAGGGTCCTCTGGAAGAGCAACTGGTATTCTTAACTGCTGGGCTATCTCTCTAGCCCCATATGCAAATTCAATAAAAGTTTAAGTTCTTGTTGTTGTGTTGGGTCTTACAAATCCTGGCTGGTCTAGAATTCACCATGTGGCCCAAAGTGGCATCTCACTCTACTCTTGCCTTAGCTTCCTGTGTGCTGGGATTCTGGTTTAAGACAATACTCCTGTGTTTGTTTGCTTTGCTTTTGTTTTGTTTTGTTCTTTTGGAGACAGGATCTCACTGTAACCCTAAGTAGCCCAAGACTGATTGTGTAGACAAGGCTGGTTTCGAACTCAGAGAGATCCTCCTGCTTCTGCCTACTGAGGGCTGGGATTAAAGATGTGAGCCACCACGCCCAGCTTAAACGCATTCTACTGTAAGTGCACGTGTGCCTGTGGTGACCAAAAGAAGATGCTGGGTTTCCTGGAGCTGGAGTTACAGGGGTTGTGAGCCACTCCACCTAGGTACGTAGAACCAAACAGGTTTTCTGCAAGAGTGGTACACACTCTTACGTGACGAGCCATCTCGCCAACCCCAGCCCAGATTTTGTTTGTTTAAGATTCTAGAGTTTCATCAGGATATATTTTAAGAACCCACTTTCATCTTAGTTGTTCAGCCGATTTTATATGATGTATGAACTAAAATTAATGTCATCAAGGAAACATGACAGCAGGGAGGCTGAATGTCCATTATGTTCCTGAAAGCATCAAGGGGAATTCAGAAATGTGAAGAAAACTGAAGAGGCAACATTTCCAGTGCATTTACTGTTGCTGCTGGCCACACTGAAGCCTTTACCTCCGTGCCACAGTTCCAAAGTAGGAAACACACAAGAAGAGGTAAGCTCGTCTGTTCTCCTCTACTTGGTGTAATAATGTATCCTCTGGAAAGGAGCAACCTCAGCTGAGGAATGGCTTTGACCGGATGATTTGTGGCCCTGTCTGTGTAGCATTCTGTTGATCGCTAATTCATATAGGAGGCCTTGGCCTACAGCACCATCCTTAGGCCGGTGGGGCTGGTGGGCCTGGGTTGTACAAGAAAAGTAACTGATTGTGAGCCAGGGAGCCAGCCAGGGAGCAACATCCCTCCATGCTCTCTGTTTCAGTTCCTTATCTCCAAGTTCCTGCCTTGGGCTCCCTGGATAATAACCTGTAGGAGGAAATAAACCCTTTTATCCCCAAGTTGCTTTTGGTCACGGTCATGACGAAAGAGGTCATGAGAACTCAGCTAAACCCCAAATCCCATGATCAACCCAAGTGTGGTTCAAAATTAATTTGTTGTTATTTTTGAGATACGTGACGGTTAGTCGTCACTGTTAACTGCGCTGGTTTAGAATCACCATGGAAACACACTTCTGCAGGTGCCTGAATGTGTGTGTGTGTTTTCAGAGAGGTTTGTCCGAGATGAGAAGACTCACGTTGACTGTGGGCAGCAGCATTGCCTCAGCTGGGGTGGGGGGAGTAAGCTGAACACTGGCTTTCACCTCTCTCTGTCTGGATACAGTGGATACAATGTGACCAGCCACCTGCTGCTCCGGCTGCTGTGCCTTTCCCCATGATGACTGTAGCCCTTCAAACCAGGAGCCAAAACAAATACTTCCTTCTTTAAGCTATTTTTTTGGGGGGGGTTCTTTTTTTCAGAGCTGGGGACCGAACCCAGGGCCTTGTCCTTCCTAGGCAAGCGCTCTACCACTGAGCTAAATCCCCAACCCCTTTTAAGCTATTTTTTATCTAGCATTTGGTCATAGCAACTGGAAACATAGTAACTAATACACGGGGTCTGTGCCTGTAGCCCAGGCTAACCTCAAGCTTGTGCAGCGCCTCTTGCTTCTGCCTCACCAGGGTTGGGATTACAGGCATGAGTCACCATTCCCACATCCAAAAACTAACTTGAAAATAAATGTACTTTTATTTGTTACAGAGTCATGGACTTTCAAAGACAGGCTTATCACAGCATGACACCGGGCCTGCTTACAATGATCTAGATGCCGAGTGTTTGAGGATTACTGAGCACACAGATTTACAAAGCATCCAGGCTGGGAGTGGAGCCTGAGTAACATGGATGGGTCAGCCAGGCTGGAAGTGGAGCCTTGATGAGATGGATGGGTCAGCCAGGCTGGAAGTGGAGCCTGGATGAGATGGATGGGTCAGCCAGGCTGGAAGTGGAGCCTCGATGAGATGGATGGGTCTACAACTACACATCAGGACACCTATGATAGTGACTTTCAGAAGCCATTTGTCTATCTCACTGGGGTCTATTTAACCTTGCCAGTGTAGCTTCTAAGAGTTAAAATGCAACTTAAAGTTTGAGGCCCACTACACAACTGGAAATCAGGATGTCTGGGGCAGGAAGTGATGAAGCCATCACGTCGATGTTGACACGTGATTCTCCTGCAGTGACTCCAAGCAACAGGACACGGAGTCTATAATGACTGTAGTTAAAACGCAACCTTTCCATAGCTTCACGTTCAGTGACTTCGTTCTCAAACGCTGCAGACCGACTGGACTTTGGCCACTACTATCACTGAGAAGCTGTAATCTATTTTTTTTTCTTTTTTCTTTTTTCTTTTTTTTGGAGCTGGGGACCGAACCCAGGGCCTTGTGCTTGCTAGGCAAGCGCTCTACCACTGAGCTAAATCCCCAACCCCGAGAAGCAGTAATCTAGAATCTAGAGCTGTGTGGAAGAAGCGGTCTCTGGACTGTCTAGGAACTCCGATGAGCCTGTGTCCTATAAGGACTTTCCCAGGAGGGAAGGGACACCCCCAGCCTTAGCCCTGCCTTTGGGTCAGCGTGCCTTTGCCATCACAGTTCGGGCCGTGGCTCTTCCTCATGTCCTCAACCTGGGAACCTCTTGTTTAACCCACGGGTAGTGTTTTTCCAATGGCCTCGTTGGCACACAGGAAAGTGTCAGATGGCCCTGTCCACAGTTAGCAAGAATATTCATAAATCATTTAACGGCAGGGCACACAGGGGTCACCCTGAGAAGTGTACTGTGAGAATTCCACTCACTATGTGATCCCTAAGCCTAGAAGACCAAGCCAACTGCTCGCCCAGCCACACAGTGTGTCTGATACAACTAACGAAGGACCCCTGCACCCACATGCACAGAAACAGTGTGAGGTTAAATCACACCAAGAGTCAAGGTTGACTGGGGTGTGGCTCAGCCGGTGGGGTGCTCGGTTTGAGTATTCAGGGCCCTAGCTTCTATCCCCAGGACCACATAAAACAGGAATAACAGAGCACACCCGGTATCCCAGCACCCGGGAGCTGGGGGGCAGAAGGACTAGGAGGTCAAGGTCACTCTTTGTTAAGTGACTTTGAGATGCTGTGTGCCAAGGCTTGGTGTAGACTGAATCTGGGATGTCCCTTCAGGATGGTCCCCAGCTCCGGGGTTAGGAAGTGATTCCATCACGAGGGCTCTGCCTTCCCAGAAGGATTGAGCCAATGACAGGTTTGAATCCTGAATAGATGGTTGGGAGGTGGTGGAACTGTGGAAGCTGGGGCCTGGCTGGAAGAAGTAGGTCACTGGGTCACTGAGGGGTGCCTGGTCCTGACTCCTCCCCTTTCCTGTTCACCAAAATCTGAGGCACTCCACTCCACTATGCACAAAACTGTGGGGACAGTGAACAAGATCAACCTGGCCTTCCTTCAGTTGTCCTCCTGAACTCCTGTTTTATCAGTGAGAACACATCCTCAAATAAGGATGGGAGGAAAACACTGACGCACAACAGACCGCTTTCCTCCTTGCAGTGACCAAAGAAAACAGGCAGCTTAAAGGAGAACAGGTGGATTTTGGCTTACATTTTGGGCAATATGATCTAGTATGGTATAAAGCACGGTGCCAGGAACACCAGACCCAGCTGACCGTGTTGCATCCCCCAGGAGAGAAACAGACATCAGGGAGGAGGTTGGCCTTAGCAACCAAATGTCAGGGTCCACCCACTTCCTCCAGCGAGACTCCACCTTCTAAAGGTTTACCAAGCTCCCCCAAACAGGGGGGCGTTTTAACATTCGAAGTATAGCAGTGTGCTGTATCCTATGTGTGCTGGATGGAGCGCCGTGGCAGGTTTGCTGACACCAGGGAGCCATGGTGCTGTAATGTTGTCCTGGCTACAGTATCGCTCGTCATTTGAATTTTTTCAGCTTTATTATCACGTCACAGGACCAATTTGTGCACGCCATCCATTGTGGACTGAGATGTGGTCACGGGTACATGGTAACTCACAAGAACATTCATCCTCCGAGGAGTCGCCCGCAAAGGGGGACTCCTGAGCAGAGAGGAGCAGCGAGCAGTCTCAGAGTTTACAGACGGAGCTGCGTCTGTCTCTTATACAACCCGCTCTTCACAGCCAGGGCTCAGCACAGCACAGGGCACCGGTGATGGTTCTGACTTACCCCCTACCTCACCGCCTACACCCTGGGTTCTCAGGTGTGGGGACTTACGGCGCTGAGATGGGGCCCTGACTCAGCTGCTGTGATTCCGTAGGAGACAGACGCTTGTTCTCACAGCCTGAGCCAACGCTGACATCCTAACCTTTCTGTGTCCCAGTGTCCCGGGAGGGATGAATGGAGAGACACACAGCATGCAGACAGCAATCACAGCCTCCCCCCGGAGCAAGCCCAGCTGCCTTGAGCGACAGAAATCACTGTCCGGGTCAATAATGCAAAATCAAGAAATAATGGCTTTCGTTGTCTGAGATAATAAAATGACAGCACCAACCATATCCGTAACCTTTAGCAGACATTTACTTTGAGAATCAAAACCATGGTTTTAAAGGGTTTTATCAATGAGTGGTTCCCATAGGCCCCCTGCACCCCCCCCCCACCCCATGAAAGAAAAGACAGATCTGAGGTTCAGGGGACAGGCTTCAAATTTGCCACTATCGAAATTGATTCCGTTTGACCCAGTTTTGCTTTGCTTCAAGGTCAGAGGCACTGTGGTCTCCTGGAGTGACATTCTTCACACCTACAGATCAGACATTTGCTCAGAGAGCCTCAACCTGAGTAGGAGAAAAGAGAGCCCGGAGAACTGTCTTTTATTTTTAATTGCGAGATAAGATGGCAACCTTAGGGAACACTTGTTTTGTGCTAGACAGTAGGAGGCCGACTGTGTCTCTTGCCTCGCCTAACTTCATCCCGACAAACATCCCACTGGGGACAAAGTCTATTTCTCATACACAAGGAAATGGAAGTGTCAACATCTCCCAACTAGAAAATGGATCCTGTGGGCTAGATATACAGCTTCCCAAGAGAAAAGAAAGAACTCTCCGCCTCGTGTTGGCTAACAGTTTACGTTTAAAAGATAATTATTCTTATTTTAAATCTCGTATTTATGCGTGCATGTCTGTATGTGCAGGAATATGTGAGTGCAGTACTCGCAGGGGCCAGAAGAGGGCGCTGGAACCCCTGGAGCTACAGTTACAGGCATTTTTGTGAGCATCCGTTGTGGGTGCTGGGAACCCGATCAGGTCCTCAGGAAGAGTAGAAAGAGCCATTTCACTTGCCCTCAGTTAACATTTTAAAACAGGTTTGTTTTGTTTTTAATTGAGCCATAAAATACATCTCAAAAGGCCCGATGGGTAAGTTAAAACATTAGTCACATTTCTGGGCTAAAATCCAAAGCTAGATAAAGAACTCTCATACCCAGGAAGCTCCATGACCGACCGCGGTGAACGCTGCCTGCCCAGGACAGCATTCCTGCTTCTGTCCCTGTGGGTCGGCTCTCTGGTTCCGTGAGCTCATCTGAATGGAATGCTGTCATCTTTTAATTTCCCCAGCCAACCGCTTTCACAAGCTTCTGGGATGCACACACGGCGTTTTTTATATGGTTGGTTGTTCTTTTCCACAGTCGCATTTCACTTCTGTTTAAGGGGCAGTCTTTCCATTTTTCTATTAATAGGCACTTGGATTATTGGGTACAAGGTTGTTACTGATACCCTCAACAGGGCCTTTTCTGCTGTATATAACACAGACATAGGTCTCTCTCTCTCTCTCTCTCTCTCTCTCTCTCTCTCTCTCTGTGTGTGTGTGTGCGCACGCGTGTGTGTGTACATGCATGTGCAGCAACCTCAGGTATTGTTCCTCATCTTAAAAAATACTTACTTTATTATTTCTGTGTGTATGTGTTTGTATGTATTCATGTGATGTGATGTGATGTGTGTGTGTGTGTCCAGGTGTGTGCACGCAGATACGCATGAGCACCAGTGCAGAGATGGTATCAGACCCCCTGGAGCTGTAGTTTCAGGCAGTTGTGAGGGAGCTGGGAGCCAGGAGCAGCAGGTTCTCTTAGCCTCCAAGATCTCTCCAGCTCCACATTTTCTTTCTTTCTTTCTTTCTTTCTTTCTTTCTTTCTTTCTTTCTTTCTTTCTTCCTTCCTTCCTTCCTTCCTTCCTTCCCTCTTCCTTCTTTTCTTTCCTTCCTTTCTTTCCTCTTTCTCTTTCTTTCTTCCTATCTTTCTTCCTTCCTTTCCTTTCTTTCCTTCCTTCCTTTCCTCTCTCTTTTCTTTCTTCCTTTCCTTCCTTCCTCTTCCTTCCTTTCTTCCTCCTTTTTCTCTCTCTTTCTTTCTTTCCTTTCCCCTTCCTTTTCTTTTCCTCTTTCCTTCCTTTCTTCTTCATTCTATTCCTTCCTTTATCCTTCCTTCCTTCCTTCCTTCCTTTCTTCTTTGAGACTAGTCCTCTCACTAGCCTGGAGCTCACCAAGTAGGGGAACATGTGGTCAATAAGCCCCCAGATCTGCCCTCCTCAGTCTCCTCGGTCCTGGTATCACAGCTGCCTGTCACAAAGCCTGACTTTATTCATAGATTCTGGAGATTAGCATAGGTCCTCTTTACCAGGTGAATTATTGCATCTCCCCAGCCTGATACTTAACTTCTAAAGGAACCACTAAGAATGTACTGCCCCTTAGACTAAGTATGGAGGCTCGTCTGACAAATATTAATCAAGAAGCTTTTCAGAAAGGAAGAGCAAAACCTTGGCTGTTGCAGACAGCTGACTGGGAAGACATCAGAGACAAATGGGCTGCCCAATTCCAGAAAGTGAAGTGTGGAAAGGGCCACAGAGAAGAGAAAGGTTCCAAGGTGGGGAGAGTGCCAAGGGCATTGTCAATGTCCTGTCTGTGTCCCGCCTAACCTTGTCTTCAAAGGACAAGAGGCTCTGTAGTTTCATATTCAAAGCCAGCTCACAAACTTCATGGTGGGGAGACGACAATATTGACCCCCTAGCTGGCTGTGAGATGCCCTTACCGGTGGTCACTCAAAGGGACTGTGGGCTAGCTCAGGCTTCTGCCTGTGGGCTAGCACAGGCTTCTGCAGGCCCTTCCCTCTGGTGGAAGGTGCTGTATCCTGGAGTCACTGTGCCTCTGAGCCTTTGGCAAGCCGTTACCTGCTCTAAGTCTCAATTTTCCTATTTTGAGTAAAAACAGAGGTAAGAGTGCTAACCTTGCACTGGAGTGAGGTTCAGTCAGCAAGGGTTGTCACACAAGCATGAGGGTCTGTGTTACCCTGGGTACCTACACACACAGCCAGCCCCACTGATGCACGCTTGTACTCCCAGCACTGGGATGTAGAAACAGGGTACAAAGGGTATGCTTGACGGCCATCCTAGTTGGTGAGTCGCAGGCCGGTGAGCGACCTTGTGTCATGAACAGAGGTGGGTGATTCTGATGAGTGGCAAGTAGGGTTAACCTCTGACCTCCATACGCACACATGCACACGCACACCTACACACATATAACAGGCACTTGAGCCTTATTACCTGTTTTTTTTTTTTTTTAAAGAAAGACTTGGACTGGGGAAATGCCTGGAACATGAAGGTCAGAGTTCATCTTCCCAGAACTCACACAAATGCCAAGTGAGTGTGGCGTTCTCATGAGGGCAGTGCCTATAGGAGCCAGGCAGGTATGCTGGCCCACCCACAACTCCAGCATTTGGAAGGCAGGGACAGCTAGATAGCCAGACTCCCAAATGGGAGATCTCCAGGTTCTACTGAGAGACCGTATCTCAATAAATAAGATAGGAAGTGATCAAGGAGGATTCTGGTGTAAACTTTGGGCCTACATACATACACACACACACACACACACACACACACACACACACACACACACACGCACGCACGCACGCACGCACACACACACGCACACAAAACAAATATGCATACACCAACACATATATGCACACACACATGTACACACACACAAACACACACATAGTTGCATAGACCAAATATGCATAGACCAACACATACATACATGTCTCTGTCTCTGTCTCTGTCTCTGTCTCTGTCTCTGTCTCTCTCTCTCTCTCACACACACACACACACACACACACGCACGCACACATGCACACACACAAAACAAATATGCATAGACCAACACATATATGTCACACACACATGTACACACACACAAACACACACATAGTTGCATAGACCAAATATGCATAGACCAACACATACATACATGTCTCTGTCTCTGTCTCTGTCTCTGTCTCTGTCTCTGTCTCTCTCTCTCTCTCACACACACACACACACACACACACACACACACACACACGAGACTTGGGTTTTGTTTCTTATGTGACTGATTTAAATACTTGATTCTCAAGCTGGCCAATTGGTGAACAGGGTCCATGTATTCCCCGAGACTTGTAACCCCCTGTTTAGGTCACCTCGAGTCGTCACTTCTACAGAGGACCCAGTGACACTAATCTTGTGTCATTGCTGTGACTCCTTCCTCTTTTCTTTGGCATTGGGTATGGGATACAGCCCCCCTTTCTTGATTTCTACCCCAAGTTTTGGTTTCTCATGAAGCAGTTAGGCAAGATTTAAAGACGCAGCTTGAGATAAGGCAGCCCCCACTGACTTGCACCAGCCCTCAACATCTATGCTGGAGTCTCCCCCGTCTGGACCACCCTGCACTGATAACCCTCCCCTGGGCTTCCTCCTGACTGTTCTCAGCACTGGGATTTCTGTTCTTCTTACCAAACTGCAGTTTAACTCTGTTTTCACGGTCTCTAAAACCTCAGAGTTCATCCTTGACCAATAGACAGCTTATTAGCCGAGCCGATTTCTTTGTGTGGTGCCTCCCCTGGGTCTGTCTGACTGCCTGTGGCTTGTCAGAACAGGTGGCGTCTCAGCTCCTCATTGTGACTTTGGGATCAACAAAGCAGAGGTTTTCTGAGCTCTGCCTTTTCTGCCTCCTCTTCTTGCTTCTTGAGCCCCCTGTCTCTTCTTCTTGCTTCCTGCCCCCCTTTGCCTCCTCTTCTTGCTTCTTGAGCCCCCGTTGTCTCCTCTCCTTGCTTCCTGGGCTCTTCCTGGCATGTGGCACGGTACGGTGGCCAGGGCTGAGGCAGCCCGGTGAAGCTGGCTCTGTGGACAGTCAACTTTGCCTAGGAGCTGTGCTGGAGGCGGGCTCTTCCTGAAAGCTCACATCGCTCCCACATGTCTGCTACCCTAAAGCAGCCTCTGGGCTTTCTTTATGCCTTCTTAACAGACTAACACCATTAACACTGGTTTTGTGCTATTGTGCCTCGTAATTATGCCTTCAGTTACGCGGCCTAACGGCCTCCTTTTACTTTGCTTCTTTGGAATTGCTAAGCTTCCTAATTTCATTTTCTTCTAAAAATTCCTTCAGCACAAAAATAAAGAAAAGGGGGGGCGGATCAAAATGCTCAGGTATAAATCTCACAATGCATGATGCACAAGGCTGTGATGAGGGTCAATGCTGATCACCAACTTGACAGGGGCTAGAGTTGCCCAGGAGACAAAGCTCTGAGGAAACAACTACATTGAGCTGACTGAAGTGAGAAGACCCACCCTAAGGTGCAGGCAGTACCATGCCAGGGGTGGTGAGACTGTGGCCCCAGACTGAATATGGAGAGGGTTGGCTGAACGCCAGAATCCATCTCTCTCTGCTTCCTGGCTATAGATGCGACGTGACCGGCCGCCTCATGCTCCTTGCTTGCCAGGGTGGATTACGCCCTTGGACTGTGAGTGCAAATAACACTCCCTCTCTTAAGTTGCTGGTGTTAGCTACTTAGTTAGAGCAATGAGGAAAAGTCACAAATACAAACACCATGTTGGAAAACCACAAAGATCTGACAAGCAAAAAACAAATTACCAAGGAAGTGACCAACACTGAATATTCATGGAAGGGGAGGGGATCTGTCCACAGATCTCTAGCTTTAGAGTGGCCTCCATCAAAACCTCAGAAATGGTTGTAGACCGACAGACTGGTCCTAATGTTCATTTGGAAAGGGGAAAGGTAGAGAACGTGAATGCCGGATAAGATGACAACTCCCGGATGGGCACTCCCCAATGTGAGCCTCACTATAAGGCTTTAGGAACCAAGGGGCAGTGTGGAGTTAGCAAGAGAAAAGGTAAGCAGACGAGGGGACACAGCATTCAGGGGACGGACTAGAAGGCAGAACAACTCTTTGGCAAAGAAGCAAAGCGGTGAAGTTCAGAGGGGAGAATGGTTTCCGTGGAGGGTTCTGGAATAACTGGACATCCTCAGGCAAACTCAAACAGGGAGTCCTCCTCACTCCCCACACACTCACTTCGATGGGGTGCAGCAGGATCGGGATTTAAAGGTCACGCTAGGCTGAAGAGGAACCTGTGATAAAAAAACGAGAGCAACAGGTCCGTAGAACAGGGACCTCAAAGCAATGGTTCTGACAAGGTCCCTGCTGGAGACCAGGATGAGTTCCGGTTACCGGCTCCTTGCCTCTTACCCTTGCATGGAAGCCATACAGAAACCGAAGGGAGGCACCTGGATACCCTGCAGTTGGGTCAAATGGTCCGAGCAGTTCATGCCCCACCCTGTACCTTACCCCAGGTCCTTCTGTAAGCTATATAAAAGTTCCCAAGCCTAGCACGCCAATGGTATATTGTTCCCAGGGGTCCTTGCTAGTTCAGTAGCCCTATCCCCTCACCCTGCCTCCCCCCCCCACCCGTGAGTCCATACCATGCATCTCCCTAACGCTCGCCACCCTCTGCAGTCCACGAATCTCGGTCTTTTAATTCATACAACAAGAACTCAGAGGTCACTGGCTCAGTGGAATTTTTGTTTGACATTTGGCATCCTAAGTCCTGAGCTAAAGCCTACTAGAGGGGCTGGAGAGATGGCCCCACGGTTAAGAGCACTGACTGCTCTTCCAGAGGTCCTGAGTTCAACTCCCAGGAAACCATATGACAGCTCACGACCACCTGTAATGGGGTCCGATGCCCTCTTCTGGTGTGTCTGAAGACAGCCACAGTGTAACTCACATACACAAAGTAAATGAATCTTAAAAAATAAAAACACCAATGGAAAAAGAGGAAAAAAGCCTACCAGAGACCTCCATTAAACTCAAAGCTCCCCTGCCCCCATTTTTCCCATATCACCTGGGCTATTTGAGACACCCATCTCAATAAAGGAAGAGTTAAAAACCCTTGCTCTACAAAAGACATTTTGTTGTTTTGTTTTGTTCTCCCTACACCAGGCAGGCCTCGAACTCACAGAGATCCACCTGCCTCTGCCTCCCAAGTGTTGGGATTAAAGGCATGCACCACCATGTCCTACCACAGAAGACATTATTAGTCAGGCTGATTTGGATACTTTGTTCATTCCTTCAGAGACGTTCTTTTCCTAGTGGTAAGATTTAAATAACAGGCATTTGCTTTGATTCTCCCACAAGTCCTGTCTGCATGCTATTCTAACCATTTTGTATGTCTAAATATTGTCCCATCTCCACTGTCATTTTGTAAGGGAACAGTGAGTAGCTTGGGAGTTTATTTTTTTTTTTTTTATGTCCAAACATCGTGCTGCACCTCCAAAGGCTTGCAGCAGAGGGGACAGAAAGAGGTTAGGAGTTAGAAGTGGTGCAAACAGCACCTTCTAGACGCACCAGAGCAGCTGCACATATGAACTCACAGTGATTGTGTCAGCATGCACATCGCCTGTGGGAGCCCCAGCCAGATCAAATCTCAGCTGCCGGGAGAAAGGGTCAGGTTTCTCTAAGAGCGTAAACCATACTAAGTCAGCTACACTCTGGTAAAAGGCCTCACTCCAGGAGTCTATGGGCAAAGAGGCAGGGGCAGGACAATCTCTATGAGTAGGAGACCAGCTTGGTCTACACAGTCAGTCCCAGGCCAGCCAGGGTTACATAGTGAGACCCTGTCTAAAAACAAAACAAAAAAACAAATGGTCAGTTGTCAACAAGAGCCTTTACCCACAAGCCATCTCCTCAACCCAAGAGGTCTATTTTCAACTTCTAGGTGGGTAATCACCTCCAGGCTCACGCCACGGTTGTAACCATCGTTCCTGGTCTCACCTGGGTGAGCTGCTCCCAACAGGGCGGGGAGAGGGCACTATAATCTAGACGGTGGCTCATTCCATGGGCACTGAATGCTCGTGCTTTCTCTGGGTTGGAGAGTGTGTGTTCTCCCTCCCTCTTCTTTCTCTCCGTATCTCGGGGCTGTCCACATTTCAGTTCTCACAAACAAGCCTACCATCCTTCAGTCTACGTGGTGGCTCCCTGACAGTGTCGCAGCTGCAGTCACCGAAGAGAGATACTTTTAGATCTCTCAGTATTAAGGCACATTTTATACCTCTCCTTCTAGACTTTGCCAAGTCTTGCTGCATGTGCTTTAAAGTTAAATACCATGTCCCTACCAGTTCATTCTCGTAAGCTGAGCCTGGTTAGAAAAAAAATCTCTAGCCATTCTTACTTTCTTTAAAGTCTGTTTGTCATCGTTTGGGGGTTAATGTTTGCCCGATCTTTTCTAGGATCTTTATGTTTTAAACACATCCTGTCCTCATTTTTAACTTTTTGCATCTTGTGTCTTCTCCTGGCTTTTCCTCCTACTTCTTCGGGCTGATTAAATGTCCCAGCTTCCACCATGTTCCTTCTCTCTCTCTTCTTTGTTGGGAAATCACGTTTCCATTCTTTTTAAAGACCTCCATTGTGTGGGCTTTGCTGGGCTTGTTTGGACAGCTTCCTGCCTCCTGATGAACGCAGGGCTTGTTTTCAGCATTTGCTGATGCACACGCTCACGCGGTGAAAGGGCTCTGCTGCTTCCGTCCTATCGGTCCTGTTTTCAGGCTCATGACTCATCCGAGCTCTTCTAGACCCGAATCAGCCTGAGGAGACCAAAGCTTGGCAGCCTCCTGCAGGGCACTAAGACCTCGGGAAACGCTCCTGCCCTCCTTCTCACAAGGGCCTGGCTTATCACCAGGACTGCACTGGGTTCCTTGGACCAAAGTTTAATGCCCTTCACGATTTTCTGCAATGGTTTCTTTCCTAATCGTTCAGTGTTTGGAGGATGTGACCAGGCTGACCTCAAACTCATTCTGTAACAGGAGTTGCCCTTGAACCTCTGATCATCTTGCCTCCAGCCTCTGGGTACTGGGATTTCAGAGGCTCACCGTCTTACCCAGTTATGCAGTGCTGGAGGATTGAACCCAGGGCCTCATGCATGCCAGGCAAGCTCTCTACTGAGTGGCTACATTTCCAGCTCCTCTAATCCTTTAAACTATGGCCCAACCTTCCACTCTAGTGCTGACACTTAAGACAAATGCTCACACTGCCGTTTTAGTCTCTATAACTATCTCTTCCCTCCCTCCCTCCTTCCTTCTTTCCCTTATTTTTCTGAGAAAATATCACCGTGTAGCTCAAACTGGCCTTGAACTCCTGCTCCTCTGCCTCAGTCTCCCTTGCATTGTGGATATGCACCTTGTTTAGCTGAAAAATACTTTTGTTTTGTCTTCAATGTTACTAAGTTTCTCTTTGGCCACATCTAACCTGTCGTTCAGTCCATCGGGTCATTTATTTCGTGTCATTTATTAGTCAATCCTATTTGCTTTTGGTTTGTTCAAGATCTTGTTTTTCTATGTGTACGAGTGTGTGTCTGTGTGTACATGTGTACCACATACGTGCCTGATGCCGTCAGAGGACAAGAGAGGGTATCGGATACTCTGGAACTCAGGTTAGAGAGTGTTATAAGCTGCTATATGGGTGCCGGGGACTGAACTCAGGTCTCCTGAAAGAGCAGAGTGCTCTTAACTGCAGAGCTACCTCTCCAGCCCCTCATTTATTTTTTAGGTTTATGTCTGAGGTCAGATTATCCTCAGGTCCACCCAGTTCCCTGCGAGGATCTGCCTCAATAGCTGTTGAACCTTCCAATTCTCTGACACAATACCTTTCAAGTCTTGTGACTTATACTGTGAGAGGTTTATAGAAGAGCCCTGGCCTGTTGTCTGAGGAAAAGTCCTGTGGCCCAGCGGATGTTCATAAAGAGGGTTTGTTTTTGAGTCTCCTGAGGATGCTACCAACCCAGGACCACCTTGAGTAAAACACCTTCCTGTGATATGTGGTGGCTGGAGAGGTTCTGTTTATTTGGACTGAAACCTTGTATCACATCTTATTACAGTCACGTTTTCCCAGGGATGACTTTCCAACACCGAGTCTAGATAGGTAAAAATGCTTACCACGTGTGCACAACAAGGCTCCCTTAGTTCACTGCGACCTGAAGCCGGTCCTTCAGGTCTTTCCTCCTGCAGTTGTTTAGCCTTAGATCCCTCCCTGGAGCAACTGGGGTGCAGACCCCTACACCCCTGTACTCAGCAGAGCCTGAGGTGGGACCTTCCTCACACTTCCTGCCTCTCACAGCTCCTGTCGTCCTCACTTTTCTTGTTACTGTGACAAAATGTGGGGCAGGAGAAGCTTCAGTAAGGAAGGGTTTGACTCGCTACACCATCCATCACGGTGGAGAAGGCATGAAGGCAGGTGCTTACGGCTGATGCCTCTCACACGGAGGCAGAGCAGGAAGCAGAGAAAGAGGACCCCAAGCAGGACTATGCTATAACGCCAAAGGCCTACCCTTCTACCCACAGCGGCCTATCCCAGCTATTTGGATCCACAACCACCCCAATCGGGGACCAAGTACCCAAACACGTGAGCTGTCGGGAGCCAGTTTGCCTGCTTCTGGGGAAGCCTGCCTACCAGACAGAGTCAAGGCAGGTCAGGGTCTGTTGGAGGATCTCCTGGCCCGCTGAGGCGTGGAAGGATAAGAGGGGATACATTTGAGGCTCAAGGCAAGGGGCTGGACGATCTATTGGCCTTGGTGGGAAGAACAGGGAGGCCTCTGGATAAGAACAGATGCCCTGTGTATATTTCAGCAATTGTTTCTGCTGGCTTGTGGCCTCGCTTCCCATGGTCCTGTGGGGTATAAAAAGGCTGTGGAAAAATAAACTCAAGGCTGCTGCAGTATTTACTGTCAGCCCTCTCAATTCTAACTCTTGTCTCCACGTCTTTTTTTTCTACCTTTCCTATAAACATCCTCACTCCCCTCTCAGGGACTAAGCACAGAAAACTGATGGGAGACATTTCCCATCTACATCTTGATGGTCCCTGGTTCTGCATGGGTCTGTTCTCTTGGAAGGAAATGGAAACATTAGCATTTCTTCAGCTGTTGTCTTTACCACGGTATCTCAGACTTCCTACAGGTGGAAGCAAGGGTAACTCTTCCACCTGTGCTGCTGCATGCCTGTGTCCCCAGCACGAGGACGGCTGAAGCAGGAGGACTGAACGCTCCTTGGTCTCCACAGAGGACCTTGTCCCAATGAGAGTTCAGCTTTGACACTGAAAGAAGGGCTTGTTGTAGGGGTATCCACCAGAGGAGACTGCTCAGCCATAGGTTTAAGCCAATAGAAACTCTTAATTAGTCAGCTGAGCATTACACAGGACGTGTGTGTGTGTGTGTGTGTGTGTGTGTGTGTGTGTGTGTGTGTGGATCCCAGTATAGCGCTTGACCTTTCTCAGCGTGTGCTTTTAAGCACTAAAACCATGTCCCTATTTGACACACTTCAGTTAATGAGAACAGTTAGCCAGAAGCAGAACTACAGAAGCCAAAAAAGCAGGGTTAGTACATTTAGAGACATTTCCAGGACTATGGACTTTGATGGATTAGATATTGGTTTTAGTTTGGGCAGATTGTGCTGTCTGTGTGCTGAGTTTTACAGCCTGAATGGTGCTTCCGTCATGGAGTCGGTTATGCTAAGGTCTGGGGCCCCCGTTACAGACTTTGGGGAGTCAGTGGCAAAACTCAGCTCTATAGCAACCACAATGGCTCTACATGAAACCCGTTAGACTAAACCAAACTGGCAAATATGCCAATCGTCCTGAATTAAGGGTGATGGCCATGGCGGTTTGAATGAAAGTGGCTCTCACAGGCTCAGGGAGTGGCACTGTTAGGTGTGACCTTGTTGAAGTAGGTGTGGCCCTGTTGAAGTAGGTGTGACCTTGTTGAAGTAGGTGTGGCCTTGTTGAAGTAGGTGTGGCCCTGTTGAAGTAGGTGTGGCCTTGTTGAAGTAGGCGTGGCCTTATTGGAGGAAGTGTGTCACTATGGGGGTGGAGCTTGTGGTTTCAGAAGCTCAACCTAGGCCCAGGCTCACTCTTCTTTCCTGCTGCCCAAGGATGGAGGAATAGAACTTTCAGTCAGCTCTCTCTCCAGTGCCACTCTTCCTGCCAGGATGTCTCTGTCTCTGGGTCTCTGGGTCTCTGTCTCTGTCTCTGTGTCTCTGTGCTGCTACACTCTGCCATGTTTCCCGCCACAACAACAATGGACTAAACCTCTGAACTGTAAGCCAGCCTCCAATTAAATGTTTTTCTTTGTAAGAGTTGCTGTGGTCATGGTGTCTCTTCACAGCAGTAGACATTCTAATTAAGACAATGGCATTTTCTTTGATGTCAGAGGTCAGAGAAGGAAAAAAAATTTTAAGTTGTCAGTCTTTTGCAGTGTGTGAGTGTATGTGTGCATTCGTATGTATGTGTGCATGCATATTTGTGTGTGTATGTGTGTGTGCATATGTGCATGCATGTGTGTTTGTGTGAGTGCATTCGTATGTATGTGTGTGTGTGTGCATGCATGTGTGTTTGTGTGAGTGCATTTGTATGTATGTGCATGTGTGCATGCATGTTTCTAAGTGATTCATTCCCTTAAGGTCAGCATGGATGGCTCTCCAGTGGAGGTTAGATGGCTGGGTGGAGCTCCTCCGGCTGCCAGGGGAGCTTTGCAGGGACATTTTCACAATATCCCAGAGAGAATGGTATTCAGGGTTATAATGTACCCTCTGCCACACAGAGACTGCCAAGAACAGCTCCAGGCATCTGAAGGCAACATCACAGCCCTTTGAGACCCCTTGTTGCAGCTCTTCTTGCCTCACAGAGCATACTTTAGACAAAGAACACTCAGGCCAAGCTCATGGGAAGTGCGTACAACTGCATACTCAGCATGCGAGATGCCCCAGCATCAAAAGGAGCCCAGGAACACCTGGTCCCAATAGCAGTGAAACAGCACAGTGAGGTGAATTTTGACACCCACACATCTGAGAGAGAGAGACAGAGAGACAGAGAGACAGAGAGACAGAGAGGCACAGAGACAGAGAGAGACAGAGACACAGAGAGACAGAGAGAGATAGCAATAGAGACAGACAGACACAGAGAGACAGAGACAGAGAGACACAGAGACACAGACACAGAGACAGACAGAGACAGACAGAGACAGAGGCACAAAGAGACAGAGACAGAGAGAGACAGAGGCACAAAGAGACAGAGACAGAGAGAGATAGCGATAGAGACAGACAGACACAGAGACACAGAGACAGAGACACAGAGACAGACAGAGACACAGAGAGACAGAGACAGAGACATCCTGGTCAACTTGCCAGGCATCACATTTTCTTTCTCCCCTCTGAAACGTGCCAGGGTCCAGCCATCATCCTACCAGTGGAGGGGGTGACAGGAGGTGAAAGCCATTTGGACAGAACATCTCGAAAGACTAAAGGAGACTGCTGAGTGTTCCTGAAGTAGCTCTGCTCACAGAAGCAGCTCTGTTCAAGGAGGCATTTACTTTGGGATGCAGCAGCATCTCATCTATTTAAAGGGGGTATTCAGCATGTGATGTGAGGGGTGCCCAGGGTGTGATGTGAGGGGTACCCAGGGTGTGATGTGGGGGGTTATCCAGGGTGTGATGTGAGGGGTACCCAGGGTGTGAGGGTGTGATGTGGGGGTTATCCAGGGTGTGATGTGGGGGGAGTACACAGGGTGTGATGTGGGGGTTACCCAGGGTGTGATTTGAGGGGTGCCCAGGGTGTGATGTGGGGGGTGTACCAGGGTGTGATGTGAGGGGTACCAGGGTGTGATGTGGGGGGTACCAGGGTGTGATGTGAGGGGTACCCAGGGTGTGATGTAGTACTGCTCACCCCATTGTACACTCACAAACATGACCAGCCATAGTCCGTGCTTATCTGAGGCAATTTTCTCTCATTCCCCAAACAGCTGTTGATGATGTGGAGAGGGGACATGATAGCTCGTGTCCCCTGGGTCTCTCATAGCTCGGTAGAAAGGCTCAGTCCAAATTGTCGGGTTAGCAGTTTGGGGATCGGTTACTTCTTTGTTAGTTTACTCTGCTCTGCAATAGAAGGTGTGGTCCCGGGTGAATGCCGTTTGATCATGTGGTACAAAGCTAGATATCTCCTGTCTATCACCTATCAATATCGGTTATCTACCTGTTATTTATCTATATCTATAGCCATTACACATCTATACAGCTGTCATTTAACTCTCAGCTATCATTTGTCTATATTTATCTATCATCTATGAGATATTTGCATAATCAATCATCTGTCTGTATCTATCAATTTATCTATCAGCTGTATATAATCTCTATATATCTATCATCTGTATTAATATATTCTATCATCTCCTTATATTTATCACGTATCTGTACAATCAATCATCTATGTCTATCACCTGTTAGCTCTATCATACCTATCCATCTATTATCTATCATATTCATGGTCTGTCCTTCCATCTGTCCATCAGTCACCATCATGATTAAGTGGCTTTTATAAATGGACAGATGGACAGTAGGCTCACAGAAACCCCATGCGTAAGGACAGTCCCTTTCTGTCCCTCCTCCCTGTCCTGCCCTTTCAATCTCGATCCTCCTGGGAAGCTCCTGTGAATTATATCCTTGGCAAAGAGGGAGAGAGCGGCATGGAATGTCTGCTCCATTGTTGGAATTAGGAGTCCTGAAAAGGGCGGTGGTGTTTAAGGCAGGAACAAGCCCTGAGCCAGACACTTACATTCAGATGGTCCTCCACACTCCAGTCGACCTTTAGTGAGCTGTTGTCGGATATTTATTAGCTGGGTGATGGTGGAGGCTGAAGTCTCTGATCACTTTGCCAACGGGAAACCTAACCTGGCCAGTTTGTGCCACGCCCACCTTGAGACAGAGAGCGCATGCGCCTATTGTCTCAACGGTCAGCAAGTAGACACTGGACCACCGGCCGGTTCCCAAAGCTGGTTATGTTATGGGCTGCCTCTGCTCTGTGAATTCAGGGGACCATTGGAGTCATCACATCCTCTCCTGAGGTTTGGGACACAAGACAGACACGACAAAAGCCCAGTGACGCGTAGCAGCAAGAGTCACGGATTGAGAGCAATGGGCAGTGCCCGAGAGGGAACACTAGAAGCCTGCAGTCTCACCAGTCCTGCTATAGAAGCCATTGCAGAACAGAGCCATAGATCATCCTTGTGAGGGTCACATAACCTCCGTTCCACTGTTGGGATAGATATTATTACTAATTATTATTACTACTACTATTATTATTAACAGTTCCATTCTTGGCTGCTTTCTTATTATGTTTTCGTGTGCCCCTTCCCACACTCCGGCCACAGCAATCCAGTTCCTTCCTAGCTTTGTTAATGCGCTGTAATTGAAGGATAGGAATCTTGAAGGAAATGTGATAGCTGTGTATGAATTACTACAAACGATAGCAAAACAGGTCGTGAATCTAGAAAGATACTGAGCCTGGCACCTTCAGGAAGATTTGTCTGAAGTTCAAGCTGAAAAGCCACAGGATTGACTGTGTAGGAGAGGGGAAACTTCTTTCTTGTATTAGCGATCTCGTAGACAGGACTGGGAATGGGGCTCAGTGCAGCTCAGTAGAGCTCGTTCGGCCCTGGCTTCAACCCCCTGCACTATAAACAAGTGACGGTGGTAAAACTCCTACTGGTAACAATCATTGTGCACATCAATTTTCGATACGGACATACACAACAGATCTGAACATCTGCATGCTGACCCTCAACACAAATATATATATATATATAAATATATATCCAAAAATATCTGGATACCTCATTAGTTACATGGTCCTTGAGACTGGGTGTCCAGTAGTCCCAGTGTGGTGTGGAAGCCCGGAGAGCCTCTGGCTCCCAGTCTGCCATGAAAGCTCGGAAACACTTGGTCTGGTGTCGACAAAGAAGTCAGGAGCAGGCGCAGCAGCAAAGGGGCGAAAGTACAAAGGTCAGGTGATCTCCCTACGCCACGCCCTTTCCGCTACCGGAAGGCACCGCCCACGTTGAGGTGGGTCTTCCCACTCAGCCGGGCAATCGGGACCCCTGTTCAGGTGATCTCCCTATTCAGGTGAGTCTAATTTGTGGCAAGTTACCATTAAACACAATCTCAAGTGTTGGAGAGATGGCTCAGCCATTGTGTGCACTGACTGTTCTTCCAGAGAACCTGACTCGATTCCCAGCACCCACGTGGTGGATCACAGCAGCCTGTCCCTCAGCTTCGGGGGAATTGATGCCCTCTTCTGGCCTCCATGGGCACCAGGGACACACATGGTGTACAGACATACATGTAGGCAAAACACCCATATACATAAATCAATCTCAAAATAAAATCAAACCAATCACGACGCAAAGAAGTATTGCTTGACGGTAGGAATACTGTCTGTTAACATCAAGGTGATAGAAGTTCGTCCTGGGCAGCAGGCGCCGGGTGGGGTGGGTTGGGGGGCAAGGGGGAAGGGTGGGAAGGGAAGAGGGAGGGTGGGCAGGGTGGGGGAGGTTCCCAAGACAGTTAAAGGACACTGGGGAAAAACTGAGGAAAACAGGATAAAATTATAGATTTTATCCCATAATAATATATGGGTATTGTTTGTTCCATTGTAGCAAATTATTGTCCTAATATATTAGTACGAAGAAGTGCGTTTTGAAATACATTACTCCCAAACATGGCTCAGTAGCACCTGAGAGGAGGCAGAAGCAGGAAGGTCATGACCACTTTCCTGCCTTTTACCCCCACACCAGAGCATCAAGACCTTGAAGGGCATGATGGGTAATCTTCCTCGTTGGGCTGATTGGATCTGGAAGAAGCCAAGAGGCATGCTGGGGGGGTGTCGGGGAGGGGGTTCCAGATGGGATTAAGCAGTAGGGGAAGAACCTTCGGGTCCCAGGAAGGCTTACCCACCTTTGCTGGCTGACTGTGTGTCGCCACTTGATGGCCACTGCAGCAGCATTCCTTCCAACACCAGAACACAGGTCTCTCTGTCCTCTAACTGAAGTCTCTCCTCCAGGCTTCCATGGACAGATTGGAACCGCTAAAGCATCTAGCATTGGACTGAGCAGCAAACCGATTTCTCTGCCTCTCTAGCACGCACCAGCTGTTCACTGGGCTGCCCAGCTCACGTGCAAGCCGATCTAATAAACCCCGTGATACAGGTTTATTCTCTCAGTTCTGTACTTCTAGAGAACTCTCATAATAAAGTGGGGTCCTCAGAGATTCCCCTTAAAGAGACACTTCTCTGTACCCCAAAAGGGACTATCTTTAGATGAGTAGAAAAATCTACATGAGCCTCCTTAAGTTCCCTGGTTTATTACCACTAGATCAAACTTATTTCCACCGTCTAGGGGGCGGCAGGAGGGTGGGGGGGGGCAGGGAGGGTGGGGGTGGGGGGGGGGGGTGGGAGGCTGGGAGGGGGGGGGGGGCGGGGGGCGGGTCTCACTCTGTATCCAGGCTGAACTGAAACGCCTCAGCATCTCAGCGCTGGGGTCACAGGTGTGAGCCCAGCTTCTCCCTCATCACATCTACAACACACAGGTTTCACCATGACAATGAAATTTCCCCCAGGGGAAGCCTAATTGATTCCTTTGCCACCACAAAAGGAGCCAGTTTTTCATTTATTAAGCAATTCATGCTGACGTCGCTCGTGGCCTCTGTATGTGTTCGCTCTTGGGAGCTTTCCTTCTAATGAGTTGTGACCTGTTACTGTTTCTCAGATTAAAGAGAACACAAATAAACCCTTTGGTGTGTGTCTCTGTTTTATTAGTATCAGAGCTGTACTGTTATCGCTGAAGGAAGCAATCTTTAGCAGTATTAAAATAGAGGATGATATTATAAGTAAGTGGCTTACAACAACTAAAGGATCAAGCTTATTCAGGAAGGAAAGATTTATTTATTTTATGTGTATGAGGGTTTTGTCTGAATATAATGTTCGTATACCACATGTCTTCCTGGTGTCCAAAGAGGTCAGACGAGGTCATCACATCCCTGAAGCTGGAGTTATGGATGGTGGTGAGCCCATGTGGGTGCTGAGAATCAAACCCAGGTCCTGTGCATGAGCAACACCTGCTCTCGGCCATCAAGTGCTGAGCCATCTCTTTGGTCTCATAAATGTCTGTTGTTGTCACTGGCCTGTTGCTTTATGAGGTAGGCCTTACACTGTTGCCAGGCTGGCAGGAACTCCCCATCCTCTGCCTCCACTTCCCAGGCTGGAATTAGCATGCTTAGCTCTGGGTTTTCACCTCCTCGATTTCCCCTAGGGGAAACTCGAGATCTTTTCTGACGTTTGAGTATACCACATTGAACATATCTGCCCCATGTTCTTCCACAGGAGGTGAACTTTCTAGAGAGAATGGGGCGTGTTCTATATTCCGCCCTGCTTATAAGTGGCGAAGCTCACAGAGGTAACTGTTGAAAAATCTTCTGTGTTTGTGCTAGTCATATTGGAAGGAAGAATGGAGGTGGAGGCAGGACAGAGGGAGGGAAAAAGGGAAGGACAGGGAAGGGACAGAGGGAAGGAGAGGAAGGTGGTCTCATCAGAGAGTTCTGAGGGTTGCTACTGACTGAAACATTGGTGCTGCCCAGAGAAGAGCCGAGAGTGGTCTAAGTGCAGCTGACTGGCAGAGCGCATGCTTTGCGCCCAGCGAGAGACCCTGGGTTCTGCCTCGGTTTGCACTTGTGTGATTTAGTAACCCAGAAATGTGGTATTTGAAGAACTGAGATTTTTCACCGTGGAAGGGAGGCTCCAGTATGAGATGGGGGTCTCGAGAAAAATTGCTACATACTAGATTTGAAGCCAGGGATGGTCTATGAATTCAAGAAGCACACCACACCGAACACACACACACACACACACACACACGTACACACGTACACACAGCAGCCCCTCTACTTTTTTTTTTTTTTTTTTTTTTTTCCGGAGCTGGGGACCGAACCCAGGGCCTTGCGCTTCCTAGGTTAGCGCTCTAACCACTGAGCTACATCCCCAGCCCCTGCAGCCCCTCTACTAATGACCAGGCTCCAGCTTTTCTCCTGCAGGCAGTGAGGTGCTCTCTGCAAGGGTAGGCAGGTGAGCACCCCGAGTCCCGACGAGGCTGTCTTGCTGATGGATGCGATGCAAGGGAGCTGGGTGTCTGCTGCAGCCAGGGGACAGTGCAGGAGGTAATTGGAGATGTGAGTTAGCGGCCGTGGCCTGAGCGTGTGTTATTTTTAACTTCCCCACAGGAGGGAAGAGCTTGGCTCTGGTTGCCAGGGAAATTGTGTTTCTGAGAGATTATACATTGGTTGCTACTTTTCAAAGTCTTGGGGGAAGCCAGGAAATTTCACAAGCCAATCTGCCTTCTGAGCTCGGACTGTCCTCCTGAGAATACATGGTCATTTTTCTCTCTGCGCACACGGTGCCTTTGTGGCGCTCTTGGGGATGCTGGCTATTTGGTGGAAGATCCTGCTGCCTGAGTGAGGAGCCTGGCAGGCAAGGTGGGCCTGCAGGAGGACGTTGGGACAGGTGGGACATCCTGGAGCCACTGGAAGTGCCGGGGTCCAGAGAGTGGTGCGAACAGACCTGGGACCCCGGTTTCCCAAAGCACATTAAAGTCTTCATCAAGGTCCAGCATTCGTCCTCTCTGAGCTGTTAAGGGAAGAGTCCCAACCTGCCCTCAGCTTTGGAGGCTGGCCTGGGTACTGCTGGCCAAGCTGAGAAACAGCTGGGGCTGTAGCTTTCCTCTGACCGTCTTCTCCACTCAACAGCCTTGACCTAAATCTGAAGTGAAACCATGATAAACTGAGTATCTCACTCAGTCTCCAGTACAGCGCAGGGACGTATGTCTGTGGGCCACTAACTTCCGTCCCCAGACTCAGCGTGCTGTCCTCCTCACGACCAGAAAGCCACATCTGGCTGCCTATTGGTGTTTTCTAGAAGCAATTGATGCAGGAAGGGTGAGGCCTCCCTTTCCTTCTGCCTCATACCTGGCAGAGAAAATGGGAATGTTGGACAAAGACAGCCCTCTAGAAAGAGGCTACCCTCCAAGGTTAGCCCAAATAGCTCTTACTGTAAGATAGAAAGGCCAACAGTTGCTCCAATCCCCTACTGACCCCTGTGCATGTCACGGGGGGCCCAAACTAGTCTAACCACACCCTGGGTAGAGCAGAGGGAGGCCAAGGCTAGCCCAACCTTTCCCACTGCAAGACAAAGAGTCCAAGGCTATTCCCACTCTTCCCGAGGGCAGGTCAGGGAGCCTTCAGCACTTCTGTGTTTAGACCTGTGAGCCTCCCACTTCTTTGGTATCCCATCACCCACAAGGGACAAAGTCCATGCACTTGACAGAACTCAGGTAGAGTGTGAGTATGAAACAGCCAAGAAAAATGAAGATGCTGTCCTCAGGAGGGCACCTCAGTGTGGTGAGGAAGATGCTGTCCTCAGGTGGGCACCTCAGTGTGGTGAGGAAGATGCTGTCCTCAGGAGGGTACCTCAGTGTGGTGAGAAAAGGCTGTCCTCAGGAGGGCACCTCAGTGTGGTGAGAAAATGCTGTCCTCAGGTGGGTACCTCAGTGTGGTGAGAAAATGCTGTCCTCAGGAGGGCACCTCAGTGTGGTGAGAAAATGCTGTCCTCAGGTGGGCACCCCAGTGTGGTGAGAAAATGCTGTCCTTAGGCAGGTACCTCAGTGTGGTGAGGAAGATGCTGTCCTCAGGAGGGCACCTCAGTGTGGTGAGGAAGATGCTGTCCTCAGGAGGGTACCTCAGTGTGGTGAGAAAAGGCTGTCCTCAGGAGGGCACCTCAGTGTGGTGAGAAAATGCTGTCCTCAGGTGGGTACCTCAGTGTGGTGAGAAAATGCTGTCCTCAGGAGGGCACCTCAGTGTGGTGAGAAAATGCTGTCCTTAGGTGGGCACCTCAGTGTGGTGAGAAAATGCTGTCCTCAGGCAGGTACCTCAGTGTGGTGAGGAAGATGCTGTCCTCAGGAGGGCACCTCAGTGTGGTGAGGAAGATGCTGTCCTCAGGTGGGTACCTCAGTGTGGTGAGAAAAGGCTGTCCTCAGGAGGGCACCTCAGTGTGGTGGTGTCCTCAGGTGGGCACCTCAGTGTGGTGAAAAATGCTGTCCTCAGGAGGGCACCTCAGTGTGGTGAGAAATGCTGTCCTTAGGTGGGCACCCCAGTGTGGTGAGAAAATGCTGTCCTCAGGCAGGTACCCAGTCAGTGGTGGGGAAGATGCTGTCCCTCAGGAGGGCACCTCAGTGTGGTGAGGAAGATGCTGTCCCTCAGGTGGGTACCTCAGTGTGGTGGAAAATGCTGTCCTCAGGAGGGTGAGAAAATGCTGTCCTCAGGTGGGTACCTCAGTGTGGTGAGAAAATGCTGTCCTCAGGTGGGCACCTCAGTGTGGTGAGAAAATGCTGTCCTTAGGTGGGCACCTCAGTGTGGTGAGAAAATGCTGTCCTCAGGCAGGTACCTCAGTGTGGTGAGGAAGATGCTGTCCTCAGGAGGGTACCTCAGTGTGGTGAGGAAGATGCTGTCCTCAGGCGGGTACCTCAGTGTGGTGAGAAAATGCTGTCCTCAGGCGGGTACCTCAGTGTGGTGAGAAAATGTTGTCCTCAGGTGGGCACCTCAGTGTGGTGAGGAAGATGCTGTCCTCGGGCGGGTACCTCAGTGTGCTGAGGAAGATGCTGTCCTCAGGTGGGCACCCCAGTGTGGTGGGAGGAAGATGCTGTCCTCAGGCAGGTACCTCAGTGTGGTGAGAAAATGCTGTCCTCAGGTGGGCACCTCAGTGTGGTGAGGAAGATGCTGTCCTCAGGAGAGTACCTCAGTGTGCTGAGGAAGATGCTGTCCTCGGGAGGGGACCTCAGTGTGGTGAGGAAGATGCCGTCTCAGGTGGGCACATCAGCCCAGGAGAAAATGCTGCCTCAGGCAGGTACCCCAGTATGGTGGGGAAGATGCCGCCCTCAGGTGAGCATCGTGAAATGTGAAAGATGCTATCCTCGGGCAAGCAGACACCTCAGCGGAGTGGAGCCTCATGCTCTGCCACACCCAGTCCAATTTCTCCCTGTTGGGTATGGTTTGAACACAGTTGACTCTGCAGTAACAGCCAGTAATCTCAGATTCATTTCACCATACTTTTCAGACCTTGCTGGTGTCAGAGATCCCTAGAGCCCCTGGGCCCTCCAGTGCCACTTTCTGTCCTTGTGGTCCACTGAAGCCCTTAGTTTACCCCTTAGTTTAGTAACCAGGTATGTGGCAGAACGTAGGTTAAAGCTAGTTTTAATCTAGTCAGAGTAGAGCCTAGCTCTATGGCCAAGGCATTTGTAAATATAGTTTGAGTCTGAGTCTTATTTCTGGGAGCACAAGGCTGGGAGGTAGAACCAGGGCTTAACTGTAACAGGTGTGTTTTACACAGATGGGATGACACCCGGGCTCTCTTTCTGTGTCTTCCACTTAGCATTGCATTTTAACTTGTCCCCCACCCCCACCCTTTCCCACATGGTACTGGAGACGGAACCCGTGTGCTAGGCGAGGGTTCTACAATCTCGTTACATGCCCAGGCCGGGTAAGGACCAGAGACTGAGTAAGGATGGGTGCTACAGAGCCAACTCTGCTCTCAAGGGCTCCTCAGGCTGGGAAGGCTGAGTGTGGGGGTCGGGAGGCACGAAGCTCTGGTTTAGGTAGGCAGAGCTTCTGAAAGTATTCCATGAGTCACTCATTTGTGCCAGAGACGTTTTTAAATGATCCTGGATATATAGGCTCATAAAATAAGTATACGAACAAAGCATTTATTGATATAATAACTCATAAGGTTGTTTTAAATAATTGTTTGGTATACATATAACTCCACCATATATTAAGTGTGAAAGCCGGATTGCCTATCTATGAGATGTTTGTGCTTGCCTATTTTTGCATAAGCCTTGGTTGACGTGCAAGACACAGAAGTATTTTCCAGTAGTTTTCAGAGTTTACCAATATTTTGATTTTAATCATTAATGCTGAGAATGTCACTTCGTGTGAATATGTGATACAAAACGGTAGAAGCACGTTCGGGGCTGTTTCAGAAATCACTGGAAATTCTATCCTAACTTCAACATGTAACCATCTAGGGGCCATGATGGATTTTATTTGCTTTGCCACTTAAAGACTTAAGAGGAAGGAAAATTGTGGAGCACATCAGGAGGCAGCAGAGAAGTCCCCAGAAAAGCAGGTAGCAGCAGACAGCAGCACAGGGCAGCACACGGCAGCACACAGCACAGAGCAGCACACAGCAGCACACGGCAGCACACAGCACACAGCAGCACATGGCAGCACACGGCAGCACACGGCAGCACACGGCAGCAGCAGCACACGGCAGCACACGGCAGCACACGGCAGCACACGGCAGCACACGGCAGCACACAGCAGCACACAGCAGTACACAGCAGTGTACAGCAGCACACAGGGCACACGGCAGCACATGGCAGCACACAGCAGCACACGGCAGCACACAGCAGCACACGGCAGTGTACAGCAGCACAGCAGCACACAGCAGCACAGGGCAGCACACGGCAGCACACAGCACACAGCAGCACACAGCAGCACACGGCAGCACACAGCAGCACACAGCAGCACACAGCACAGCGCACAGCAGCAGCACACAGCAGCAGCACAGCAGCACACAGCAGCACACAGCAGCACACAGCAGCACACAGCAGCACACAGCAGCACACGGCAGCAGCACAGCAGCACACAGCAGCACACGGCAGCACACGGCAGCAGCACACAGCAGCACACAGCACACAGCAGCACACAGCAGCACACGGCAGCACACAGCAGCACACAGCAGCACACGTACAGCAGCACACAGCAGTGTACAGCAGCACACAGCAGCACACGGCACAGCAGCACACAGCAGTGTACAGCAGCACACAGCAGCACACAGCAGCACACGGCAGCACAGCAGCACACGGCAGCACACAGCAGCACACAGCAGCACACAGCAGCACACGGCAGCACACGGCAGCACACAGCAGTGTACAGCAGCACACGGCAGCACATGGCAGCACACGGCAGCACACAGCACACAGCAGTACACAGCACACAGCAGTACACAGCAGTGTACAGCAGCACACGGCAGCACACAGCAGTGTACAGCAGCACACGGCAGCACATGGCAGCACACGGCAGCACACAGCACACAGCAGTACACAGCACACAGCAGTACACAGCAGTGTACAGCAGCACACGGCAGCACACAGCAGTGTACAGCAGCACACGGCAGCACATGGCAGCACACGGCAGTGTATAGAACCAGCAGTTGAAGAAAAGCATTTATTGGGGATAAGGAGACACACACGTGCAGCAGATGCACAGAGAAAAAGACCCTCCAAACATCAAAGATGGGGGCCTCAGGAAACTGAAACACCAAGTCCTTTCTCGTGAGGTGGGGTTTTTAAAGAGTTTCCCTCCCGTAAGTTAGGCTTGGTCAGTTTGAAGAAGCATAGGAATCCTCCAAGCTCCGGTCTCTCTATCCACGGGGCCCTGAGCCTCTTGAGGCTCTGGGAGGAACTTAGCGAGAAATCAGAGACCCCAGGGTTCCAGCCAACAGGCTTTGAAAAAATAATTCCAGGAAGACTACACACAGTGACTAGTTCTTTCTAGAACGTTTTTTCTAAAAATCTCTAGCACATAGGTGTGAAATCTTGTCTCTATTTAGGGTGCTTTTGTTCCCAAACGCTCAGCTGCTCTCCCGGAGCTGGGGGTGGGGCCATCTCCACACAGTCCTGTTTCCTCTTCTCCTCTTCTCCCCATGGCCTCTCTGTGTGTAATGTAACTATGTTGGTGAGGTGTTTATCTCGCAAGTGTGAGTACCCAAGATCAACCCCTATAACCCAGATAAAAGCCAAGTGAGGCGATCCCCACACTAGAAAATAGAGGCAGGAGGAGCCCTAGGGGCCACTGGCCAGCCAGTCTAGCCTAATAGACCAGATCCAGACCAATGGGAGCCCCTGTCTCAAAGGAGGTGGGCAGTGTTCTTGAGGATGACATTTGATAACATGCACACATGCACACACACACATGCACACACACACACACACACACACACACACACGTGCAGCCCATGCCATGTCCAGCACTCATGCAGCTCCACACATCTGGCACTGGACACACACATGCACACACACGCACACCTGCACAAGCACACACTTAAAAACCTATTGTCAACTCCTCTCCCCCAGGGACATGTGACTCTCCCACTCATTACTACCCTCCTTCGCAAACTGGGGCCGAGGCTCTGAAATCACCAGTTTCCTGTGTGACCACAGCACAAAGGGTGGTGGAGCAAACCGCATTCCTGAGGACCTTTTACCCACTGGATCTACCGCACATTGAAAATGCGATCCAAATGAACCAGGGGACATCTATCCGAAACCCAAGGGGAGGGCCTCTGAGAAGGACAAGGCTACCAGACCTGGGAGTGACTACATCCCAGCTCACACAGGGTCCATATTCTGGCTAGTCACTTCCTGTCCAACTCGGTGCTTCCCCGGGAGCACTGTGGGTGTCTGGACTCCCGCTAACCAAGACCCTTGAGGAAGAACATGGACATGTCATTGGTTTCCATGGCCTCGGCATGACGCTAGCAGTGGTGGCCACTAACTGGCTCTCTAATAAAAGGAGCCAATGTTGGATTGCTCTCAACTGTGACCTCCTCAGGGGAGCTGAAGGTTCCATCCTGTGTAAGACTGTTCCCACTTCAGGTTTAGTCATAGACTCCCCCTTTACCCAACCAGCAGCTATAAGTCTGGGAGCTCCCAGGACCCCCGGGTTCAATACTGAATTTCCTAGTCTGACCCACAGATTCACCAGGAGCTGTACTTAAGGGTCACACCTTTGCCATAGAGGATCGGGGCTTGCTGTGGGACAAAAAAGACACAAGAGTAAAATCAAGAGGGTCCTAAGTATGGACGCTGTCCCCAGTTAGGGGCAATCACTGTCCTGTTCCCTAGTAGTCCACCAAGCAGGGAGACCCAGATCGCTGGCTATAGGTCTAATCCAATGCTTTGAATCTTCCGTGAGGTCAGGATTTAATGCACGCCAGGGGCAGGTTGAGTGTTGGCCACACAGTTCAGGGTGGGCGACAGCTTATTTAACATTAGTTAAACGTTAGCAAAGGGCTTAACGTGGTGATGTTTGGGACACTTAGTGGAGCCTTTGGCTTGGAGTCAGTGACCAATGAAAGAGAACTGTCTTCGGCTGACTGGAGACCCATGGAAAAGAGGAAGCCCTCCCCGGTGAGGGTGGGAACAGGTGTGCTCTCCCAAAGCTGGACGATGTGTCCACTCACATGGTCACATGGGAGCACCAGCAATGTTAACTGGGGTTGAATTTGCTTTGTAGGTGGGGGCTCAACAGAAAGGCCACCCAAGCACACCAAGATGTGTATGTGTGAGATCTCAGAGCAGCATGTCTGCCACACCCAAGATTTGGAAACCACTTAGATAGACGTCAGCAGTGGATCTCTCAGGGGGGGGGGACACACAACCATCGTGAAGAGCAAGCTCTGTCAGACACCACACCGGCGATCTCACAACAAGATGGAGAGCGGGAAGCTGCACACAGGGTTGTGTGAAGAACTGAAAGAGGTGAGCGCCTGTGTGTGGGAGGAGAGTGCACAAGCGACCATGCTTGCTGGCCAGTGACAAGGCCAGCTGGCGTCTGACTGTTGATATGGGCACTTGGTCACCGCAGTGGACCGGCCCATACAGCTTGTCAAACGGTGTGCAATACTATGTGGGCATTGTAGTAAGCCTATTGAATAGGTATTTCTGAGATAAGGTCTCATGTAGCCCAGGCTGGCCTCAAACTTGCTACATAGCCAGGGCTAACCTTAAACTTGTGATCCTCCTGCCCCCACCTCCTGAACACCAGGGTTTCGGGTCGGTGCTATCCTGTCCAGTTTGCTCAGTGCTGGGATCCTAGCTAGTGCTTCCTGCCAACCAAACATGCTACCAACTGAGCTCCAGACCCAAATCTCGGTAAACAAATTTCCTTTTAAAAGACATGATTTAAAAACTAAGAAAGGAAGTGGAGAGCAGTTAAGAATTGCTGTGCAATTTAGAATGCAAACGGCTCCCGCAAAGGGCCTGATTTTGTCTCCAGCACCTATGTCCGACCACTCGAAAATCCCTTAATTAGCTCCAGGGAAATCTAATGCTGCCTTGTGGTTGCGTGCGTGACTGCGTGCACAAATCTATACATATACACGTGCTTTTTGTTTAAGTAGGGCTTCATTATATAGCCCTGGCTGGACTAGAATTTATTAAGTCCAAAAAGCTGGCCTTGAACTCTCAGAGACCTGCCTGCCTCTGCCTCCCAAGTGCTGAGGGCAAAGGTATGCACACCCTCGCAGAATTTTCTCAAATCTTCAATAAAAACAAATAAGAAAAAGCCATTCAGACATCTTTAGCTGTGGGTGTGGTTTGGTTGAGGCTTGGTAGGCTCGCCCTTGCTGATGCTCAACTCTAAGAGATCCGTTAGGCTTGGTTACTCAGAGCCTGCCACACTTCCTCAAGTCCTCTTTGGGGTGACGAGTACAGGTGTCTTGGGGAGATGACAGTGTCACACACAGCCCTGAAGCCACCAGAGTCTGGAGATGTAGCCTTGCCTGGGCTGCAAGGTTGCAGAAGAAGAACACGTGACTCGCTCCAACCGAACAAACCCCACCTAAGCACCGGGGATCTCGGGCATGCGGCTGTTTCCACGTGAACAAAGAAGGCTTGTGCCAACCAAATTTAGGTGTTTGAAGGAAATGTGACTTTCTTCAGAATTCACACACTCCCGCACCTGACATCCTCCCTTTCTAACTGAGGAAAGGAAAAGCAGGTGCAGAGGGGGAGAAAAACTACAGAGCAGGAGGAGGCGGGGAGGCTGGGGAGCTGGGACCTCTCTCAGGAAGGAGAGGGGGGAAGAGTGGAGGAGCTGAAGGGGGCAAGCACGAACCCTACTGCAGCTTGACTCGCCTGCGCGCGCACGGACCCCGAGAGTAAGGAGCGGTTATATTAGTGCAGAGACTTAATTCTCACAGCAGCCCTGCGAAACAAGACAAGCTATAATGGGAGTCCCTTGAATGTAAGATGCCGGTAATTAAAACTGTGCATTACCCCGCACGTCGTGAAGAAAGCAAACAGTCAATAGGGAAAGCCCTCCACTGCTCTTCTCATCTAGAGCTACGCAGAGAGCAGCCCCGGGCACGGCGGCTCAGAACCGCGGTGTTCAATGGTGCCTCAGTTTCACCGTGCTCCCTTGGGAACACTCATTCGGTCACAGTTAGCTGAGTGGGGCTGACAGAGCGGATGGACAGAGGAATAAACTCCCACAACGGCCCGTCACGCACACAGGGAAAGAGCTATGTCCATACACACCGTTGCTCGGAAACAGGACGCTGAGCGAAGACGCCCCTCAGGCTGAGATACTGAGCAGAGGCCACCCCAGTAAGACAGAAGCTGAGCAAGCTGTTGCTTCAAGTACACGTTTGCCCGTGGCTAGTCTGGGCTTCCCGGCACATGGTGCTATAATGTGGCCTCAGAAAGTTCCAGAACAACTGTCTTCTATTGGTCACACGGCCATTTGCGAACAGTTGGGCTCTCCTCTGAAGGAGTGGTGCGTGGCGCAGGCAGGGGAAGGAAAGAGTGGGGACTTCACCATGGCCAGCTGTTTTTTGTTTTTGTTTTTGCTTTCCCGAGGCAGGGCCTATGATGGCTAACCTTGGTTGTCACTTGACAAACTTGTGAAGAAAGGAGCACAGTTGAAGAATGGCTTCTGTCAGACTGGCCAGTGCGCATGTGTGACCATACACAGCAGTTTTACCCAGGAGCCCAACCTCACGCTGTGGTTTAACCCTCCCGGGTTACCACTGAGCTACCTCCCCACCCCTGAAGACTTTTCTTTTATCTATTCTGGGGACCGGACTCAGACCTTGCACATGCTAGGCAAATGCTCTAATATTCAACTATCACAGAGTCCTCCTCCACAGAAGCCAATCCAGGTCCTGTTCTTGGAATCAGAAGTGGTCCTTGCAAGTGGAAGCAAATGGAGTCCTTTCGGTGAAGCACTGGAGCTTGGTGAAGCTAACCTGAGCCCCCAGTGGAAGGGACCATGCGGCAGCGGCCACAGCTGACCTGGCTCCTTCAGCTCCATCACCAGGGCCAACCTGCCACTCCACCCAAGGGGCTTGCCCTCACCTGAGGACTCACACCGTACTGAATTCAACCATTTGTAAAAGACTTGTTCAACGTTGCTTCAGACTGACTATTCTAGTTTCCTTTGGGTTGCTATGATAACATACCGACCAAAAGCTTTTTAAGGCAGGAAGTGACTTGTTTATCTTATACTTTCAGGGAACGGTCACCCCAAGTGAAGTCAGGGCAGGAACTCAAAGCTGTAGCTTGAGACAGACTTGCACAGTAGTCCACACAAAACATTACCTCCAAACGGGGAAATTCATTCACCAAGGAAATGCAGCAGGAAGTATGGGGGACGATGCTTGCTCATAGACTGGCATCGACTGGCTCAGACTTGCCTAGCTTTCTCATACAGCTCTGCCCACGACCACTTGCCCAGGCAGTGGTGCCTCCCGCTATGCCCCCAGACCAATCTGTCCTAGACAATTCCTCGATCAAGGCTTCTCTTGTGACTCTGGGCTGCAGGGTTTGTCAAGCTGACAATCACAGCTAATTTGGACCCTCCTAGGGAACCATTGAACAGGAAAGGTCACCTGACTTTAGTCATAGGCATCCACGGGTCCTGTGGCTCTGAGCACTGGAAGGGTCTTTTACTTGTCACTTAGACACTTCCCTTGCCTCCACCTCAGTCAGGACATTTTCCACTGAACGATATTGGGGGTTTCCGGGTTTGGAGAATTAGAGCTGACCTTGTTAGATCCATGACGAAGTGACATATGGCTTTCTCTCTTTTGACTGGCGGGTGGCAGATACGCGGAGGCAGGAACCGACTTCTCAAAGAAGGGGCAGCCCAGTGGGCAGCTCCCCAGCCAATTGTCCCTTGTGAATAATCCCAGAGCATGGATAGCTATCTTCTTCCAGGAAGCCTATGCCGCCTACATCAGCACTGTAGAGCGGTGTCCAGCAGCTGAATGGGCACTGCTCCACTTCCAGGGCTCTATGGCTCACTCTGTAAGCTTGGGCTTCTTGTCTCCGGTGTTTCAGGCTCTCTAGGCTCTACAGTTGCATGAAGCTTGTCCCATGGGTTCAAGTGGCAGCTAGAGGTGGTGGAATGACAGAGCCTGGAAAGGGGTCTTTGGATGGCTGAGGCCTGTCCTTATAAGGGATTAGGAAAGCCATCTGAGACCCCTGAGCTCTGGCCAGACTGACCCTTGAGTCTCTTAGTTCCTGTTTCCAGATGTGATCCTTCCTGTGCTACCACCCTGTGACACTCTCTTAGTTAGGGTGTTACTGCTGTGAACAGACACCATGACCGAGGCAACTCTTATAAGGACAACATTTAACTGGGGCTGGCTTACAGGTTCAGAGGTTCAGTCTATTATCATCAAGGCAGGAACATGGCAGCATCCAGGCAGGCGTGGTGCAGGAAGAGCTGAGAGTTCTACATCTTCATCTGAAGGCGGCTAGCAGAATACTGGCTTCCAGGCAGCTAGGATGAGGGTCTTAAAGCCCACACCCCCACTGACACACCTCCTCCAATAAGGCCACACCCACCCCAGTGAGGCCACACCCAGTCCAGCAAGGCCACACCCACTCCAGCAAGGCCACACCTCCTAATAGTGCCACTCCCTAGGCCGAGCATAAACAAACCACCACAGATACCATTTGCCAAGAGACCCTGAACAGAGCCCTTTTATCAGCGGCAAACCTCAAAACGCCCAGAACCGAGAGCAACATAAACCTCATCTCTGTAGAGAGCTACACAAACACTTCAAGTGTTTCATCATCATGAAAAATTAGGACTGATTCAGTGTGTGTAGTAAAGACTTGGGGCCCAGATGAGGACCACAGATCCTGGACCTCAGGAAGAGGTGAGGTAGAGGTTGCAGAGAGCAGACCTGGATCCAGTCAGCATGTGGTGGATTACTACAGAGCCACCTCTTGGTGCTTCCCTGCCGGTGATAAATGAACAATCCTCAGCCATAACTGAGAAGGGGGTGAGGGCTAGCATCACACACCCCTAGAAGAAAAGAATATTGATTACCCTGTCAGAAGTCCCACACATGCACCCCAAAGTCTGCATGTGCCCACTGCCCTCCTTGGCTCTGGCCTGGGTGCCCAACACACTCACAGTGCTCTGCTCGAGATTTCTGGCAAATTCTGTGTCTGGCTTTGTTGCTGCCTAGAGTGTCCAGCAACCCTGACTGTGGGCACCAGATTGGGGATTGTTTTCATCTAGCTACCCCCCCCACCCCCGGCTCTATCTGCTTTAATCAGAAACATTTTCCAGCAAACAATATTGGGGTTTTGCACAGATTAGAGAATTAGGACCGACCTTGTTGCGTCCCTGACAAAGTGGCCTGTGGCTTTCTCTCTGCAACCTGGCAGGTGGCAGATAGGCAGAGGCAGGATGGGCTTCTCCGAGGAGCTGGAAGGCTTATTTTTAGCTGACCCATAGGAAGGAATTGACCTCCTGATCCTGTGAGGGGACTTTTTTCTTTGAAAGTACTCTTTGATGTTTCTGTGTTCCACTTTCCTGGGGAATGGGGTGGTGGCGGCCTTTCAGAGTGGCTACGAACAGCCCGAGCTGAATGGAGCAGAACAAAGGGCAGACAGGACCCAGGCCTGTCGCCTGCATGAGGCCTCTCTTGGCTGGTGGCACAGACAGGATTGTAGGAAAGAGGGCCTGGGGTCCAGCTTCTCAAAGGCAAGAGACATGAGAAAGAGAGCTCTGCTGGGATCCAGGACTCAGGGACCCCGGTGGCCTCCCTGCCCCAGGAAACAGTATCTATCTAAAGGGGATCTGAAGAGATGCACACAGCTAGATCTGGGGGCAGGTGTGTGTCCAGCATCCTCCTGTGGGTTTGATATTTTCACAGGTCTGAATCAGCCAGTCCCTTGTCCCCAGTGGAGGGTCCCTGGCTGGGTTCTGCTTCTACACTCATTGCTCTTATGCTTGGCAAAAGGTTGAGGAGGTGGGGAGGGACGTGTGGTCACTTTATAGAAGGCTTGGTGCTTTGAATAAGCGTGACCTCCACAGGCTCTCCTATTTGAATGCCTTGTCTAAAGGGAGGGGCTCTATTTAAAAGGATTAGGAGGTGTGGCCTTGTTGGAGGAAGTGTGTCACAGGGGGTGGGCTTTGAAGCTTCTACGATGCAAGCCAGATACCAGTGTCTCTCCCTTCCTGCCGCTCTCAGTTCCTTTTCTAGCACCAAGTCTGCCCAAGTGCTACCATGCTTACCGCCATGACAGTGGACTAAATCTCTCAAAGTGTAAGACACTCCCAGCTTAATGCTTTCTTTTATAAGGGTTGCTGCAGTCATGGTGGCTCTTCACAGCAGCAGATCACTGACCAACGCAGGATCCGTAGCTTTGGCAATTACTGGAAGTCATAGAGCCAGGGGCCCTGAAAGGGGCCACAGTATTTATTGGGTCAGAAGACAGGATAAACGGAAGAACAGTTTCTTCTTCCTGTCCTCACATCTAATCCTGAACACCTACTAAGTGTCAGTGTTGTGCAGAGTCTCTGCCGAGGCTACAGGCTCACTCCTGAGCACCTACTAAGTGCCAATGTTGTTCAGAGTCTCCATCAAGGCTACAGGCTCACTCCTGAGCACCTACTAAGTGTCACTGTTATGCACTCTCCTCTGAGACTACAGGCTCGCTCCTGAGCCCCTACTAAGTGTCATTGCTGTACAGAGTCTCCACCAAGGCTACAGGCTCACTCCTGAGAACCTACTAAGTGTCAGTGTTATGCAGAGTCTCCACCAAGGCTATAGGCTCACTCCTGTGCACCTACTAAGTGTCACTGTTGTGCAGAGTCTCTGCTGAGGCTACAGGCTCACTCCTGAGCCCCTACTAAGTGTCACTGTTGTGCAGAGTCTCCACAAGGCTACAGGTTCACTCCTGTGCACCTACTAAGTATCACGGTTATGCAGTCTCCACTAGGGCCACAGGTTCATTCTTGAGTACCTACTAAGTGTCACTATTGTGCAGAGTCTCCACCACAGGCTCAGTCCTGCCTGTTGCACTAGTGGGGAACATGGTCCTCTCCATGTCACAGATTGAAAAGCAGTGAGCATGGGCTGTAGTAATGATCAGGGCAGAGAGCTCGCCTCTGATCAGGGTAGAGAGTATGTGAACAGGGGGGCAGGGAGAGACAAGGATATAGGAGGGAAGGGCAAGAGACAAGTCACGCACAGCACCAGGGCTCTAATCATTTCTCCATCACGAATTAATTCAGTGAATGTTGGCAGAATGCTTTCTGTGAGAAAAACAGGTGTCCTGGCCCCTGCTGACATACACAGGCTGGCCTCTAGACAACTGTCCATGAGCCTCTCCCAGACCCTACTGTCTCTAAGTCTTGTTGGAGGCCAGTTACACACACCATGGCAGTACTTGGAGTCAGGGCTACTCATAAGAACTCAGAGTAAGTCACTACACTGGACAGGGTGGCAGTATGAACCGCCCTCAGGTTTCACACAGAGATATTTCTGCTAAGGATAATGGACCTGGAAAATCCCTACAGTCTAAATTCTTATTGTCTTTTGTCTGTTTAGATATGTGTACTAGCTGGTTTCATGTGCCAACTTGACATAAGCTGGAGTTATCACAGAGAAAGGAGCCTCCCTTGAGTAAATGCCTCCATGAGATCCAGCTGTAAGGCATTTTCTCAATGAGTGATCAAGGGGGAGGACCCAGCCCATTGTGGGTGGTGCCATCCCTGGGCTGGTGGTCCTGGGTTCTATAAGAGAGCAAGCTGAGCAAGCCAGGGGAAGCAAGCCAGTAAGTAACATCCCTCCATGGCCTCTGCATCAGCTCCTGCTTCCTGACCTGCTTGAGTTCCAGTCCTGACTTCCTTTGGTGATGAGCAGCAATGTGCAAGTGTAAGCTGAATAAACCCTTTCCTCCCCAACTTGCTTCTTGGTCATGGTGTTTGTGCGGGAATAGGAACCCTGACTAAGACACTATGTAAGTACCATTGTGGCGAAGCAGCTGCAGAATTCTGTCCAGCGATGGGATGGAGGCAACCTGTCCAGGGCTGTAGCTAAAACACTAGAGGTTGCACTGTTGGGCCGGGGGGCCCTCAGTAACAGCATGCAACCAAGAAGCCTGGAAGGCTGTGTGGCCAAGGAGCTGTAACAGGCTCCATGGTGAAGCCAGAGGGCTGCGGAGGGCAGTGCTGCCTAGGTCTGGGTAAGTGGGTTGCATTAGCATGTCATAGAAAGCAGCCAAAGGATTCTTCATGCAATAGCTGACCATTTGTTCCTGGCCCCACAGAGGATGGCCACCATGTCCTTTCTGTCTCAGTCACTAGAATCGATTAAATAGCCCTGGGCAGCGAATCAATGCCTGCTGAACAGTTCAAGAAGTGGTGAGTGACTTGAGCTCGTGTCTCTGCCTTGCACCCGTTTTATACCCAGCATGGCAGAGGGAGCAAGGACTGGGCGCTTTCCCAGTTTTATAAAGATGTCCCAAAGATGTCATAGTTATGTACCAAAATAAACTTAATAAAAGTGTTAAGATGTTTATGAAGAAAAAGCTCCAATTTTGCTTCAGAGTTGATGAGGGTGGACTGGCCTCATCCGTCTCAGAGTCGGGCTCGTTAAACATGGTGACTGTTTACAGGCGAATGGATCTTGAAAGCTACTCCTCAGCAGGGAACATGTTCACAGAGCTGTTCCTAAATTAATTGTCTCCATCCTGCTGTGTGTGTGTGTGTGTGTGTGTGTGTGCGTGCGTGTGTGTGCGTGCATGCGTAACTGTGTGTGTTCGTGTGTAGTGTGATTTATGTGTGTATGTTCATGTACAGTGCTTTTGTGAGTGGCGTGTATATGTGCAGTGTGCATTTGTGGGGGGAATGCATGCACAGTGTGCATATGTGTGTGTACAGTGTATATTTGTGTGTGTGCATATGCATGTCATTTGTAGGGCATGCATACACAATGTATGTATGTAGGGCATTTATGTAGCAATGTGCATTTGCATGAAGGTGTGTGAATGTGCATTATGTACTAGTGGGGGGCAATGTGCACGTGTGCATGTACAGTGTGCATTTGCATGGGGGTGTGTGCAGTGCAGTGTGGCATATGTGCTTGTGTGTGGGGTGTGCATGTGTAGTGTGCATCTGCATGGGGTGACTGCAGTGTACGTTTGTGGGGTACTTGCACAAGGTGCATTTGGGTGAGTGTCACTTCAGTCTCTCACTAAGCATAGCGCTCGCTGCTTTTCAGTTAGACTGAGAAACCAGTGAGTCTCCAGGACGCATGCCCCCTAGCATCTGCCTGCCACTGCCCCATCCCAGTCACAGGAGAGTACAGCCACACCAAGCTTTTACATATGGGTGGGGAGTGAACCTAGGTCTTCAGGCTTGCACAGCAAGCACTTTACCCACTGAGCCATCTCCCCAGTCCCTCATTCCTGCATTGAGGATGTACCAGGGAGGGGTCAAGAGCTTGTTTCGAGACTACTGCCTCCTTAACATGGAGGATTCGTAGAGCTTGTGAACAAAGAGGCCAGGCCCACCATCTCAGGGTGTGAGGCCTCTGTGTGACACGGAGAACACACCGGTCTGTGATGAGGACTGACCGGTGTGCACAGGCCTTAGCTGGCAAGTACAGCGGGATGTTTCCTGAGGCAGCAGACGTCCCCATGTCCTGATCGCTTTCTAAGACAGGTCAGACCAGGGATGAAGTTCATCTAACATATGTGGGGGTGCATGTGCAGTGCACACCAATGAATAGTGTAAGCCATGGCTTAATAATGACAATGGAGAACAGGACCCGGGGCTGGGCCTTTCCCTCTCCCTCTCCCTCTCCATTTCTCTCTCTCTCTCTCTTTCTTTTTCTCTTACACACACACACATGCACACTCACATACACACGTTCACACACACATACTTACATACACATGTACACACACACTGTCTCTCTCACACACACACTCACACAGTCTCTAACACACATATTCTGTCTCTCACATACACTCACATACACACTCTCTCACACTCTCTCTCACACTCTCACCTTCCCTCTCTAACACACACACTATACACACACACCACTGCTACTACCACGCACATATACAAATATATTGCTTATACACTACCGCCACATTCCCCCTACAGCGCCACTCACATGACTTACATATCACTCACATTACATACAAACACCTAACGTGTGTGTGTGCGTCACACAACCACTGTATACCAAGCCACATATACATCACATACCTTACACACCACACAGACTCTATTTTCATCACACTGAGCGCCTCTGTATCCCCTTGTCCTCTGTCACACTCACAAGGCATGTTAGCCTTTCCAGGTCCTGGAAAGTCCACCTCAGTAGCTCTGTTGCCCTTCACATCCCAGAGGCTTGGGATCTCCTACGCCCTGTGCCCCGAGTTGCACAGAGTGGGCTGGAAGGCTGCCGTGGGGCCATTCCCCTCTCAGAGATACAGGTCCCTGTGACTCTCATCTTTCCATACCAAATCCTGGTGAGAAGAGATCTCTGAGGAGATTGGCAAGCTCATCAAGGAATCAATAACTCGATTTGAGGATCTGCTGAACCCAGGGTACCCTGTCTTCATGTGCACTAAACACCGGCTCAAAGCCAGATTCTGTGGTGCTGGCTGCCAGGAATGAGGACACTGCAGGGACCATGGAAGCTGGTGGTCTCTGGGAGTCTAGGGCACTCCAGTTAAAGCCCCCCAGTCTGCTGACTTCGAGTCTGGACTCCAGCCCCAGTCTACTGAGCACAGACTGACTCTGGGCCTCCCCAGGAAGTTCTGATAACCAGAAGCTCTGTGTGACTTTCAAAGCTCTCAGTGAGAAGTGGGCGTAGGGAGTGCCAGGAAGATGTTGGCTGGTTCACTGCATCAATGATCATAGGTGCATAGGATGCTGAGGGTTGCAAAGGACAAGTTACTTGAGAGAGACTACAAGACCCTCTCCAAGAGGCGCTGCCACCTGAAGCTGGTTTCGGAACCTGTACTTCCTCTCCCCTAAAAGAGGAGAGGCAGTGAGTGGCAGCCCTTGGCATGTTGGGGGTGACCGAGAAGGACCTCATCCCAATGTGGACCGCTGTGAGAGGAGGGGCGTGGTTAGAGCATCACTGTGGGGCTGGTGGAAACTGCTTTCGATTCTGTTTAGCCCTATTTATTGAGGTTGGATGTGGTCGCACATGCCTTTGGTCCAGTGCTTGGAAAGTGGAGGCAGGAGGTCAGGAGTTCAAGGTCATCCTTAGCAACATAACCAGTGAGTCTTTCCCTGAGCCATTCTGCACTCACAGTGAGCAGAGCGGAGGGATTTTCCTGGGGTACCCTAAGACTCCCCAGAGAGAGCCAGCTCCGGTGGCTGCGATAGTTCAAAGCCAGCCTGAGATACTTAAGGCCCTGTGTGTCAAAGCAAGCAGACAGACAGACAACTGTTCCTTTTGTACAAATATATTTAAAGCACTCACAGGGAAAGTACTCAGCCTCTCTGCCAAGTTGTCTTTTTTTTTTTTTTAACTTTTTAAAGATTTCTTGTGTTCTCAGTAACGTGTGTGTGTGTGTGTGTGTGTGTGTGTGCAAGCGCGCGTGCGCACGTGTGAATTCTCATGCCTGAAAACACCAGAGGGGGGGAATTTCTCTGGAGCGGGGATTACCAGCATCTGGTTACTAAACTCAGGGCCTCTGCAGGGCCAGTACACAATGTTGCTCTGAACTATCTCTCCAGGCTGACTGTGTGTCTTTAGAAAGGTACATGGAGGGTTGGGGATTTGGCTCAGTGGAAGAGCGCTTGCCTAGTAAGCGCAAGGCCCTGGGTTCGGTCCCCAGCTCCGAAAAAAAAAAAAAGGAAAAAAAAAAAAAAGAAAGGTACATGGAGAATCAGTTTAAGAGAACTCTGAGGCCCAAGAGCTAATTAAGAACCCCTAGACATGGCTAAAATAAGCATTGTTTGGTAGTGGTGGGGGATTGTGGGAAAGAGAGGAGAGCATTGGACAGGGAGAGAGCAGGCTTTCCTGCAGCAACTGCTTCGAGTGGGGGAGGGTGGAATATCTGGAGCACCATCTGTGCGCTAAACAGTAAGCGCCGAGATGAACCCTGGAGACGGCCCACGGATCGCCATATGTGTCCTTCCAGCGCTGGCCCGGCCTGCGGGAGTACCACCATGCTGTGGGGATGCAGAACAACCGATCGAAGAGGCTGGGTTCCTACCTTCCCTCCCTCCAGTCTGGGTGCTGATCCGTGACGCGGTGGTGAGAGATTGACTGCCCCTGCCTCACCAGCTGTGGGTGAGCGTCCAGAGGCTACAAGAAACCAGGGTGAAAGAGTTAGGCAGAGCAGAGTTTTGGGAAGATGGTGATGAAATCCCTCAATTTCTTTTCTGACTCTCGCTCCTCTTAGATATCTGAACCCTGGGCAGTAGTGGCATCCACAGCAGTCGGGGCCGCGCTGTGTAATATAGGGGTGCACGGGCCTTCTACATTCTGAAACAGCTCTAGGAAGACGGGGCTCCGAGGCCTTGGAATAGCCACCCATACGGCATGGACTGTGCACTGTGGAGCTTCAGGCCACACCAAGGCGTTTAGGTTAACCATGTGTGTTTGGTAGTACCTTTGGCCATGCCAGCCAAGTGGGACCTTTGAGGGGACTGGAGACTGAAGGACGGAGACCAACCAATCATGTACAGGTACTCTACACTTCAATGGCCAATGGTGGAGAAGGCCTGCTTCTGCTCCTCCCCGATTGGCCACTTACTTCCCAGGGCCCAGAACAAGTGATGACTCTTTAGACTTCTCTCAGGGCTCCCAGGCGCACAGGCTCCTGTGGTCTGTGCTTTATAAAGGTATGGTTTTTCTCTGCCTGTAGTTTGGTGTGTGGTAACGGGAGCCTCATCTGTGCCCACAGACTGGGAGGTTACGGGTGGCACACATCAAGTGCTCCCACTGGGTCCTGGGACCCACCCTGCACCTGACACATTGTAAGAGAATCAACCATGAATGGCCTCTGTGCCTCCCCTCTTCCTCTCCTCCTGCCCTATCTCCCTTCTCCTCTTTCTCTCTCCCTCCCTCCCTCTCTTCTCTCCTTTTCCTCTCCTCTCTCTAAAATATTTAGGTTGGTTTTTTTGTTTTTTTGTTTTTTTTTTTTTTTGAGATAGGCTAACCTGGAACTTGTGGTCCAACCTGCCCCAGCTTCCCAGATGCTGGACTCACTATTGCGCACCACAGCATCTGATGTGGTGTGAAGAAATGCAAATCCCGTCAGAACTGCTCTGTACTTGTTGAAATTGTCCCTAATGTCTCCTTCCACACAAGCATCCTTGTGCTCTCCTGCCTTCTGACTGGGTCACCTGCTCAGACTTAGAAAGGACTTACAGAAGCCGTAACTGCTGAGGCAAACTCCCCTCACGGGAGAGGTACAGACCTGGGTCTTGTGGGTACAGGATGAATGAAGATCAGAGGACATAGAACAGTGTAGACCATGTTCAAGGCACAGTTCTGCCTCTGTGGGTCCTGTCCTGTGCAGTCCCCTCCACCATGCTTCTGAGCACAGAACATCTCCAACACATGTCCTTGCCAGCACATCTAGCCAGTTGCTTTCCTTAAACAGCTAGGAAGTGTTGGGATCCACTATTTATTCAGCTCTTTCCCTTTTCATGGGGGTGTTGGCTGTCTCCCATCATGTGACCATACCTTGTGCCACCTCTGCCGGCAAGAAGCCACCACCAGATGCAGCCCCTTGACTTTGACCTAGGGGTACAAGCAAAAATAAACTTCTATCTTCTTCTTCTTCTTCTTCTTCTTCTTCTTCTTCTTCTTCTTCTTCTTCTTCTTCTTCTTCTTCTTCTTCCTCCTTTTCTTCCTCCTCCTCCTCCTTCTCCTCCTCCTCCTCCTTTTCTTCCTCCTCCTCCTCCTCCTCTTCCTCTTCCTCTTCCTCCTCCTTCTCCTCCTCCTACTCCTCTTTCTCTTCCTCTTCCTCCTCCTCCTCCTTTGCAAATTCAGAAGAGAATAGAAGGTGCCATTGATGCCATCTAAGAGACAATCACAGATGACAGCTGATCACAACTAAACTACAAGCCGAGGTCCTTTGCTGTGGACGGCCGCCTACTTGAGACAGACGTGTGCTCATTTTGAATATCACTTCTAAAATGACAGAAATAAACCTTCTTGTCTAAGTTTTCTACATAATTTTTAATACCACGGTTACACAAGTCCTAGCCCTTCCTGTTTCACGGTGTTCAGCATCTCCCTCCAACTCAACACCCTCAATGGCCCTCACAGCAGCAGGTCCTGTGGTTCTGTGGAGCTGGTCCCATCATGAGCCGCTCCCGGTCAGAGCTTTGATGCCCTCACTGCTACATCAAGACCTTCTCAATCTGGAGCAACTCACAGTCTCCTTGAAGCCCCTATACAGATGCTGTGTATCCTCTCAGACTCCACCGGTCCCTGCGGTTTCCCCCATCACTGCCACTGTGACTTGTAACTCTCCCTAATGCGTCCTGTCATGAGGAAAGGTCTCCTGCCCTGGAAAACTTACATTGAATAAACTATCATACAAACATCTTATTGATTTGCTCATTTATCAGCGTAATTCTTATGCTCCCGGGTATGGTGGGTGGGGGTGGAGGGGAGAAAGAAGACATCTGAATCACAGTTGTCCACACAGGAGTGCGTAGAAGCATTCATACTCCCCTCTGATGCTGAGTCCCGAGAGTTACACCAACACTGGGCTACACCTGCGTGTCTGTTTTCTGATCTTTAAGGAGACTACAGTGATGGGAGGAGCCTGCTTGCTTCAGAAGAGGAAGTGGCCGGTGCCTTTGGGAGAGAGTTTTCAATGTCTGCTGGCCACTGTGGCTTTGACTATCTGCTGAAGTGCTGGATTGTAACCAGGGATTGTACACTGACCTAGACCAACAGGTTGTGCTTCAGTGACAGGGTCCTGAGGGGAAGGACAGACTGGGAAAGAGGAAGTAAGGAAGACACTTGTGACCAGAAGGTCTCCTGTAAGCTGTGTATAAGCTGATGGCTTATGTCAAGCAAGTTATGTACAGCATCGTATAGAGTTGGCAGTGGGAAATGAGGCACAGCCAGCAGAGAACGATCCTCCACAATGTCAGCAGGAGGAGCCAAGCAATGCTGTGCAAAGAGGACTTGGTATTTCCTTGGGACTGATGACCACAGACCTTCGAGCAGAAGAAGAGTTGAGTTGTCAGGATCTGAAGATGTAGCCCCCACTGATCATCACCCCAAGGTCCTGGCCCCGGGGCCATCCTGGCCTTATCAAGTGTGTTCTGGTCGATACGGAGCTTCTCTAAATATCTGGCTTCAGGAAAAAAGCCAAACAAGCCTGGCCCTCAACAGTGAACCAAATAAACTCTCCCCTTCAAAGAGTTGTATGTGTCATGGAAGTCTATCACCATAATAGAAACAAAACTAGACTCGTGGTGTGCTGCAAGTTCTGGGTGGACGCCAGTGAGCCTCCTATACACGCCCTCTTTGTGGCAACCAAGACCTCAGCCAGAGACGTAAGAAACGCAGGGCCTCTCAGCCCTGAGCAGGGTTAAGCTTGGGCCTTGGGTGTTGTGGCTGTGGTAGCCACTCTCAGAGTCTATGCTGAGCGCCTGACAGAAAGATGTCACAGCGCCCCAGGTGGCAGTCAAGACCAGGCTGTACCCCCCCCCGTGTGGCTCAGACTCTGTTGTCATTGTTGTCATCATCCCCTCCCCCACCCCCACCCCCGCCCCCGCCCCCACCCCCATCATCCCAGTGCATTCTTGTCCCTGAGGCTTCGCACACTGGAAGAGAATGGAGGTCGGTTTGAGAAGCTGCCTGAAAACCACTGGACTCTGGACTTTTCTCTTGCTTTTTTGAGGGATGGATCCTTCCGCTACTTGCTGGGGGCAACCATCTTTAACATCTAAGTTCATGCCGAGCCAGGGATGTACACTGAGCGTGAAACAGTTGCCTACAAGGTCCTGGATGCCTTCCCAGCCAATCAATCAATACCTTTTGGGTATCGATTAAACTGGTGACACCTCCACTTAATTGTAAAGGGCATTGAATACGATTTTATTTATTAATAATATTTTATTATTCGGGCTGTACACAGGTCACGGGAGTTGTCAGGCTTTTTATGGATTTACCAGGCCTACCCATCCCATCACCTAATTCCATTTATAAGTCGCTGGGTCTTAGCATCAGTCAGATATCACTTCTGACACAACTGGGGGATCTCTGGCAACCTTCCTGCTCTCTCTTTGACGGATGGCCTTTGTGAAGATGCCATGGGTCAAAAGCTCCTTTCGGACCCCCATCCTGTCCTAAGAGGTAGCGGGTAAGAGGGATCAGCAGCTCCGAATACTCCTGGGCCGATTTTTTGCAGCCTTAGAAAGTGACAGGCTAGGTGGAGGGTGTGTTGCTCCTTGCCTGTTTGTCAAGTCATTTTTTTTTTCTTTTTAAGAAGTGGGTAGGGGTTGGGGATTTAGCTCAGTGGTAGAGTGCTTGCCTAGCAAGTGCGAGGCCCTGGGTTCGGTCCCCAGCTCTGAAAAAAAGAAAAAAAAAGAAGGAGGAGGAGGAGGAGGAGGAGGAGGAGGAGGAGGAGGAGGAGGAAGAAAAGAAGAAGAAGAAGAAGAAGAAGAAGAAGAAGAAGAAGAAGAAGAAGAAGAAGAAGAAGAAGAAGAAGAAGAAGAAGAAGAAGAAGAAGAAGAAGAAGAAGAAATAGTAGTAGTAGTAGTGGTAGGTGGCAGGGCGCAAACAGCATGAGCTACAGTGACGCTCACCTCTCGAAGAACTGCAGGCCATTTCACCAGCTCCGCGGAAACTGCCGGGAACCCGGGATCGCACTTCCTAGAGCCAAAACCACGTGATAACGAGACCCCAGGACGCCGTTAATTTTAAGCTTGCTACAGCTTGAGTGGCCCAGAGGGAGTCTCAGTTGAGGAATTATCTGGATGGTCCTGCTCTACGGCGCGTCTGTGAGGGCCTGTGTGACTCAGCTCTCTGTACTGTGTGGGTTCCAAAGATCAAATTCAGGTTGTCAGACTTGGCGGCAATCGCCCTTACCCACGGAGCCATCGTGCCTGCCTCTTCCCCCTCAGTTTTTGCTTCCTCGTTCTCATTTTTATGGGTTTGTTTGATTGTTTCTTTGTTTGCTTGGAGACGATCTCACACCGTAGACTGTGTTGTTAACTGAGACTAGAAGACGCGCCCTTCACCCCCTACCCCCCACCCCTCCCCATCCCCGTGAATGTGGAAGGCGCAGTTTCTTGGGTGGACCTTCCCCACTGATGGACGGCGTCCTTTCCTAAGTCAGGGTGCTTTAACAGAGCAACGGAGATGCGCTGGGAGCATCGCTCGGTGTCCCCTGGCCTCCCCTCTGAGAAGGGCTGCACTGTGTGAGACGCCATTTGGAATCACTGTTCTCAGAAGCCATCTGCTGAGGCAGCACTGCACCTACAAGGCCGGGAAGCCAAAAGGAAAAGAGGCCAGAGGCTGGGAAATGGAAAAGAGCACCTTCTTCCATTGAGTGGTGGAAAGGCCAAGACCCTCCGAGGACAGAGGGCCCCGTGGGCCTGTGCTTGGAAAGAATGTTTGACAGAAAGGCAGGCAAATGCTACAGAAGTAATTACATTATCCCATCACCTCTAACTGTTAAGCGTGTCCTACGCCGGGCTGGCAGGCCTGGCTTCCAGTCAACTCTGCCCCGACAGGCGCACCATCTGCTCCAGCCGCTTTGGGAACTAAGACTTCACCCTGGGCTGGGGGGGCTCAGAGGCAGGGCACACTCAGTACCAGTGAAGCTGGGGGTTCAGTCCTCGGTGCCAGAAGTAACTAAATAACTTCAAGACAAGGATCCTCTTTGGAAGACGACAATACTCAGAACCTTGAATTGTCTTTTTACAAAATATTTTTAAATGATTTTATGTGTATGGGTGTTTTGCCTGCATGTTTTTGTCGTGTGTGCTCGCCGTGTGTGCTCTGTGTGTGTGTGCGTGCATGTGCGTGCGCGCGTGTGCGTGCGTGCGCGTGCGTGTGTGTATTCAGTGTCTTGCACACTTGCACACAAACAATGATACAAGAAAGCCACATGGAGCGGTGCACGCCTGTGATCTCAGCACTTGAGAGACTGAAGCAGTAATGTGACCATGAGTTCAAGGCGAGTGATATTATTTCAAAGCAAATGAAGAGAGAAACAAGCCCATAAGAATGAAAAATGAGGAGGCAAAACTGAGGGGAAGCGGCAGGCAAGATGGCGCAGTGGTTAAGGATGATTGCTGCTAAGTCTGATCACCTCAGTTTGATCTTTGGGACCCCCACAGCACAGAGAGCCAAATCGTGCCGTTTGTCCTCTGACCCCTAGCATGTCCTCCACGCCATGTGCTCCTTCACGGTAAGCTCATTCAAGCATGTGCCCATTCACACAAACACAAATTTTGAAACATTTTATTTGATGTCTGTGAGTGTTTCGCCCGCACATGTCTGGGCACTGTGTGTGCAGTGCCCTGGGAGGCCAGAAGGGGGCGTTGGGTTACCCTGGCGTCCCAGTCAGTTGTGAGCTGCTGTGAGGGAGCTGGGAACCAAACTTCCTCTGGAAGAGCTTCGAGTGCTTTAACTGCTGTGTCATCTCCTGGGGCCTGAATAAAAGTTTTTAAGGGGGGAAGGGGTGACTTTTCCAATAGTTGGTGCTGGCCTGTTGTGGTGGTTTGAATGAAAATGGCTCCCCAGGCTCATCAGGAGCACACTATTAGGTGGCGTGGCCTTGTTGAAGGAAGTGTGTCACTGAGGGTGGGCTTTGAAGTTTTAAATGCTCAAGCCAGGCCGGTGTCACTGTCACTTCCTGCTGCCTGCTGACCCAGTCATAGAGATCTCAGCTCCTTCTCCAGCACCAGGGCTGCCTGTGTGATGCTATGCTTCCTGCCGTGGTGATAATGGACTAAACCTCTGAAACTGTAAACCAGCCCAGACTTTAGCTGCCATGTCATGATGTCTCCTCACAGCAATAGAAACCCTAACTGAGACACCTGTCACCTATCTACATGGCTAAATAAATAAACGAGTGCAAAAGTCAAGCCCACGTGCAGTGTAGACGAAAAACAAAGCAAGCTTCCACATGACAGCGTGAGAGGAGAGTTCATGGACACTGGCTAAGCGAGGGTGTATTAAGTACCAATCAAAGAGAAAAGATCGGCAGCCACGCTACATGAAAATGAACTTCTGCTGATGGAAGAAGATAATAAAAAGATTGGAAAATGTAAAGATACAATGCAGGAAAAATTCGTGATATTTGTATTTGATAAAAGGCTGTTAGGTACAGGATACACACAGACACACACACATAAACACACACAACCCACATATACACACATAAACACACACAAACATACACACATAAACACACACAACCAAACATACACACACACATAAACACACACAAACATACACACATAAACACACACAACCAAACATACAAACATACACACATAAACACACACAACCAAACATACACACACACATAAACATACACACATAAACACACACAACCAAACATACACACACACAGACACAAACACACACACATAAACACAACCAAACATATACACACACATAAACACACACAACCAAACATAGACACACACACACACACACTCTCTCTCTCTCTCTCTCTCTCTCTCTCTCTCTCTCTCTCTCTCTCCAAATTCTAGTATATCAAAAGAGAAGCTCAAACAACTCAATATAAAAAAACAAACAAACCAACAACAACAAGAGAAAGACTTAAGACTTAAAGGGGGTGACTGGGGCAATGGCTCCATGGGAAAGGTGCCTGTTGTACAAGCAGAAGGGCCTGAGCTCAGATTCTCACCACCCTCTTTTGAAGCAGGACATGTGGGACATGTGATCTCAAGACCACAGCAGCACCAGGACAGTGGGGACAGGAGGATCCGAGGAGCTCACTGAGCAGCTGGTCTATCAAACACAGAGCACAGCACCACAGCAATTATTCCCCTGGTGCTGGGGGTCCACACAGGGAGTCAGTCCACTGCCCAGCACAGCAAGGAAGAGTTACATTTTACACAGCTAACCCAGAAAGAGATTCAAATGCAAGATCCAAAGGACACTGTCTCAGGACACAACATCATTTTCACACCATTCTAAAGATGAGAAGCCAGAGGTCAAGACTTGGTAAGTGAAGGGTCTTTTAGACAGAGGTTACAGCCTCCTTTTTGGAAAGGACATGGATACAGCAGCCTGAAGGGGACACAGTGGTGACTTCCAGGAAGCTGGCCATTTTCTGCTGTCCCGAGTCATCAGGCGCGTATGGTTTCCTCTGTCTCTTCACTTTCCAACTCTCTTCTGAGGATGTTTATTTTGTATTTGTCTGTCTCTTTTCGACAAATGAGTTTACTAACAGTACAAGATACTGGGGCTGGAGAGAAGGCTCAGTGATTAAGAGCAGTTGCTGCTCTCGCAGAGGGACTGGGTTTGTATCCCAGCACCCCCATCAGGTGCTTCATAACCACCTCTAAACTTCCGTTTCAGGGGATCCAACACCTTCTGGCTTTTTCCAGTACCTGTATGCACATGAGACACCCAAACTCACATAGGCACACATGCATGCACACAAATGAAAAATAAACAAATCTTTAAGAAATACAACTTGATAAATAATTCACGAGAAAGTGTTCAACCTCAGTAGTAACCAACAATGTTGAAATAATCAGGCACCAGCTTCCCCCTGGATGAATTGCAACAATGTGTAACATTGTTGTTTGGTGCCAGGAGTGTGGGGAAGGAGCACTTGGACAGGTTGGTGGTGGCATATTTGCTGGTGATCACATATTGGTTCAAATGATTAGAGTGTTATTTTGGAACTAATGCTAAAGAAATAATTACACTCATCTGCATACATTTAGCTATTAGCATATTCATCCCAGGGGTATTCCTGACAGTGAGGTGTCTGCAAAAATTAAATGACACCTAATTAGGATTGGATACATAAATAAGATATAGTCTTATAAATATAACCACATTAAAATGAGGAAAATGTGTAGTGTGATTACGAAGGGGCTGCTTGTGATCAAGTAAAGAAAGAAACGACTGTTTACAAACTACATTCTGGGGGTTCAGGATGTGCCCAGAGGTTGAAACTCTTGACTTGAAAGGCAAGACCAGAGTTTGGATCCCCCCAGTTCACATGGATGCTGGGTATCTGTAGCGGCCTGCCTGTAAGTCCAGCCTCAGAAGGTTAAGACAGGGAATCCCTGGAACAAGCTGTCTGGTGAGAATAGCTGTATTACCGAGTTCTGTTCTGACCAAGAGATCCTGTCTGAAAAAGAACACAGTGGAAGAGTGATCAAAGGAGATTCCTAACATCAACGCCGGGCCTCCACATTCATGCCTGAGAACACACGTATGTGAACATGCAAGCATGCTCGTGTCACATGTGTGCACCTGGTAAAAAGAGAAAGCACACTGTAACATAGTCTTCCCTTATAAAGGAGATAGCCCTACGTTAGGTCAATATGCACACATGTCTAGTATTGCAGGCGTGTGAATGGAAGACACATACAAGGGCAGGCATGTAGACACCTAGGGAGGTAGGACAAGTGACAGTGAAGCATCAATAGTTTCACAGTCGGGCACTCAGACAGAGGTGGCTTTCCAGCTCTACTCTGAGCTACACTTCTGTAGCAGAACAGCAGTGCTGCCTCTGTGTAAATGCTGGGGGCTGTGCAGCTGCAAAAGCATCTCCTGCAGGAGGACCTAACCCAGGACTGCCTGAGAGACCAAGGATTGCTGGTGCAAACAATGCTGGTCGATTCCGGAACTGCTGTTTAGAAGAGATGCTTTCCTGGGGCCAATGGGGGGCAAGGGTGGAGGGTATTGAAGGAGTTTGCAGCGAGCTCACCTCAGATGAGCTTGCTACAGTGTTTCTCACCTGCTGTCTGGACTCTGTGCCAACTCACCCCAACCCCCAAGGGGGTGGTGGCGTGGAGAGCTGTCCAGGGCACAGGCAACACTGTTTCTAATTTCTAATTTTCTCTCCAAAGAGTGTGCCTCTCATTTGGTTAAAAGTTATAAAAAGGAGCCACCCCACCACCAAGGAGCCACAGTACCTCGGTGTCAGGTCAAGTTTTATTGCAGGATGTGCATGGGGTATGAAAACCTGTGTCGAAGCTCTATGGTCCTTAAAGTTTCCTTGGGCATCATGTATCTCCTCACATCTGTGTGCAGCTTTCTTGTTCTCTGTGACATCAGGTAAGCTGTGAAATACAGCCACTAAATGTTATTTTTTTGTTTCCTGGTTTGTTTTTTTAAGAAAGCATTTTTTAAAAAAGATTTATTTTACTTATATGTACACACTGTCTCGGTCTTCAGACACACCAGAAGAGGGCATCAGATCCCATTATAGATGGATGTGAGCCACCATGTGGTTGCTGGAAATTAAACTCAGGACCTCTGGAAGAGTAGTCAGTGCTCCTAACTGCTGAGCCATCTTTCCATCTGGTTTCCTGTTTTCAATTCAGTTTCTACACCTAAGGGACCCCCGGACATATGACAACCCATTCCGGCTGCTTCCCTTCAGCATGGAAGAACATGTCCCTGTATCCTAGGTTCTGTTCTAAGTGGCAACCAGACTTGCCTCCTGGTCCCCACCACCACCACTCACACTGCTTGTTCTGCATGTCCTGCACTTGGGACCTGGGGTTCCAGCAAGCCCACTGCCTGCATGGTCACAGAGTCACCCCCATTCCTTCCTGCTGGTATTCAATGTTAACCCCACCCCACTGATTCTTCTCACCTGTAAGGAAGCGCCTGTAAATCATGCTTTTTTTTTTTTTAATTTAATTATGCAACCCTGGTTGTCCTAGAATTCATTGTGTAGAGCAGACTGGCTTGAACTCACAAAGATCCATCTCGCCTGCCTCCTGCCTCTGCCTCTGCCTCTGCCTCCTGCCTCTGCCTCTGCCTCTGCCTCTGCCTCTGCCTCTGCCTCTGCCTCTGCCTCTGCCTCTGCCTCCTGCCTCTGCCTCTGCCTCTGCCCTCTGCCCCTGCCTCTGCCTCCTGCCTCCTGCCTCCTGCCTCTGCCTCTGCCTCTGCCTCTGCCTCTGCCTCTGCCTCTGCCTCTGCCTCCTGCCTCTGCCTCTGCCATCTCTCCAGCACACCTCCCCTACCGTTTTTGGCAGTGCTGTGGATAGAACCTAGGGTCCTGTGAATACTACCTGTGTCCTTTACTACTGTTCCCTGCCCTCAGTCTCTCACTGGTGGATTCTAGTCCTGTGCTATGCCATGCCCCTGCCCCCGGCACCCTTACCCTGCTTTTAATTATAGCACTCCTGTTCTACTCTTGCAGATTTAATTAGTAACAAAATTGTCAACTATGGGTATTTTGTTTCAAAATTTTGGAACTCGTTACAATTCCTGAGCCTTGAAATTGGTGCAAGTCAATACAGCATCCTCCCAGAGCGGCTTCCTGAATGGATGAACGGTTCATGGCCCAGGTTCCTCTCTTCTGCAGACCTGGACCTCAGGTCCCTCCCTCAGGCACCGTGTTGCATAATGCTACTTTCCATTCTGAAACCACCCACTAGTCATTTAAATATTATGCCAATTATACAATTTGCCTATGTAATGAAGTTATTTATAACTTGCCTTTCACCCAAGGGCATGCAGATGCCTTTAAAAAACATCACTTACCCAGAACTGCAGGAGTTTCAGCTTGACCCGGGAAAGCTGGCTAATGCTGCAGGCCAGTGAGGCTGTAGGTGAGGATGAGAGCTCACTTCCTGCTCACTTCCCGCTCACTAACCCTCTCTGCACAGCCACTCTCGGCATCACACTGACTACAACTTAAGAGTCTTCTTATCTGTGTGATCTTGGAACCTTCAGAAACGATACCAGAATGTGATCTCAGTCACTTCTAATGGAGGCTGGAGAGATGACTCAGCCGTTAAGAGAATGGACTGCTTTTCTAGAAAACCTGAATTGGATTCCCAGCTCTAGTATTGAAAGACTCACAGGCATCAGCAACTCCGGCTTCCTGGGATGTGGCGCCCTCTTCTGGCCACCACAGGCACCTTGCACACTCATTGCATATACTCAGAGAGAAACAGATAACACACACACACACACACACACACACACACACACACAAACGTTCTTTTAAAAAATGAATCTTATTCAAAGTCTCCGATTGCTAATAACAGAGGGTGTTTTTTTGAGCTGAAGGTGAATTTGGGAGTGAAGTGTTCTGCTTTACCATAAGATCTGGAGGTGGAGGTTTTAAAATAAAGAAAAAGAGGGGTTTTTTTTCAGCTTGTAATGTGGAGGCCAAATCAACTGGCCTCTTAGGAAAATAATATGGCTGCTATCCAATGTTCGAGACCAGGCAGCCCTATCTACCCAGCCTCTCGTGAGGGTCCCTTGACAGAGTCAGAGCTGAGGTGTTATCGGAGGAGCTTATCTCTGAAAAGAGAGGTCACATGCAAAGACAAGAGGTCACAGAGATTCAGGGGCCACGCCCACTCCTTCCTGATAGCCTGCTTACCCTACAACAGCAGTAGGAGTCCCTCTGAACCATGATTCCTCTGACTCCAACTCCTTATGCTAAGTTCTGCCTCTTAATGGTTCCCACCTGCTCCACATTTTAAGCACACGCTCCACTGTGGTAGGCAAACCAGATCCTACCCACGGCAGTTAAAAAGGAGCTAAAAGGCTCTTGTATGTATTTCAAGGTTCTCGGTGATTTTTTTTAAAAAAACCAACCTACATCAGTAGAGATTATTTTCCAGTACTGTGGGAGTTTGAGTGAGAAACCTCAGAGACTCACATATTTGAACGCCTGTTGGTGGAACTCTTGGAGAAGATTAGGAGGTGTGGCCTTGTTGGAGTGGGTGTGGGCTTTAAGACCCTTATCCTACCTACCTGGAAGTCAGTCTTCTGCTAGCAGCTTTCACATGAAGATGTAGAACTCTGAGCTCCTCCTGCACCATTCCTGTCTGGATGCTGACATGTTCCTGACTTGATGATAATGGACTGAACCTCTGAACCTGTAAGCCAGCCCCAATTAAATGTTGACCTTATAAGAGTTGCCTTGGTCATGGTGTATGTTCACAGCAGTAAAACCCTAACTAAGACAGGTTTGCAGGGCTTTTGACTTTAAAATCTAATGTGAACTGTCTTTCTAGCCTTAGAAGGTTGAAGGCAAGAATGGGAATGTATATGAAGAGAAAGCCAACCACTAAAACCTTTTTATTAAAGACATGGTATAGTGTTAAATGCAGCATCTGTAGGCCAACTGAAGAATGTGGGAGGGTGTCCCAGAATGCCTGACAATGTAACTCACAGTGCGTTCTGTTCCATGACCTGCTACTATTAACCCATGGTTTCATTGGGCCCAGACCACTTTCCAGGACCAAGTACGAGAAGACAGGATACTCGGGCACCCTGGCCACTCACAGAATTGCAAAGGTTTGTTTTAGGAATGAGTGGCAAAGACCCAGATATCTGTTTCTTATGCATCACAGTCAGTACCACGCTTTTTAAACAGCTGGGGTGGCGTGTACACAGGTAATTATTTTACTTTTTGTTTGCTTGTTTTTTCTTTTGTTTTGTTTTTTAGCTCATCTAGAAGCATTTTGTTGTCCCCCAACTTCTGTCGTTGCCACTGAGAATGCGGTCTTCAGTGCTGGGGATAACATCGGACCTTGCACATGCCGGGCAAGTATTGCATTGCTGGGAATCGCGGGTGTCCTCAGCCTCTGCTGAGGCCCACTCACCTAACCCTGCCCCTCGGAAGCACTGGCATCGCTCTCTTCTCCTTTGAGGTCTTCGTTGCTCTGCACTTAGGTCTGTTTGGGGGACTTTGTGTATGAAGATTTGCATCTTGAAGTTCTAAAATGTCAGCCACTGCCACCAGTTGTGCCTCTGCCTCTTCATTTCTTCCCCTTTGCTCCTAAATGTCGTGCTCAACCCACGTTAGGCTTCCTCTTTGGAGCACCGAGGGGCACTGGGTGTTGAGCCCAGAGTCTCATGCATGTTAGCAAGCATTCTTCCACCGGTCCATACCCTTTGCTTCCACGTCGGGAAGCTCTTACTATGCTGTCCTTGCCTCAGAACTTCTCTCCCAATGTTCTGCTTTCCTTTTCCTGTGCAAGATTTTATAAAAATATAAAGTGGAAACTTAGTGGTTCTTTGGAAGGTCGGTTGGATGGTGTTTTTCTGGGGCAAGCACATGAAGGTAGTTTCGTTGACATGGACAGAGATGTGAGAGGCTAAGGCCGACTTGTGAAGGAACGCTTTGCTGAAGCAGACACAGGAGAGAGGATGTTCTGCTAAAGCAAGCATGGGAAGGGACACGTGAAGGATTCCTCGTTAACGACATACATGTATTAGTCAGCCTTACATTGCATAGTTGACCTCCATTCGTCAGGACTCCATACAGAGAAAAACACCAAAAGTCTTCTGGTGGTGTGCTCTAGCTTGTTGCCACTTCCAAGGATTTGGGCTAATTGGAGGTTTGTGCTGAGGCAAGATCCATGGAGGGCATGTGGTGTTTGGAGGGTATAAATAGGTCTGCACGGAGTGACGGAGACAGAGCTTGGCCTGCTGGTGCAAGCTAGCTGTGCAACACTTGTGGGTCTCCCATCTTCCCTGATCTTCGCTTCCCTGAGAGAGGCACAGCTGAGAACTTCTGGTGTTCCTGTTGGTCCCTCCTGCTGACTGGAGCTGAGACTGGGGCCTGGCTGCTTTGCTAGGTCTTATCACTGCTGTTGCTAATGTGACTCTACCAAACGAGACTGCTGGCCTGTGCACTGAACGGCTGATTTCCCGACAACAGAGACAGGAGTTGTTCCAAAGAACCTTTCTAAACAGGTTCACTCCCTGCCCCCATCCTTTCTTTCCCACTACCTCTGGTTGGTGGTGGGCTACAAGGGAGGTTAAACTGTTTAAGAACCATCATTTAAAAAAGGCTTGAAAAAAATTAAAGTTACAGTGTGCATGCTCCAATCCTTCTTAGAAGGAGGAACAAAAATATTCAGAGGAGGAGATATGGAGACAAAGTTTGGAGCAGAGACTGAAGGAAAGGCCATCCAGAGCCTGCCCCACCTGGGGATCCAGCCCATATACATACAGCCACCAAACCCAGACACTATTGCTGATGCCAAGAAGTGCATGCTGACAGGAGCCTGATATAGCTGTCTCCTGAGAGGCTCTGCCAGAGCGTGACAAATACAGAGGCAGATGCTTGCAGTCAACCATTGAACTGAGAATGGGGACTGAGAATGGGGTCCCCATTGGAGGAGCTGGAGAAAGGATTGAAGGAGCCGAAGGGGTTTGTAACCCCATAGGAAGAACAACAATACCGACCTCCTTGGTTTTCATCCTTACTTTTTCTGGGAGGCCTGAAATGCCCTTAGTGTGGTCTAGCATCAGTGAAACTACCCATTTGCCCTCGTTTTGCACATTTGTGGCCTTTGTCCAGCCTGAGGAGGGTGGGTTTGCCTTCTGGTCCACTCTGAGGAGCTGTGCTGTCTTCCCTGTGGTGCTATGGCATGGTGGCAGAGAGCCCTGGGTGTGTCTCCAGGCAATGCTTGCTCTGATAGAGGTTTCCGAGTGTGGCAACTTTTCCTTGACCGGGCCACATGCCTTGTCCCCCAGGACATCCCTTGGAGCTATCCCACACGTACCCAGGATCCACACAGGGGTGTGTGTGACTAGGTAAATGTCCCAGCTCTGAGTGTAGCCAGAGCTCTCGGGGAGGTGAGAACCGGGGCTCAGGACTTGGCGTGTTCCCCAGGCTGTAAGCAGGCTGCCCAATTCCCTCACTCCCCATTGTCCTTGGCTCTCTCCCCTGTGTGTGTCTTGGTTTCTTGCCTGCTCACTGAAGCTTTAAGGAGGCTTTGGTTGTCAACCTTTTCAGTTATTTTCAACAGGAAGAATGATCTGGGTAATTAGGTTGCCATACTGCCAGGAAGAGAACCCAGCAGGGCTTGTGTATGCAAAACAGAAAGGGGAGAAAATGGTATTAATAAAACAGGTTGGTAAATAGCACTGTGCTATTCATCTTGCGAACAGGCGTGCTGGTCTTATTTATACTCATGTCCCCAAAGTGGCTTTGCTTCCTTCTCGGTGGTGTGGGACACCGTGGGTCAGGTACGTGACTTTCTGAAGAGGTCATGGGAAGGGGTATGTGGCCCGCACAATCGCAGAGGGGGAAAGTTCTCCTCCAATTAGAAGTGGGGTGTCCAGGTCAATGCCAATCATCCCTGCCAATCAGTGACCGGCAGGTGCAGGAACAAACAGCCCTGAATAAATACCTCACGTCCTTCACACCCCACCTCGGCCTCATAAAAATAGAGCGCTCGTCTGCCAACGCCAGACTATATACACATAAAAATGGACTAAATAGAGGAGGGATTCCTTTCTCTCTGACTCGGGTATAAAAAAGTGCATTTTTGGGGGGGAGATATCTTGGAGGGTAAAATGTTTGCCACACAGGCACAAGAAACTGAGTTTGAAAACCCAGAACCCACACCAAAGAACTGGGCACAGGGGTGAGCGCTTGCAGCCTGGGACGCAGAGGCACAGGATCCCTGGAGCTTGCTCACCTGACAGTCCGGCCTAGTGGGTGAGATCCAGGTAAAAGTGAGAGAGACTATTTAAACAATAAGGTAGATGTCACCCGAGGCTGACTTCTGGTCTCCACGTGTACACACATCCAAAAGATGTTTTCGTGCAGGTGAGAAGACAAAATTTCTTTATCAAAAAGAAGAGTACCTCACTGAGAGTCTCTTTTCCAAAGAGCCGTGGGACAATCTACACTCCCCTACTCTCTCTCTCTCTCTCTCTCTCTCTCTCTCTCTCTCTCTCTCTCTCTCTCTCTCTCTCTCCCTCGGTGGTTCCAGCACAGCAGGAAGGCTGAGAGCACCTCCCTTCAAGAAGAGAGGGGGGTTGGGGATTTAGCTCAGTGGTAAAGCACTTGCCTAGCAAGCCCAAGGCCCTGGGTTTGGTCCCCAGCCCCGGGGAAAAAAAAAAAAAAGAAAAAAAGAAAAAAAAAGAAGAGCAGAGAGGCAAACACCAGATGCCACTGGCCAGGCCCGGGGATGTGGAGATGGGAACCAGACCTTTTCCAGAGGCTGCCCATTTAGAAGTCTGGATTCAACACCTCATTAGTAAACCACACACTGAGTCGCACCATGATGAGGCCCTTGGCACGTGAGACCGGCAGCAAAGGCCCTGTTTACCCAGCTCCGGGGCAGATCTGAAGCTGCTCAGTCCTCTGGCAGAGGCCTGAACTCCTCCCTCAGACGTCCTCCTCACGTACCTTCGCCTGTCCTTCAGGCCAGCTCTCTCACCCTCAGTCCCCACAGCACCAGCGCAATCCAGATCGACTCTAGAATGCTCCTGTCTTACAGGAGACCAGTGCTCATGGGAAGTAATGCGGTGAAGCAGACAGTGACGTGTGAGGTTGGCTCTGACCCTGAGCCGGGAGAAGAGGAGAGAGGACAAGCTCTGCTTTCTCAGAATGACATTCCCACAGCGGAAGCCAGCCACATCTCACACGGTTCCTCTACCCAAGCTTGAGTCACACGTGTGGTGAGGCTGAAGATGCAGATGTATCTGATCTGTGGCCACGAGTCTCAGGGATGCTGTAACTGCAGCCTATACGTTTGATGATGGCAACGCCATGTCACGATCTCAGAAGGTTGGATAGCCCTGGTTCCTCAACACCAAGATGACTACCTAACCCCTGGGCTCCAAATCACTGTGGCTGCCTTCTGTTTGCCAATGAAGCTAATCAATCCGGCAGGGCCCCAGGACCCACCTCCCACTTAGAATCCTGAAAGTGCACACCGGTCCACACTTAGAAAGGAGATCATTTTGGTTATGTTTCTGTTTTACTTTACTTTTTAAAAGTTCTCATTTGTTTATTTTATGCATACGGGTACACTATAGCTGTCTCCAGACACACCAGAAGAGGGCATCAGATCCCATTAAAGATGGTTGTGAGCCACCGTGTGGTTGCTGGGATTTGAACTCAGGACCTCTGGAAGAGCAGTCAGTGCTCTTAACCACTGAGCCATCTCTCCAGCCCTTGTTTTGGATTTGATTTGGTCTTTCAAGACAGGGTTTCTCCGTGTAGCCCTGGCTGTCCTGGGACTCTCTCTGTAGACCAGGCTGGTCTCGAACTCACAGAGATCTGCCTGCATCTGCCTTCCGAGTGCTGGGATTAAATGCATGCACTGCCACCACCACCCAGCTCCATATTTTGAGAATCCAGCTGTGTCACGCATCCCCACTGGACTCTTCCTGTGCAGCCCTGGACCTAGATTTCGAGTTTGCTTTGATCTGAACAAGGAGTGGTATTCAGCTACACTTTCCAGTTCCTGTAAACCAGGCCCACCCCCAAGTGATGTCCTGCTTCTCATCTCTGCATTAATCTCTGAAGCACTGGGCCTCCCGAGGAGGCTTTAGCTTACCTGAGTTTGTTTCTGAGTCCCTGACTGACATTTACCCAGTAAAGATTTATTCCATATGTAGGCCATAAGCACGTGGGTTATCTACAGCTGTGCAAAAGGTTACCTTAGAACTCGGCAACTTAAAACCATGAGTTATTCTTACCGTTTCTAAGGGCCAGAGAGAAGCAGTCAGTGGGGTGGTTCCCTCTCAGGGTCTCCTTTGAGGTCCTGTCAAAATGCTGTGGGCCTGAAAGCTGGTTCCTCACATCCAAGGTCACTGTGATTATCAGCGAGAGAAGCCAGACTGGATCAGTCAGCTTGGAGAGGAGTTGGAGCCAGAACAGCTGAGTTGGACCAGCCAGTCAGCCAGAGCTCAGAAAGAACTAGAAAGGGTGAGCTTGTTCAGCAGCAGGTCTCAGAAGTTGAAAACATTCTAGACCCAGATAAGATTGCACGGAGCCTAGAAGTTTCCAGGACTAGGCCTAGGTTAGCAGACTGAGGTGACAAGCCTCGAGACAAGAACTACTTCAGGCAAATAAAAGTTACTTTTACACTGAGCAGCCAGGCTCCCTGCAGCTCACCAAGCTCATGGTGGCCCTGTTCTCTGTAATATTTAAATTCTAAGACTTAACTGAACATGACTTCTGCATACTCCATTGTACCCCGGAATAGAAAGAGGGGGTGATTGACTTTCATCAAAAAATAAAATGTTTTGTCTGGCAGTAGAGTTTGAAATAAAAACTCTTGTAACTGGTTTAATATGTTCTAATATCTTAGGGTTTAATTTAAACGAGTAAATTGATTTAATCTGCGGAAGGCAAATGAAAAACGCAGGGGGTTACAGAATGCATGAGCTTCAATTAAAACTAATTAGGAATCTAGAGAATATTGCTAACTTTGGGGATTTTTTTCTCAGTTTCTTATATCACTTATCACAGGCCCCCACAGAGGACAAATAGTGCTAGACATTGCAGGGGTGCCTGGCACTGCAGGGGTGCCTGGCATTGTAAGGGTGCATGGGAATTGCAGGGGTCCCTGGCATTGCAGGGGTACATGACACTGCAGTGGTGCACGGCATTGCAGGGGTGCATGGCATTGCAGGGGTGCCTGACATTGAGGGGTGCCTGGCATTGTAAGGGTGCATGGGAATTGCAGGGGTGCCTGGCATTGCAGGGGTGCCTGGCATTGCAGGGGTGCTTGGCATTGCAGGAGTGCCTGACATTGAGGGGTGCCTGGCATTGCAGGGGTGCATGGCATTGTGGGGTACCTGGCATTATGGGGTACCTGGCATTGCAGGGGTGCCTGGTATTGCAGGGGTGCATGAGCATAGAGCTCCTGGCACCTGAAGAGCTGTCCAGTAACATCTCTGCACTGTGTAAACACATATGAATGAGCCCTCAGACACACCTGCAACCACTCGCAATGGTTATTGAAAACGGATCACAGGTCCACACTAAAAACTGGAACTATGAAGACTTCCTATTTGGTTTCCAAGCCTGGGACAAGGGACTGAGGTGCACATTTTACATACCACAGTAGACCTGGCCTCCAGGTTCTCCCAGAATGCCTCAGTCCATACCTGGCATACCCTGAACTTTCCCGCCCAAGCACAGAGATGTTACTGGACAGCTGAAGGTGCCAGGAGCTCTACGCCCATGCACCCCTGCAGTGCCAGGCACCTCCCAACCCTGAACTTTCCTGCTCAGTGTCTGGGCTGTCCTTCCCCCAGAAGCTCTTCCCAATACAATCCAGACATTTTTTGTTTCTCTCTCTCTCTCTCTCTCTCTCTCTCTCTCTCTCTCTCTCTCTCTCTTTGTCTCTCTCTGTGTGTGTGTGTGTGTGTGTGTGTGTGTGTGTGTGTGTGTCCAAGACTAACTCACGCTTTGGGGCAGATTAAACCAGTTCTAACTGGAGTCCCCATCGGCCATCTTTGACCTGTCCGGGATGTCTGCTGTTTTTGCCCACTTACTGCTGTCTTACAGAATCCCACAGGCTTCCTAATTTCATCTAACTGCATAACCAGCAGAGATTCATACCTCACTGTTGGAGAAACCGGGACATTCCAGAGAAGGGACGTACCCTCTTGCTGTTCTGCTCCCGGTGGAAGGCAGAGGGCAAACTGGGCACGACAGAAAGACTGGTGGTTAATACACAGACTGTCAATCTGGCAGGATTAAGAATTGCCATGGACCCAAGATACAATTTACAGACCACATGAAGCTCAAGAAGAAGGAAGGCCAAAGTGCGGATGCTTCAGTTCTTCTTAGAAGGGGGGACAAAACACTCACAGGAAGAAATATGGAGACAAAGTATGGAGCAGAGACTGAAGGAAAGGCTATCCAGAGACTGCCACACATGGGGATCCATCGCACATGCAGTCACCAGACCCAGTCACTATTGGGGATGCCGAGAGGTGCACGCTGACAGGAGTCTGATATGGCTGTCTCAGGCTCAGCCAGAGCATGACAAATACAGACGTGGATGCTCACAGCCAACACTGACTGAGAACGGGGTTCCCAATGGAGGAGTTAGAGAAAGGACTGAAATAGCTGAAGGGATTTGCAACACCATAGGAAGAACAACAATATCAACCAACCAGACACCCCCCCCCCCCCAGAGCTCCCAGGGACTAAACCACCAACCAATGAGTACACATGAAGTGACCCATGTCACCAGCTGAATATGTAGCCTTGAATGGCCCTGTGAAGGCTAGACTCCTCAGGGTAGGGGAATGCCAGGGCAGGGAGGTGGGCAGGTGGGTGGGGGAGCACCCTCTTGGAGGCAGGGGTAGGGGGATGGGATACAGGGAAAGGGATAACATTTGAAATGTAGATAAAGAAAATATCCAATAAAAAGAAAAGAAAAGAAAAAAAACGAATCGCTATGGAAACAAACCTCTGGGCACTCCTGCGAGGGAGTTATCCATCAGGTTAACTGAGGTAGGAAGCCACACCCTGCATGAGGGTGACACCACTTCACGAACTGGGGTCCTGCGTGGAGCCAAAAAGAGAGAGTGAGCCAAACACCGGCATTCATCCCTCTCTGCTTCCGGACTGCCTCCAGTCCTACAGCCGTCTTCCCCACCGTGGCACATTATGCCTTCTTAAACTTCAAGCTAACTTAAACCTTTCCTCCCCAAGTTGCCTCTGTCAGGTATTTGGCCTCAGCAATGACAAAGGTAACCAAGGCAGAGACTAAAGACCCATCCTTTCACGAGAAGCTACTCCTGCAAGGCCAGAACTGCTCACTGTGGGGCTAGACCCCCAGGGCTAATGACCTCTCCAGGCCCCACCCCTTAGCTGTAGTAAATGATTAACAATTAACGATATTCTTAATAGGACCTGGCCAGGCCCCCGATATTTGAGACTGAGTCCTGTCGGTTTATTAGGTCAGCGTAGCACAATTACCGTGTGAGTGTTCCTAATATATTTTCCTATATGCTAGACTAGTTCCCAGCTGTGCTCCCTAAATTACTCGCTGTTTGAGTCCCACCTTTCCACTCCAGCCTGTCCACTGCGTGCACTGCTCCTGGCCACGGGCTCATGATTTATCTCCTCTCGTGGAGCCCTCCTCCTCCTCCTCTCCCCTTCTTCCTTCTCCCCTCTCTTCTCCCATTCTTCTCAACTCATGGTCCCTACCTGTGACCCCCTAACCCAGTTACTGAAACCCTGACTACCTCTATTCTCCCCAGTCATTGGCTGTAACCACTTGTGTTTAACCAGTCAGAGCAGATCAGACAGCATCGTTTGGTGCACTTGAGATGGTGCTTGTTGGGATTGCAGCTGAATCTTGGAGCCAGTACTTAGTTAGCATTTGAATGTATAACACTGAGAAGGCTAGGCTGATCCCTTGGCAGACTTCAAATTGGCAGGTAAGGAGACTGGGCCTAAAAACTGGGCAAGTCTAGGCAAGCTACTAATGGGAAAAAAACCCAGGCTCCAGCCTTCATACACAGGTAACAGAATGTCCCAGCCATCTGGCCTGAAGCAGGGGCAATGGGTCAGCAGTAGTTTCTAGACTTCCTCAGCAACAGTTCTCAGACCTCCCCAGCAAGTTTCCAGCCCCCCCCCACCAACCAGGTAATGGAATGTCCATAGGGATGGACCCAACAGATTCACATAGAGGTCACCTACCCCAGAATTCCCCAGTGTGCTTTAAGTCAGGCCTGCAAGCTCACTTGGGGGATCTCTTTCTACCTTGGTAAGGGGAGGCCCCAGCATGCTGGACTTCTGCAGAATAAAACACTTTTTGCGTTTGCATACTACTTGAGTCCGGGGTATCATTCTTTGGTGAGTCATGGGCCCTTACAATACCACCAGACCAACCCCCAATGCCCATTCTCTCTCTAGACCCCATTCTCGGCAGGCCAGGCCCTGCCCCTGACCAGCCCCATCCCTCCTGACATCACTGCACTGGGGACTACATTTCCAACACAGGCTTTCGGGGAATCCACGTGGAATACAGTGTCTGCACTTAAACATTATCTGTGAGTTGGAATAAGGCGATATGGCTGATAATTTGGGGTGTTTGATAGTTCAGTGTAGCCCCCACACCCCAGCTCCTCTTCTCTGCTGCCCTGAAGTGTGATGACACAGAATGCCTTGAATGAAGCAATCCAAGGAACCTTGCTAGCTCAGTCCCTGGATGTCAGAACAAACAGAAAAGCTGGGGCACAGGAGACCTCAGCTTAGTGATGCACAGGCCCTGTCACTGTGCACCATGGGAGGCACTAATTTCAGTCATTAGGGACCCAGTGGCAGAGCACATATCATAGGGGTGATGAAAAAACCATTACAATTAACAAAGGAGCTAAAGCAATCATGGAGTCACCTGCTGAGAGCAGGGCTGGGCAGGATGGACCTCAGAAGCCTCCGGAAGCCTTGGCACAGGTCAGTAGGCTGACATTTGCAAGCAGAGCCTGAAGGGCCCTGGGAGCAGACATCCTAGGATATTCCTGAATCCCTCCAGAGTCCGAGGGCCTGAAAACCTCACAGCAATGTCCAGAAGACTACGGGAAAGGAGGTTGAAATCCTCCCAGAACTTTCTAAAAAAATCACAGTCCTCCACAGTTTAGACCACCAACATTGTTTTTCTTCCCTTGTGAGGTCTCCATTCCCATCCCCAACTTTCTGGAAGGTCATTCCGTCTAAGTTTCCTTAGCATATGGCCTCCTTACTTGTGGATGGTTTTGAAGGAACCCTTTGGTATTTAAATTAAGATGTTCTAAAGATTAAGACGTTTTAGGGGATTGGAGAGATGACTGAGCAGTTAAGAGTGCATACTGCTCTTCCGTAGGCCCTGAGCCCTATTTCTAGTACCCTTGTAGGAGCACACAATGCCTTTAACTCCAGCCCCAAGGGTCCCACATCCTCTGTTAACCTATGTGAGCACTGCATTCACTTGCACAGACCCACACATATGCAAGTAATTTTTTTTTATAAAGAACAATCTCAGGAGGGGCTCATAGACCAATCTACCACTCATACCTTTCCATTCATTTCTGTTACAAACACCAGAGGGGGAAATTGTGAGCTCAGAAGGGCAGGTCTCTATCACTGTTTGTCCTACTCGGTGTTCTATGGCTGTGAAGAGACACTATGACTGTGGCAGCTCTTATAAAGGAAAGCATTTAATTGGGGCTGGCTTACAGGTTCAGAGGTTCAGTCCATTATCATCAAGGCAGGAAGCATGGTGACATGCGGGCAGACACAATGCTAGAGAAGTAGTTGAGAGTTCAATGTCTGAATTTGAAGGCAGCAGGAAAAGAGAGATCCTGGCCTGAGTTTTTGAAACCCCTAGTGGCACACTTCATCCAACAAGGCCACATCTACCCCAACAAGGCCACACCTACTCCAATAAGGCCACACCTCCTAATCTCTCTCAAATTATGCCAATCCCTGATGATAAAGCAGCCAAATATTTGAGCCTATATATTAATATGAGCTATTCTTATTCAAAGCACCACATTTGACTCCCTGGCCCCCATAGCCATATCATAAAACTTTCAGTCCAACTTCAAAAGCTCCTTTCTCTAACAGTCTCAACGTTGATTAAAGTCCAAAATCTCTTCTGAGACTTATGGCAACCCCCAGTAAAATCAAAATTAAAAAGATCACATACCTCCAACATACAATAGCACAGAATGTATAAAATGAGTATTCCTAAAGGGAAGAAATACTGGACCAAAGCAAGATCCAACACCAGCTAGGAAAACTCTAAACTCTGCATCCCCGTGTCTGATGTCCAAGTGCTTTTTAGATCTATAACTCCTTCTAGCTTTGTTAGCTGAAACACACTTCTCTCTCCTGAGCTGACTCCATACTTGGTCTGCAGCTTTTCTTGGAAGTATCCCATGACTCTTGCATCTCCAACATGTTGGGTTTTCCAAGGCAATCCCGGCTTGGCCTTCACGGCTTCACACAATGGCCTCTATGGGCTTCCATGCAGGAACACACGTGATGCACACCTGACCTCAGCAGTTTCCTTAGCCTTGGAAGGAGATTCCACACCCCTTTCTTTTATCTTTGACCTTAAAGCCAGAACTGCGTAGTCAAAACTGTCAAGTTGTTCTGCTTTCTGGGGCTGGAACTTGGCCCCTTATTCAAATATATTTTTACCAGTGTTCTGTTTTCTATAGCTTTTCCTTAATTCCTTTCCACAAGTTGGAAGCTTAACTGGGTAGGGATGTTTCCGGGGGCCAATACTCTGTTTATTCTATTTGGCCTCAGATTGTCTTTTAGACTTTTTATCCCCTTGAGCACTTGACTTAGCTCCATTACACTTCCCAGAGTTTGGTTCCTTCTAAAACTGTATTTTGTATTTTTCCTTGCTCATTTTCTCCTTTTACTAAAGATCTGCATGGGAGCTGCTACTAATAACCAAACAACACAGTCGACAAACACTAGGCTGTCTTGAAATCTCCTCTGCCAATGCCATTAATCCAAAAGTCTTCAAGCAGATTTTCAAGTCTCAGGCAGATTTTTTTTTTTTTTTTTTTGGACAAAAAGGGCAGAAAGCAGCCATTCATTGCCAAAAATATCACAAGAAAGATCTCTAGGTTACTTACTAATGTCCTTCTCTTCTGAAACCTCTTGAACCAGGCCACTATAATCTACAGTGCTCTCGGCACCACTGTCATCCACACGCCTGCTAGTATGGCCCATTGGCCCCCATCTAAAGAATTCAGCTGGTTTCCTAATCCAAAATCCAAAAGTCCACACTCTGCCAACAAGAATCATGGTCAGGCCTGTCATGGCAATACCTGACTCCTGATTCCAACTTCAGTCTTAATCTATGTTCTATTGCTGCGAAGAGACACCATGACCATGACAACTCTTATGAAGGAAAGCATTTAATTGAAGCTTGCCTACAGTTTCAGAAATTCAGTTCATTATCATCATGGCAGGAAGCATGGTAGCAATGCATGCAGGCAAACACAGTGCTGGAGACGTAGCTAAGAGTTTAACAACTGAATCCAGAGGCAGCAGGAAAACAGAGACCCTGGACCCAACTCGAGCTTTTGAAACCCCAAAGCCCACCCCCCAGTGACTCACTTCCTCCGACAAGACCACAATGACTCTAACAAAGCTACATGTCCTAATCCCTGTCAATTCATTAGACAATAGACCTGAGAGTGTTGGTATTGTCACTTTAATAGCAAAGAGTATAGTTTTGAGACATTCAAAGGTACATTAATATGCTGTGTGATAGACTAAAAGTAGGTCTCCATATCCATTCAACCTAAACAAAATGCTTCTAGCTTTTACCTACTTCTCAGAAGAGGTTAACGGTCTATAATTCCTGGGCTGCTAGTTGAGATGCTGCAGCTGGGCCTGCCACCTTTGCAATCAGGTAGTATGCACATGGATTATGGAAACACAAGGACGGATGGCTAAACTTGATTAAAGAAAAGAGGCTGAAACTGCCAGAAAAGACTGTGGTGAACACACTTATCTAGGGCATTCTGATGCTTTCATGGGGGCTGGGAACATGTGAGCAAACTTCTCTTCACCCAAAATAGGGTACTACCATAGACCCAAGACAGGATACCAACATGGACCAAAGAAACTATTTGCCCAAGTCTATCTTGGTGAACCAGTGAGTTCACTGAGGTTACTTATAGACCATAGGCAAGTCCAAGCCAGCTGTGTCACCAAAAGGCATGCTCTGGTTGGTGATAACATACGAAAGCTGCATCCCTGAGGCTCCCTGAACACAGGTGATGTCATCAGAGTCTCCTCTATGTAGTAATTGTTATTGCTGTGATAATATATTAGTAAACAGTTATCATTTAATGACTTATCAAAGTAGATGGTAAACATACACAGATATGATGGTACATTTATATTGTGTCCTAGTCAGGGTTCCTATTCCTCCACAAACATCATGACCAAGAACCAAGTTGGGGATGAAAGGGTTTATTCAGCTTACACTTCCACATTGCTGTTCATCACCAAAGGAAGTCAGGACAGGAACTCATGCAAGTCAGGAAGCAGGAGCTGATGCAGAGGCCATGGAGGGATGTTACTTACTGGCTTGCTTCCCCTGGCTTGCTCAGCTTGCTTTCTTATAGAACCCAGGACCACCACCCCAGGGACAGCACTACCCACAATGGGCTGGGCCCTCCCCCCTTGATCACTAATTGAGAAAATGCCTTGCAGCTGGGTCTCATGGAGGCTTTCCTCAATTGAGGCTCCTTTCTCTGCATTAACTCCAGCTTGTGTCAAGTTGACACACAAAACCAGCCAGTACATAAGAAAAAACACTTGAGAACTTACCAAGCCACCTGACAAAGGGTGCCACACCCTCACTTGGACCCCATAAAAAGGACACTTAATACCACAGTGCTGTGGTGGTTTGAAAGAAAATGGCCTTTATAGGCTCACAAAGAGTGGCACTACTAGGGGATGTGGCATTGTTGAAGTGGGAGTAGTGTTGCTGGAAAAAGTGCCTGTCACTGGGTGGGCTTTGAGGTCTCAGATACCCAGGCCCGGAAGTGTAGCACTCTCTTCTGTTGTCTGCCGATTTGAATGTAGAACTTTTAGCCACTAAACCATCTCTCCAGTGCATGAAAGTATGGGCCTTGGTTTTCTCTTATAGCTCACGGTTAAGGGTTTACTCTGAGTCATAGAATAGAGTTTGGAATTTTGAATAGTGTTGGCCCTATAAAAACCTGGGGGGGACTTTTGAAGGTGGGCTCAATACATTTTATATTATGAAAGGAAAATAAGGCCTGGGGTGAAATGTACCATTGGAAGAAGTATGTTTGAACGACAACTGATGTAGATAAGGGGTGGGGTCTGTGATGGTGGCCTTCCATGGTCAACTTGATTGGATTAAGAGATTCTCGGGGCCAGGCAATGGTGCCATGCACCTTTAATCCCAGCACTCAGGAGGCAGAGGTGAGCAGATCTCTGAGTTCAAAGTCAGCTTAGTCTACAGAGTGAGTTCCAGGACAGCCAGGGCTACTCAGAGAAACCTTGTCTTGGAAAAAAGAAAGAAAGAAGAAAGGAAGGAAGGAAAGAAGGAAGGAAGGAAGGACAAAAGGAGGGAGGGAAGGAAGAAAGGAAGGAAGGAAGGAAGGAAGGAAGGAAGGAAGGAAGGAAAGGAAGAAAGGAAGAAAGGAAGAAAGGAAGAGGAAGAAAAACAAATTCCTAGTGCTGTGGAGACTTTCCATGGAAAAACTGTCAGCCATGAAAACATGAGGCTCTAAGTTTGGATTCACAACACCCATGTAGGTGTGGTATGACACACTTGTGACACTGAGGGGATGCAGAGACAAGCAGATAGCTCATTGGTCAACCAGTGTAGCCAAACAGTGATCTCCAAATTGAGGGAGAGGCCCCATCTCAAAAAACAATGTGGAGAGTAAAAGAAAAATTGTCAACACCAAACCTCTGGCTTCCATATGCACACACACAGACACATACACAGACACACACTCATACACACACTCATATACACACATACATACACACACACTCATATACACACTCATACACACACTCATACACACATACACAAATACATACATACAGATACACATATACACACATACAGATACACATATACACACATACATACACACATACTTACACACATACACAAATATACACACAAACACACACAGACACACATACATACACATATACACATATGTGCACATACACACACATAAGCACATACATATAGACATATAAACACACACATAAACACATACAAACATACACATATATACATAAACACATACATATACACACATATACACACATATACACAGATACATACACACAGATATACATATACACACATACATACAGACATATACACATAAATACATACACACATATATGCACACATAAACATACATACAAACACATACACGTACACACACACAGAGATACATACACACAGATATACATATACACACATACAGACAGACATACACACATAAATATATACATACACACATATATGCACACATAAACACATACATACACACATATATGCACACATAAACACATACATACACACATATATGCACACATAAACACATACAGACATATATAAACATACGTATACAAACACACACACACACACTCTCTCATACAAACATACTATAAGAACAAATACCTACAGCATTAATGAGGCGCATCTCTGGGCATGCCCATGAGGGCATCCCCAGCTGGGGAAGTGGTACTATCCCATAGGGTTCCAGATTGAGTAGAGCAGGAGCTTAGGAGGATTGTCCCTTGGTCATTGGCCACTCCAGCCTCAGGAATGCTTTCTTTTCCTCAATAAACTATTTCTGTTTCTGTTCTGAGAGGCAGTGTGGGGTGCGGAGTAGCATCGCTCCTGTCTCTGTTTCCTGGTTACCCAAATGTGAGCAAGCAGACACCCACTTCTCCCACCAGAGCTGAGAGCTGTTCTCCTGCCATGCTGTCCCAGCCAGTACCGACTGTGTCCTCAAACTGTTAACCAAAATAGGCGCTCCCTCCTTCAGTTGCTCTTCATCAGGGATTTGGCCTTAGCAACAAGAAGAATAGCCAATACACAGCTACAGCAAATGATGATGGTCTGTCTGTCTGTCTGTCTGTCTGTCTGTGTTTTTAAAGATCCTTAACCAAGGAGACATGGACACCTGAGAGGGAACTGAATGACTTTGGACAGGAGGACAGTAAAGGGCATGGATTCTAGAATCATCCCTTTGGAGTCTGTGGGGAGAGAGGCAAAGGAGGCAGATGGCTGGAGGTGGGAGGCAAATTGGAAGTGCAGAGTCAGGCTGGCAGAGGGGCGAGGCAGGAGGGGAGGATGAGCGGCTGGAAACCATTAGGCTAATGGGCTTCTTGTGCGTTTATTTTAGAGTTTAACATTTAAAAAATGTTTAAAAATTTAAACCAATGACATCCGGCGGCAATGGCAGCACCGTTTGGGGGCTTTGGGGTGGGATCTGGTGGGATCTGGTGGGATCTGGTGGGATCTGGCTGGCAAGCAGGCAGCTGAAGAACAGGAAGGGACACCGAGGCGGCTTTCACTGTGTACACGGAGGGTTCCTTTTGCCTTTGCTTTTTAAAAGGTCAATCTGGCTGCTTTGTGGGGAGTAGGTGGGGTGGAGGCAGGGCAGAAACGAGGAGGCTGGGCACTGGTCGATGTCTGTGGGCGCCTGCTGGGCAGCAGCTGCCACAGAGACCACAGAGAAGGACAACTCAGCAGAGGGTCAAGGTGCTGTCTGGCAGAACTGCTGTCTTCTGCAGGTGTCAGACAAACGGTAAACAAATACCCATCTTTCTACCTGTCAATCATCCATCTATGTGTCCATCTGTCTGTCCATCCATCCATTCGTCCATCCATTGGCTATCTGTCCCATTCATCCATGTATCTGTCCATGTGTCTGCCTCTATCTATCTATCTATCTATCTATCTATCTATCTATTATCTATCTATCCATCCATCCATTCATCTAATATCATTCCACCTACCTATCATCATATTTTCTGTTTTATTTTACAGTATTAAAACAGATTAAACCCAAGGCCTTAAGCATGTGCTTCTGAGTGCTGTCTCCAGTCCTTCCATCTATCTACTTTTTATGTGGCTATCTGTGTTGTTGTAAAATATAAAAAATAAAAAAGTACGGTTGTCTTTTATCCCCCACTATGTCCAGCACCGCAGTGCCCCAAGATATCTGCTAGATATCTTGGCGGAATCACATCCCAACTCTGCCACGGTGGCCCAGTGTCTCCAGCCACCGCACACTTTCCTACACTCAAACCGTCACATAAAAGAACACACAACACAATAACCTTAGATCCTATTGTAAGATATAATTGCCCACCTAAACATACAAAGCCCAGTACCATCCATCCCTTATGAACATTGATAACAACCTGTAAATACACAGAGCAGAATCTTAACATCACCTCTCATGGCTTCTCTCCCTGTCCCTCCTGTCTCTTCCTCCTCTCTGTTCCAGTCTCCTCCTCTTCCTTCAAACTTCTCTCCCACCCATCCTTCCATCTCATCCAATGACAGGCCTCCTTCTATCCTGTACCTGTCTCTCACCTGTATTTTACAAATTCAATGGAGAGAAGGTTCTGGTGAAGTCACCTGAGCCCTGAGTACGTGACTCTCCTTGGGGCAGTGGAATTAGCATCAAAATACAGATAACTCCAGGGCAAACCACAACATATCTGTACATATATGTGTGTGTATGTATGTATGTATGTATGTATGTATGTATGCATGCATGTATCTGTATATCTGTCTGTCTACTTACCTATTTCCTGTCCATCTCCTATCTCAGGAGTTGAAAGGAAAAGAAAGCAGAACTCAGGGCAGAGAGGGTGGACCACAAGGGGGGCAAGTAGAACCAAGTTGGAGATTTCCGCCACTTACATAAGGTCCAAGGGAGATAAGGTGAAGCCGTGATGAGATTTGGAGGAGCACATCTCAGAGTGGGTGGCAGAGACAAGGCCAGGAAAGACCTGTGCAGTAATGAAAGCCACAGAGGTCAGTGTAGGAGAGAAAAGAGAGCCCAAGAAACAGTGCTGGGAGCAGGTAAGAGAGGAAGAAATGCCACAGAGGCCACAAGGGTGATGCTTGAATCCAAGAAAGACTGCCATGGGGGATTAGAGAGCATCCTTCAGGCTCCTGTGGAGGGCCAGCCTGGAGGGCAGGAGCCATTAGGAGGTGACTCATATGCTGTACTATGGGTATATGGGTCAGGCGATTTTTCCTCAGGGGGCCTGAGCCAGCATCTCTGCTGTCTGACTTCTGGAGGTGCTGGTTCTAAATGGCTCCAGTCTTTGCCAAAAATCTGAGGTGGGGGACACCACCCTTCTCACTGAGCAGGAGCCAGCATGAGGGTGGTGGATAAGCAGATTGGGAGGGGTGGTGAGACTTGAGCTGCACGACAAAGCGACAGCACGGGATCTGTGGGGTGTGAGAGGAGAAGCGTGTGGGGGAGCAGGGCTGACGTGGTTTTAAGGTTTGGGACTGTCTTTGGGCCTTGTGCTCGCTAGGCCAGCGCTCTACCGCTGAGCTAAATCCCCAACCCCGGGACTGTCTTCTTTAAGAGAAGCTGTTGGCTACTTTGCCCTTTGATGCTGGTGCTCAGCATCTTTCTCCTTTCTATGTAGTCCACAGGATGGTACCACACATTGGGTGGGTGCTCTTCCCACCTCCCTTAATCTTGTCCAGAAACGCCTCACGTGCCCGGGGCTTTGTTTCCTAGGTGATTCCTAGAAGCTGACGCTTAGTGTTCATGAACACGAGATTGAAAATGTTATTATCAAGACGATATGGAAAAAATAACTTCACTGGGATAAAACGTTCCTAATAATTAGGGTTTTTAAAGACACTAACAATCTCTATTCCAATTATTTCATGAACTATACTCCCTGGACTCTGAAAAATACAAATCGAAACTGCCACTTGTGGGGGTTTTTTCTATTGTGTATGAAAATATGGTAACTTGGTAAACCCTCAAAACAAAAAATTCATTTTAATATTAGAATACCGCTATCCATCGCTTGAATGGAAGCATTTCAACACTCGCCACTGAACTTTCAACTCGAACTCATAAGAGAGGCAGAAGCTTTTTTTTTTATGTGGAGGTCCTTGATCCACTTGGGCCTGAGCTTTGTGCAAGGTGACAAATACGGGTCTATTTTCATTTCTCTGTGTGCCAACTGCCAGTTAGGCCAGCGCCATTTATTGAAGATGCTTTCCCCCCTTTTTTTTTTTTTCTCTCGGAGCTGGGGACCAAACCCAGGGCCTTGAGCTTGCTAGGCAAGCGCTCTACCACTGAGCTAAACCCCCAACCCCGAGATATCTGTATTTTGATGCTAATTCCACTGCCCCAAGGACAGGCACAAACTCTGGGCTCAGGTGACTTCAGCAGAACCTTCTGCCCATTGAATTTGTAAAATACAGGTGAGGGGCAGGTACAGGACAGAAGGAGGCCTGTCATTGGAGGAGAAGGAAGGATGGGCAGGAGAGAAGTTTGAAGGAAGAGGAGGAGACTGGAATGGAAAGGAGGAGACAGAAGGGAGAAGGAGAGAAGCAGTGGCAGGACAATGGAGGCTGACATTAAGATTCCGCTCTGAGGGGGTTGGAGATTTAGCTCAGTGGTAGAGCGTTTGCCTAGGAAGCGCAAGGCCCTGGGTTCGATCTCCAGCTCCGAAAAAAAGAACCAAAAAAAAAAAAAAAAGATTCTGCTCTGTGTATTTACAGGTTGTTATTAATGTTCTTAAGGGATGGATGGTACCAGGCTTTGTATGTTTAAGTGGGCAATTATATCTTATCAATTGGGTCAAAGATTATTGTGTTGTTGTGGTCTTTCATGTATAAATTTAAGTGTAATGGAGTGTGGGGCGGCTGGTCTGGGCCACCATGAAGTTGGGATGTGTTTCCGCCAAGATGTCAAGCAGATATCTTGGGGCACTGAGGTGCTGGACCTAAGTGAGGTAAAAGACAACCTTACCTTTTTTGTTTTTTATATTTTTTTACAACAACAAGGGACAAAAATGGAGAAGAGACTAAGGGAAAGCTGGTCCAGTGACAGGCCCAAAGTGGGACCATCTCAAGGGGAGACTCTAAGGTCTGATGTTATTACTGATGCTATGGGGTGCTTACAGACAGGAGCCTAGCATGGCTGTCCTCCAAGAGGCCCAACAAGCAGCTGACTGAGACAGAAGGAGACACTTACAACCAAGCAATGGTCTGAAGTTGGGAACCCCTGTGGCTGAATTAGGGAAAGGCCAGAAGTTGAGGAGGAGGGGGACCCTATAGGAAGACCAGCAGTCTCAACAGACTTGGACCCCTGAGATCTCTCAGACACTGAGCCACCAACCAGGCAGCATTCACCAGCTGGCCCGAGGCCCCTGACATAAATACAGCAAAGGACTTCCTGGTGAGAGAGGACACACCTAACCCCAGGGAATGGAGGGGGCTGGTGGGGTGGAAGGATGATAGACGTAGGGGCATCCTCTTGGAGAAGGGGAAGAGGAATGGGATGAGGAACTGTCAGAGGGCAGAATGGGAGGAGGATAGCGACTGGACTGTAAAAAAGATTAAAAGATTATTAATAATAGTAAAAAAAAAACCACCTTGTTTATCACTTTAAAGAGAGCGATGCAGAAGCAAGGGTTGCCAGTACCAACATCGTCCTCTAGAGGGCGTTTACCTGGAACGTAGCATCAATTCACCTTTACCATCAGCCCAGGGCTTGAGCTGGGCAGACTCCCATTCTGCTTGTTCTCTGGCAAACAATTTTGTTAGTTTACGATTTTTTTTTCTTTGAAACGAGGTCTTTCTCTGCAAATCCAAGCTCAACTCGAATTTACTACGTAACTCAAGCCAGTCTGGCACTCCCAATTTTCCTTCCTCATGTTCCCAAGCACTAGAACTAACAAATGTGAACCATCACACAAACACCCGGCCTCATCTGCGCCAGTTTCCCTGACTACTGTACATAGAATCAGAAGCTCTGAAGTGGGACTCACTCAAATGTATTTCTGCACAATATTCTGCAGGGAGCTTGCAGGGACAGCTCAGCTCGGCAACTACAGCCTGCTTTAGCAGCTGTCCTGTGAGTAACAGAGAGAGATACAGGAGATACTGGGGAAACGCAGGGTCAAGCCAAGTCTAAGGATGGACAGACAGCCTGTGGGGAGGCTGGGGTAGGAACATCACAAGTTCAAAGCTCCGTGTACTACACAGTGAGTTCATGGTTGGCCTTGGGAACTTAGTGCAACTTTGTTTCAAATTAAAAACGGGGTGTGTGTGTGTAGAGTTGGAGAATTGATCAGTAGTTAAGAATGCACACGTCTCTTGCAGAGGACCCAAGTTCAGCTCCAGGGCCCATGTCAGACAGCTTGCAAATGCCTATAATTCCGGCTCCAACTAGATCTGATACCTCTAGCCTCAGCCAGTGGACACCTGTACTTATGTGTACACACGTAAACTCACAATTAAAAATAAAATACTTTTTTAAAAAGTAGATGTAGGGGTTGGGGATTTGGCTCAGTGGTAGAGCGCTTGCCTAGAAGGCGCAAGGTCCTGGGTTTGGTCCCCAGCCCCGGGAAAAAAAAAAAAGAAAGAAAAAAAAAGTAGATGTAAGAGTGAGGATATAGTTTATTGATACAGCACATAAATTCATTTAATCCCTACTGCTTAAGTTGGATAAAGACCTGGTAGGATCCGAGAAAGACTTTTTACATATCGGTTGGATGTATCCTGTGAGCTCCCCAAGGTTTTGGGGACATGGGAGCTGAGAGTGATCTTCCTCCCCCTAATAACCCCATGTGGTGGTTTGAATAGGTATGGCCCCCATAGATTCATGTGTTTAAATGCTTGGTCCTAGGGAGGGACACTATTAGGAGGTGTGGCCTTATTGGAGGAAGCGTGGCCCTGTTACAGAAAGTGTGTCACTGTGGAGGTGGGGCTTTGAGGTTTTAAACACTCAAGCTGTGCCCAATGTGAAACACACCCAGTGTCCTCCTGGCTGCCTTCAGATCAAAATGTAGAACTCTCAGCTCCTCTAGCGCCACGTCTGCCTACACGCTACCATGATTCCCGACATGACGATAATGGACTGAACCTCTGAACCTGTAAGCCAGCCCCAATTAAATGTTTGCATTTATGAGAGATACGATGATCACGATGTCTCTTCCCGACAGTGGAACCCTAACTATGACACCCACTTTGCCCGACTGTCTCTAAGGACCTCTGAGGTCAGGTTACACGCTCAAGTCTTTGGGGTGGGTATAGAATCTCTTTAAAATTGGAAAATCCTTTGTCATCAGCAGCGAGCAGGCCTCTGGTTCTGTGTGGCGATGACCAAAGAAAATGCCCACATGAGTTTCCTGAGTGTGATATTTCTCTTTGCAGTTTTTGAGTGTTCAGTTGCAAACCTGCCAAAAACGGGGAGCCTATAAATAGGACGGAGTGGGAAGAAAGAAGCGGGACTTGTCGCAGTGCCACTGGAAGTAGGGGAACTAAGAATTTTCCAGAGATGGCAAGTGGATGCGGGGCGACTGTTTACTTAGAAATAAAGTCGCAGGTGCATGCTTCACGGGGAAGGGAGAGATCAAGGAACAGAAGAGACCGAACAAGACAGGAAAAGAAATGTGTCAGCATAAAGTCCCCCGAGGGAAGGTGTAAATCAGAGATGGGACACGAGAAATGTCAGCCACTTACCGGGTCTGCCACTGCTCAATTAACTTCATGTCCTAATTACTCTGTCTTCAATTGCAGCGAGAGAGGCCTCATTATTACTAGAGATGGTATCGTGTCCATTAATTTTCTCATTGCTGTGGCCAAATATGTAATAACGAGTTAACTAAAGGAGGAGCTTCGAGTGTTCGGTCCGTCTTGGCAGGAGCCCGAGGCAGCTGGTCACATGACATGCACAGTCAGGAAGCAGAGGTGAATGCTGGTACTCAGCCAGCCCCCTCTGCAGTCAGTTTGGGAGCCTGTGGAGTGGGGCCACTTACTATCCCATCGGGGTGGCTGAACCTCAGTTAAACGTCTCTGGAAACACTGCCACAGATACGCGTGGAGGCGTGGAGACTTATAGGTGATTGCAAATCCAGTCAGGTTGACAATCAAGAATTAACCATGCACTTAAATATGAAGAAAGAGATGCATATCTAAAGAGTGGGCACTGGGAAGTGGGAGGCTGGCGTGACCCCCCTCATGGCTGCTCTTGGCAAGAGGAATAAGAACAAACGGCAGAGATGCAGCCAGTTCTGGAGAGAGGCTGTCCACTGACCTCTGAGGAGGTGCCGTGTGCACCATGTAGCACAGCAGACAGTGGTCGTGCCAGTTGAGGGGCAGCTCTGAGTGGATGTCCAGACTGTGATGAAACACCATGACCAAAAAACAACTTAGGGAGAAAGGGGTTTATTTCACTCACAGCTTGGTATAACAGTTTATCATCAAAGAAAGTCAAGGTAGGAACTCAGGGCAGGAACCCGGAGACAGGAGCTGATGCAGAGGCTACAGTGGGGTGCTGCTTACTGGCTTGCTCTCCATGGCTTGCTCAGCCTGCTTTCTTATAGAACCCAGGACAACCAGCCTAGGGATGGCACCAACCACCGTGGTCTGGACCCTTGCCCCAGTGATCACTAACTGAGAAAATGCCTTACAGCTGGATCTCATGGAGGCATTTCCTCAGCCGAGGCTCCCTTCTGATGACTCTGGCTTGTGTCACGTTGACACACAAAGCCAGCCAGTACACGACTGAGTCCCTTCAGCAATTCCAGGATTAGCACACCAGGCTGTACATGATCAGGTTACTTTCTTTGATAAAGGATGGAGAACAGTGTCAGAAGAGAACGGCAAGTTCTGGCTCCAAGCTTCTAGGAATCAGGCAGGTTTCCTAGGAGTCCTCATTTCTCTTTCGGCCAGCACCTGGGTCCCTCCTTTGATGCTTCCAATTTGCCACTCTGGAATTATAGCTAGAGGCTGAAGGCCACATCTTTCAGACCAGTATCTGCAGAGAACTGTTCACCCTGTTAGGTACAGTGATAATATTTGGAGTTGGCAAGAAGGGCTTTATTTGTTCTTTTACAGGAGGAATTGCTAAATAAGCTGTTGGTGACCTGTTCTACAGTATCTTCCGATGACAGCCACGATGGTGGTGGTGCCCTGGGTAAAGAGGTCCTGGAGACAGGCTGGGGTTATCAGAGAGTGGTCAGTGCGTGGGGAGCTCATGTTGCCTAGACTTGTGAGGGTGAAAGACTTGGTAATAATAAAATATTAGCAAGAAAACAAGGGTTTCTTTGCTACACACAAACCAACATGTTAGGGACATAGGCTGCAGTCTTCTTCCTGTATCCTTTTCCACACACATCTTTTTAGAGACTTGTAGTCTCTCTAAGAAGGCCTGTCCATCCAGCACAGGCTCAGGAGAATTTTACCCCAACATTCAGTTAGAGGGCTGATTTCCTATCTGGGCTAAACTGAAATGCAGAGGGATCACCTTCCCCGGACCATCTTTAAGGGCCAACTTTAAGGGCAGTGACATTTTCTCCCCGGAGGCGCCCGCTCTGCGACTCTCCCCAGGAGAAAAGAACAAGGCTGTCCCTGTCCTTATTCTTGACGTTTCTCTGGGACAGCTGCCGTGGTGCGTGCGTGAAGCTGCAGTACCACGTTCGACTACCGGAGGCAGTAGCGCTGGGCTGCGAGCGTCGGACTCCAGCGCGCCGCTCTTCTCGCCAACAGTGCGCAGCCGCCCGCGACGCTCGTCTATTGGCTGCCGCTCGCCGCCGCCATAGAGGCGGAAGCGGAAGTGGAGCTGGGACCGTGAGGGGGCTGGGCTGCCGCGTCCCCAGCGGTCTTGGCGCTGAGGGGCGGCGGCCAGCGCGATGGAGAAACGCAGGATGAACCTGCCCACCGGGCCGGACACGCTGTGCTTCGATAAGGATGAATTCATGAAGGTGAGGGCACCCGGCAGATGAGATACTGAGACCCTGCGATTCCCGGAGGCTCGGGCGGGTGTCAGGGACGCGGGATGGAAGCTGGCGGGGGTCAGGGGTGTCCAGGCTGAAATCGCTCTGACATTAAGGAGTGGGAGCTTGACAGCCTCGCCACCCTGCAGCCCAGCAGCGTCTCTGCTTACAAATCCAAACCGAAAACACTTCGCTGATAGCATTTCACCAAGCAGGCACAGCCTCGGAACGTCGCAGGCTTTGAGCCGGAACTGAAGGAGCTTAGCCAGTTAGCTGTACTCTCCGCTGTTGTCACTTCAAACAGCCCCAAAACATATTTACACCCAGTTTCTTTCTTGAGACGGGGAGGATTTTGAGTTGTAGCCCGCGCAGGTCTCTATCCTCCTGTCTCAAGCCTCCCAAGGCTGACATGACAAATGTGAGCCAAAAGTTTGTGTCACTTAACAGTTGAGATTTGAGGGACCATTTCAAAGCTGCTTCCAAGGCTAGGAAGTTAGAAATTCTGCCTTTTGGAACCTAAAATATTAAGCAAGTGAGTCTACGTCTTACATGATTGTGTGCATGTGTTGTGTGTTTGCATGTGGGCGTACCCTGCTCCCCTTTCACATGGTAATTTTTCCCTCTGACTTAGTTGCCCTATCTCTGTTTTGATTTTTGCATTTTAGGTCACATGACCAAAGCGCTGGGGTTTTGGAGTTTGGTTTTAATTTATGTGTGGTTTAATTTATATGTGTCGTCTTTACTGTGCTCACATAGGTTTTCGTGTGTGATAGGCTTTTCTAGAGCCAGGGATGAAGCACTCTGATGTGTACATGTGTTTGCCTTCCTGAGTTCACATGCAGAGTGTGTGTAGAAGCCCTCAGAGGCCCAAAGACTGTCAGATTCCCTAGCACTGGAATTACAGATGCTTGTGAACTGCCATGTGGGTGCTGGGAACCAGACTCTGGTCCTCTTATTAGAGTAGTAACGCTCTTAATTGCTGAGCCATCTCCAGCCCCAGTATGTGAGTTCCAATGGGATGCTTGAAAGGAGGATTCAGAAAGCCGCTCTTTCATCCCTCGACTTACAAATACCTTGGAGAGAGGGTAAGAAGAGCGGAAGGTACCTGACAGGGACAGGAGTCTGGAGAAAGAACGCTTGTCCGGGTATCATGGCCTGTTTGACTTTAGGCGAGAAAACTCACTGTGTTCACCGTTAGCTCAGGCCTCCTGCAGGCCTAGCAACAGCGGCAGCCTCTCTGTGCCATTGCCTCAGCGTTGGGCATTGCCTGTGTCCTCCTCACTCACGCTGACGTGATGCCTCTGTTAAATGCAGTGTCTGAGAGTCGATGCCACAAAACGCGGGAAGTTAGTAAGACAGCATCAGCAGACTGGGGACGGAATGGCTGGGCTGCTCCGTGCTCTTTATACTGTCAGCTCTCTGAGTGTGCCACACAGTTTGTAGTTCTGCTGATGGGACCAGTTTGATTGCAGAGGAAACGACACGGAACAGCCGTTGTGTGTAATGTTGGTTTTTCTAGGTGGAGCCAGGAGTTAAGGCGCTTTGTTATTTGCGCTTCCTTTAAAGAAGCGTTTTATGAGTTAGCCTGGTGGCAGAAAGGGCAGGAGGAACGCCTGTTATTCAGACTGTATGCATACATTTGTATTTTGTTCAACATATTTTCCAGTGGCACAGATTCCTTTTTTACAAGGTTAGCATATCAGATACACAGTAGGAGAGTTGAGGCTCCACGGATTGCGGTCATCTGATTAGAAACGCCTTGCCAAGAGGATGACAGCCCGCCGTGCAGTGGTAGCAGCTGTTTGCTCACACATCGACTGCCCTACTGTGTGCCACTACAAGTCTCGAAAGGTGTGGCTTGGCTGTTGAGCGAGGGGAAGCACGTGTGGGTTCAGAAACTGTGCTTGGTCAGTGGTGGTTGGGGTGTGGAGCAACATCAGGACCCAGACTGGAAATGTAGGTGGGACGGGATGGGAACTGCAGTGTGCCCCAAGTGTCATACGGGGGATTCGTGTTCTGCCCAGTGTTCCTCGTGAAGCTGAGGTCACCTTTGAATGGGCCTCAGGATTATGGCATTGTGTTAGAGGGGGCTGATGAAGGAGATGGCCGGCTAGCCAATGAAGTAGGATGGAAGGTGTTGGTATTAGAAAGCAGTGGTATTGCTGACAGAGGTCAGACCATGTGCTCGCACACGCTGACATCACCTCCTTCCCATCTGTGTCAGCACGTGACGTCATTCCTGTTCAGGAAACACAACACCCTCACCTTGCTGATGACATCGCCAGTCCTGCATCTGTGTGTTCCCTCCTCGTGGCTGCTGTGGCCTGACCCCCTCCTATGCTGTCAGCTGCCCTGAGACATCCGCAGGCTTGATTGTCCCTTCTTTTTCTTTTTCCACAGCACACATACCCAAGTCCCACTCTGTTCTCTCTGCTACACCTTCCCACTAGCTTTCCGCCTTCCTTCCTGCTGGCTTTCCGCCTTACCTGGTTCTAGCCATCTTCCTTCTCTATGTGTTAATCCCTATTGCTCACAGATTCTGGCTGGAGAGGTGTTATTGCTGTCTCTCTGTGTTGTTCTCAATACTAGGACCAAATACCTGACAGGAAGCGACTCAGAGACGGTTTGTTTCAGTTTACAGTTTGAGGGGTCATAGCCAGACCATCATGGCAGAAATCACGGTGGCAGAGCTTAAAGCTACCTGTTGGTCACTTTGCACCTGCAGCTAGGGAGCAGACAGTGGTGAATGGTAATGCTAAGCTCACTTTCTAGAAACCCCCTCACAGAGATGCCCTAACATTTGTCTCCTCCGTGGTTCTTATCCCACCAAGCTGACAGGATCAACTGTCATGCTCATCTTCCCTCCTAAATCACAGCAGGTCGCCCTCGCCCCTCCGTCCCCTCACAGCTCTGGCACAGTCACCCAGACCCTCCTTTGCCCGACCTCGAAGACCGAAGCTCTTTCCCTCTGTTCTCCTCTTTCCCCTTCTTAAACAGTGATTTGCTGTCTACCCCAAGCTGGCCTTGAACTCTCGTTCCTGCTACCTCAGTAAACTAAGTTACTACTGATTTCTAGCCTTTTGGCTAAGGACAAGGCTAGAACCAAGCTGCTTAGAATAGCTTTGATTCTATATCACGTCGCTCCGCTGTGACAACAAGCAACCCTAAATAAAAGTCACTTGGAATAAGACCCTTAGTTCACTTGTCAGATGTCCTGTCCAAGGTCACATGCCTGCTTATACTTGGCTGGGGTCGGGGGCCGTGCTCTCCCAAGAAAAGCAGATGACTTCTCTGCGGGTGGCTGCGATGTGTTGGTTCGGAGGAAGTCTCTGTCTAGGTGATCGAGGTGGGTGTTTGTCTGGCTGGCTGAAGTGTTAACGTACCTGAAGAAGTGGTGTGTGCAGACCTTAGTACTTCAGTTTAGGACCGATGAATATCCATTTTCTCTTCACTGCCGTGACTCTGAAGTCACTCTGCCGGCTCCATTTCGGTATGGGCTCTTCCGTGCTCACTTTGTTTCTCTCGGTGGCGGGAGAGCCTGAGGACATCTGCAAAGGGTCTGCTGCAGCCTTCTGGATCTGTGATTTCCCCACCCTGCCCTGCTGGGTTTACATCACCCTCACGTGATTCAATAAAATGGGTCTTAGCAATTACCTGCTTCCAGTCTCCCACAGCGCTGGTTTACTTCTCACAGCAGTGAGCGCCTCTTCTCAGTCATACTCGTGGTTTATACACTGTGAATATATATACTTGTTTTTATACTGAACTATGCTGTCATAACAGTGCCATCTGAGGCCTGAACAAGTTTGGGAATCTTACACTTGAATCTCAGAGGTGGAGCAGGTCCAGGGTAAGAGGCTCAGTCACAGGTGAACTAGACAGTGACCTGCTAAGCTGTAGGTGCTTCAGCCTCCCAGGAGCGTCTGGTGCTGGGAGGAGGACTTAGGGCCTGCGTGGCCTGAGAGACTGCAGTGACAAGTGCTGGGCTCCATGCCTGCTCCCTGGAAGCCCTTGCTGTGGACACTTGAGTGCACACTGCTGTGTTACAGAGTACACCGGAGGCATGTGGCTGTCTGGGAGAAGCATTAGGTGCATGTGTGAGCATGTGAAGCGCAGTGCTGAGTGGTGGAAAGTAGACCAGTGCGTACCTTGTAAGGCACGAAGAGTTCGTTGTCTTTTCTCTCTTTACTGGTTTTCATAGTCTATTGGCTTGAAATTTTCACACTGGACATTTAATACCTTTAAAGTTAAGGGGAGAAAACAGCCTCTGTTTTTTAGAAGAGCCTTGGCTGAATTGTCCCCCTTTAGAAACTTGAGTTGCCTGTAGAACGAGATCACAAGGAGGCTGCCTTGGCCCTTGTGGGCGCCTGCGCAAGCGACAGGCCGCATGAGTGGTGGAGGGTCCCTCGCCCCTGTCTTCATGCGCCATTGACTTGGCTTTCCTGCTCATTCCAGGAGGACTTCGATGTGGACCATTTCGTGTCTGACTGCAGGAAACGGGTGCAGCTGGAGGAGCTGAGAGACGACCTGGAGCTGTATTACAAGCTGCTCAAGACAGCCATGGTAGAGCTCATCAACAAGGACTACGCCGACTTCGTCAACCTCTCTACAAACCTGGTGAGCGGCCTCCCCTCCTGCCAGTGCTGCAGCGCACAGGCTCTCCCTCCAGTGCTGCAGCGCACAGGCTCTGCCTCCAGTGCTGCAGCGCACAGGCCTCTCCCTCCAGTGCTGCAGCACACAGGCCTCTCCCTCCAGTGCTGCAGCGCACAGGCCTCTCTCCTGCCAGTGCTGCTGCAGCGCACAGGCCTCTCCCTCCAGTGCTGCAGCGCACAGGCCTCTCCCTCCAGTGCTGCAGCGCACAGGCCTCTCCCTCCAGTGCTGCAGCGCACAGGCCTCTCCCTCCAGTGCTGCAGCTCACAGGCCTCTCCCTCCAGTGCTGCAGCGCACAGGCTCTCCCTCCAGTGCTGCAGTGCACAGGCCTCTCCCTCCAGTGCTGCAGCGCACAGGCTCTCCCTCCAGTGCTGCAGCAGTGCTGCAGGCACAGGCTCTCCCTCCAGTGCTGCAGCGCACAGGCCTCTCCCTCCAGTGCTGCAGCGCACAGGCCTCTCCCTCCAGTGCTGCGGCTCACAGGCCTCTCCCTCCAGTGCTGCGGCGCACAGGCCTCTCCCTCCAGTGCTGCGGCTCACAGGCCTCTCCCTCCAGTGCTGCAGCGCACAGGCCTCTCCCTCCAGTGCTGCGGCCTCTCCCTCCAGTGCTGCAGCGCAGGCTCTCCCTCCAGTGCTGCAGCGCACAGGCCTCTCCCTCCAGTGCTGCAGCGCACAGGCCTCTCCCTCCAGTGCTGCAGCTCACAGGCTCTCCCTGTGCTCAAAAGCGCTTCAGAGACCGTACAGTCAGCCTCAGGGCTCAAGCAGTCCGTCAGTCAGTCCATTGTGGAAGAGCCGAGCTTGAGCAGTGTTTGATTTCAGTTCTTGCTCACATAAAACTCGGTGGCTTTAGGATTCACTGTGCCTCTGGTTTCCCTGAGATGGGCTTTGTGGCTGCTGTCACCGAGACAGAGACTCTGTATAGCCCTGCCTGGTCTGAAACTCAGACGCACCTGCCCCTGCCTCCCAAGTACCGGAGTAAAGGTGTGTGCTGCCCTACCTGACTTTTGAAACAGGGTCTCAGCCTGTTGTCCTGCTGTCCCGGAACTTACTGTGCAGCCTGGGCTGCTCACGAACTTGCACGAGGTTGCCTCTGCCTCTGCCTCTGGAGTGTAGGTCGTGTGTCAGTGTGGTTGATTATTGCTTTGCGAGAGTTCTGCAGTCGTTAAGGTGACTGTTCCAATAGACTTAGAAACTCAAAGATTACGGCCCTGTGCATAGTTTGATTTCCCCACGAGTTATATCCGACTTAGGTGAGATGCTCCTTCGTAGACTTTGGCACCAGCCAATGGGAAACCGCCATGTTCAGATAACAGTCACTGTACTCACTGTGGCAGCCAGGGCTTAGCAGTGAGCACTTGTCCTCAGCTCACTCCAACATCGCAGAAACCCCAAATCTCCCAAAGAAAACTTGTGTGCAAGGAGGTTTGTACGTGACGGCCTTTTTCACAGTCTTCATGAGTGGCCATGCTCTGCCAGCAGTGGCCCTGGACGCTTAGATCGTTCCCCTGGATTAGGGCTGATGATTTGAGCTGTCACGATTTTGCCTCTAGGTCGGCATGGACAGAGCCCTCAACCAGCTTTCTGTGCCTTTGGGACAGCTACGGGAAGAGGTTCTGGTAAGTTCCCCGGCTGTTACTCAGTGTTCTATTATAAAGCACGACGCTTCTGTCTGCTTAGGAGTTCAAGATTCTAGTTCGTCTGCTGGTGTAAGTGGTCAGTGTTTGATTTTTCATCTTACATGTTGCAGATGAGGGATTCTCGGCTGTAGCATGTGATGTTACCATCTGCAGCATGACTGACGTGAGGGCAGTCTTCAAGTACATGGCTTTAAAGTGGTTGGAGGAGGGGAAGGCTGAAGACTCAGCCCGCTAGTGACCAGCCACTCGTCTGGGACTGGCTTGTATCCTAATAATTGTTATAAGTATTTTCCCAGGTGATAAACAGTGTGTGGTTAGGGTCCTAGCCCACAGAGCTCTTAAACCCCAAGCAACTGAAGGAAGATACCAATTTAACAGAATACCCTACTTACAAGAATTTAAATGTTTCTCCGTGCGGTGCAGCAAGCCACTGGGGTTGACTTCTGGGTGAACACTACCGGGGAGGTTGGTGTCACCTGTCCTCTGCCTGCTGGTTCATCCCACAGTCTCACGTCCCTGACCGCCAGACCCTTGGGTACTGTGAGGCTTTGACATGCTTGGCGTTCTGTCCCTAGTGACCTGTGTGTCACCTTGATCGTGAAAAGCCTTAGACCATGTCTGAACATGTGACGTGTGCGTGCAGTGTTGGGGAAATAGAGTCCATAGCAGGCGTCCGTAAGAGGGGACACCAGGAAGGAAGCCTGCAGTGCCACCCGAGCGTGGCTTTGAGCTCTCGAGGAGCTCTGGCTGCTGGGGTACTGCTTGGCTCTTCTGAAGCTCTTCTGAATACTCTCCACAGAATGAAAGCGAGTGGTTCTGTGGTCCACTGCTGGCTTCCACATCCCTGTGACTGCCTGGAGCTCCCACAGCGCCATCTCTCAGCTTTCTGTGGACTCTGCCAGTGGCCAGCTCTCATGCTGATTGTTCTCTGTTCTTCCTTCCCTCAGCCCTTCCCTCTGTCCCACCGTCTGCCTTGCTGCCACTGTACCGTCTGCCTTGCTGCCACTGTGTCCTAGACACATCAGTCAGGCTCTGCTGGTTTTGGTCCTCAGCCCTGAAGCTGGCCTTTGAGATCCTGAGATGGGGTTTATTGTTTGGCTTGCTAGTACTACAGTATTAGTGAATGATGAATTTGCTTTTCTACAGAGCGTTTGTGGTTTCCCCCCCTACCCTAGGTTCCATCACCGTCATCCACTCCTGTCTCCCAGTTGTCCTAGGACAGAAGCTCCTGGGTACGCTGTGCCCTCTCTTCTTCTGGCCTCCCCTCCGAGCCTCCTGTCCTGAACGTCCCCATTCTTACCATGCTTTCCCATATCGCTTGAGTAGATTCTGGTCTAAAGAGGCTAACACCGGCCCCCTGCTCCCCTGCCCCCTAGTTTCCCCTTCTCTTCAAAGGAAGCCTGCAGAGCCAGATGTGCCCCTCCCACCGGGAGTGGGGCTCCTCTCATTCTCTCTGGCCTTCCGAGGATCTCCCCATGCTTGTTTGCCGATCGGCAAGGTCCCCCCATATCTCACCCTCTTTAAATCCCAGATGCTCTGGAACACAGGCTTTGGTTGTCCTTCCTCCACTGCAGCTGACTGCGTGTGTCTCGTATGTAACCTCTTTGGCCGTTAATCTGCCATGACCTTGGCCCTGTGTTCCCTGTGCCTCCATATCCTCGGTGCCTCACAGGGATCGTTCTGTCTCATGCTTGGTAACTTTGTTGCTGTCTGGATATTGGCTTGGGTGTCCTAAGTCTTAGGAAATAGAATTGAATGTCTCGGTTTTATAATGTTACAGTTCATTTTTACAAAATATTTTCTTTATTATTTTCAAGAGTCTGAGGTCATCAGTCAGTGAAGGAATTCTGGCAGTAGAGGAACGGATGTCTAAGCAAGACGACATTAGGAAGAAAAAGGTACGCCGTGGTGTCTACCCTAAACCTTGCTTCAGTCTAGTGCCCTATCGCCACTGTGGGGCCTGTGGTCCCTCTCCCTGGGTACCGTGCTGAGTAGAATGATGACGTCAGTGCTTGTGCACATGGGTTTTCCCATTGCTGGTCTCCCTAAGGAGAGAGGATAATGCTAACTTTAAGGCAGTGTATTACATGCTACAAACACCCCCACCCCCACCCCAGGTCGCACATGTTCATCAGTCAGGACTTACTGAAGTAAGACAGAACTGCAGACGAGCCTGAGGGACCAGATTAAGTCAGTTAGGTAGCAAAAGTGAAGCTTAGCGTGCTGTTTGTCCCCAGCACAGAAGTGTTCCCAGCACAGAGAGATGGGAGCTCAGTGTCTGCCGTAGTTCATCCTCTGGGCATCACCTCAGTGATGGAGCCTGTGTTCCCTGTGACCACTTCGGGCGGTCTTGTCGGTAGTAAGTGTGTTTATTGACCTGACACTTGATGTAGGTTACTGTGCTCAGGTAGTTAAAGACGATAAGTATATTGGAAACTAAAATGTGGAGATGCATTTTAAGAAAATAAATATAAGGGCCAGCAGGATAGCTCACCGTCTTATTTTGTGTCATTTAACTGGGGTAGAATTTTGAAGTTTACTGTAGGAAAGCCAGAATCGAATTACACCTTGGGAGCTGAGAACTGTGTAGGAATATCCGAGATGTGTGATGCCGACCTTTTCCCCCTATTAAATCGAGGAAATAACTAATTAAGATTCACCCTGATGGGTGTTTCATTCCGGTGTGTTCTTGATTGGCTTCACAGATGAGCGTGCTGAGACTTATACAAGTCATTCGATCGGTTGAGAAAATTGAAAAAATCTTGAACTCCCAAAGTTCTAAGGATGCATCCTCACAAGAAGCAAGCAGGTACGTGTCCTTGCCGAGTTCTTCACATCCAGCCTAAAACTCGTCTGAGTGGCACTCGATTCTGGAAAATAAAGAGAAAATCTGAGTCCAGTTTAGTGTTTTTAAAAATGACTCAGCCAGGTGTGGGGGGCGCATGCCCATGACACCAGCACCGGGGGCCGGATGTCACGCTGAGGGGCCGGTGGTGTTGACTTTGCCTTGCCTGCTCCGCACCACACTGGGACAGCCCTTCCCAGGCTGTCCTCAGCCGGCACTGGACACCGTCCCCAGCTTCCTTCCCGGACACCTGCTCTGCTGCCCTTCCTGACGTTCCTGCTCAGTCTAGGGCACAGCCTCAGGACTCTGCACTTAGCACACACCCTGGAGGCCGCTGGGACCGTGCAAGAGACCCTCGACTGAGGTTTCCAGCCTCCGCCTGGGTGCTGCAACCCACCAAGGCTCTCCAGCCTGGGTGCTGCAACCCACCAGGGCTCTCCAGCTGCTGCTCAGACAGTGCCGTCATGGAGGAGACATTGACTCTTGTATTTCTCCTTGCTCTGCCCAGGCAGGAGAGCTCCACTCATGCCTTTCTCCCTCATCCAGGAAGGGAGTGCTGCTGTCCTTCCCTGCTCTCCAGGGTGAATCAGCGCTTTCCCCTTTCCTTCTGTCTCGCATCCCCAGAACTGCCTCCTTCGCCCCGGTGCCAGCTTGGAGTCTTGGAGGAGCAGTCTCCCACTATGCACAAGGCTGGCTCTGCAGGCTGATGCCGTGTCATGGCTGCACCTGCCTCCTCTTACCTTCCCCTCCATGCCGGATTAGGCCTGACCTCCCACCCTGTCAGTCTGTGAATTCAAATCCCCAGGTCCCCCTTCATTGTACAGTTCTCCAGAGTTACTGGAGCCTGCTGTGGCTCTGTGACGGCAGCAGGTCTGGGACTTGAACCCAGAGTCCAGACCCGTCCTTTCTCAGGGCCTTTCTTTCATTCTAACTTCCCCTTGACTGCCCATAAGGCATGACAAGCTGTGTGACACTGTGTAAGTAGAAGTGAAAGCTTAAAGTGTGCGGCTTGTTGGTGACATTCCCTGTGTTGTGTGTTGGTGACATCCCTCTGTTGTGTGTTGGTGACATTCCCTCTGTTGTCTGTTGGTGACATTCCCTCTGTTGTGTGTTGGTGACATTCCCTCCGTTGTATGTTGGTGACATTCCCTGTGTTGTGTGTTGGTGACATTCCCTGTGTTGTGTGTTGGTGACATTCCCTCTGTTGTCTGTTGGTGACATTCCCTCTGTTGTCTGTTGGTGACATTCCCTCCGTTGTGTGTTGGTGACATTCCCTCCGTTGTGTGTTGGTGACATTCCCTTTGTTGTGTGTTGGTGACATTCCCTGCGTTGTGTGTTGGTGACATTCCCTGTGTTGTGTGTTGGTGACATTCCCTGTGTTGTGTGTTGGTGACATTCCCTGTGTTGTGTGTTGGTGACATTCCCTGTGTGTTGGTGACATTCCCTGTGTTGTGTGTTGGTGACATTCCCTGTGTTGTGTGTTGGTGACATTCCCTGTGTTGTGTGTTGGTGACATTCCCTGTGTTGTGTGTTGGTGACATTCCCTGTGTTGTGTGTTGGTGACATTCCCTGTGTTGTGTGTTGGTGACATTCCCTGTGTTGTGTGTTGGTGACATTCCCTGTGTTGTGTGTTGGTGACATTCCCTGTGTTGTGTGTTGGTGACATTCCCTCTGTTGTGTGTTGGTGACATTCCCTCTGTTGTGTGTTGGTGACATCCCCTCTGTTGTGTGTTGGTGACATCCCCTCTGTTGTGTGTTGGTGACATTCCCTCTGTTGTGTGTTGGTGACATTCCCTCTGTTGTGTGTTGGTGACATCCCCTCTGTTGTCTGTTGGTGACATTCCCTCTGTTGTCTGTTGGTGACATCCCTCTGTTGTCTTGGAGACTGTTGATCTCTCCTGCTCTGGAAAGTTTGATGCATTCTGAATCAGAATGTACACACAAGACACACGGAAGTTACCACAGAAAGCCTCCCCTGACCTCCACCTTCCTGCTGCAGATCACCCAACAGGAACAGAAGCTGTTAGCTGACTTGAGCCCTTTCCTGTCAGATTGTTGGGTCCCTGGCATCAGGGTTCCATCCTCACTACCAATGTCAGTTGTTAGCAGGTTTCCAATAAAGATTTCCCTCAGTGCCCCTTAGGAAAGAGTAGATTTCCTGTTAACTACACCTGTGACATTGTGACATTGCTCTGTGTCACCTCTGGGAGGTTAGCTTAGCTCAGATCAGCACTTGTCATTGTCGCAGAGGGAAGGCAAGGAAGTATTAGTGAACAGTTAGGCTGAGAGGTATTTAGATACTAGACAGAAGCAATCCAGGCTCCAGGAGAAGAGCTACAGACACTAAAGACAGAAGCATCTTCTGGGCAGCCTTTCTCCTCCATGTGAACTAGCTTTGATGGTACAGTCCAGGGTCAGGCTGTCCAATGGCCTCACTGTGCTGTTTCCCCTGCCCTTATGCTAGGGACATTTTTCCTAACTCAGCTCCTCCTGTAAGCTGCACTTGTCCCTTGCTGTTCTCCTCCTCCCCAAATGGCATTGGTGCCATAGCATGTGTTAGGCTGGTGCTCACATTGTATTTCCTGCCAGATACTTGCTGAATGCCTTCTCTGCAGGCCCTGCAGCATACAGAGCGTGCTCTTTTAACTGTTGGTTTCTAACTTTGAGCTATCATGTAAACTGAAAGGTATCTCAGAGGTTGTGTTTATTGCTACTAGAAGGAAGCTTCAATAAATGACAAAGGTATTAAGGCTTAAAGAAGGATCAGGTAATTTAGAAGCAGGGAATTATGTGATAACAAGAAGAGAAGGTTGAGGGATCACAGAAGCAGAGAGACATACAGTCAGAGCAGGGGACAGCACGGGCAGGGACAGCAAGGGCATTGGGCACAGGCCTTGGAGAGGGTGGCCTTGGAGAGGTGGTGGGACAGGGCGTCCTGTGAGCCTGGCAGCCCTGAGATACAAAACCTAGCAGCACCAGTCACTCCCGGGCACTTCTTTAGCAGGGCAGCCACTGCTGTGGCTGGAATGGGCTGGGCCTGCCCTGGGGAGGAAATAAAGATTGATTTTGACCTTGTGGCAAGGTGGCCACTGTCTCAAAGCTGAGCACTGTGGTTCGAACTCATGGGCAGCCAGCTGCCATGTTCTCTGGGAAGTCAACACCTAGGCAGCCATATTCTCTGCTTGTGTCTCCCAGCCCACTCTTGACTGGACAGGTTTTGGAGAGAATTGCCACAGAGTTTAACCAGCTTCAGTTTCACGCCGTGCAAAGCAAGGGCTTGCCCCTTTTGGACAAAGTGAGACCCGTAAGTGTGGGCTGGGGCTGGGCTGTGGGTTGCAGAGAATCTCAGGGAGTGGTTTGATCTAGCAGCAGGCCTGGCCCTGATGGTGAGTTTCAGGATGTTGACCCCAGGCTTGGGTTGTGGCTTTGTAACTCCTATTTTCCAAGTGTCAATCCCTACAGACTTTGTGAAGACTGAGTCACATGCTGCAAGTCGTAGGGGAAGCACTGGAAATCTGACGCCAGATGGCACAGATAGCACTGAGTGTTCCCGAAGCCCTAGACTGAGCCTTTTCTTTAACCGTTTAGTGTGGGTGTGGGTCTGCAGATGTCCACAGAGTCCAGAAGAAGGCTCTAAGTCTCCTGGAACTGGAGTTAGAGGTGGGTGTGAATCACACAGTGAGGGTGCGGGGAACTGAACTCTGTCAGAAACTAATTTACCTTGTAACTTCAGAGAAAAGTGACATTCCTCATTCTGACAGTCTCCAGCCGGTGATCTCCTTGGAGAACAGGTCACGGGAAGAGATTGGCTGTTACCCAGGCAGGGTTTCCCCCTTAAATGTCCACAGGCTGCCTTCGGTGGGGTCACACACCAGTGTGCATACAGACCTTTGGAGTTGGGGAACCACTGAGCGTGAACTGCTATCTGCTGCCTTCCCACAGCGCATAGCTGGGATCACAGCCATGCTGCAGCAATCTCTGGAAGGCCTCCTGCTAGAGGGCTTGCAGACCTCAAATGTGGACATCATCCGCCATTGCCTGCGGACCTACGCCACCATTGACAAGACACGGGACGCAGAAGCTCTGGTCGGCCAAGTCCTGGTGAAGCCATATGTCAGTGAGGTCTGTGCCGTGGGTGTAAGGACAGAGCTGGGTACAGCAGAAGCAAGGAGCTTGTTTCTGCATGCTTGTTTCTGCATGCTTGTTTCTGCATGCTAGCTGTGGGAGGGTCCTGTTAGCAACTGGAACTGAGTGCATTCTGGTGGATGTTCACGATGCAGCTTGCATATGGCTTCAGGTCTGCTGTGAATTCCACCCAGAAGGAAGGCATAGGTAGAACATTTCAGCTTTGTTAACGTGGTGACCTCTACCCAATTACATCACGAGAAAACACCGGTCATTTATTGGCGGAATAGATTAAGCAAACAGCTGGAATAGCACTGGCAGTCAGTGAAGTGAGGCAGCCAGAGGGTGGGTGGGGTAATTGCCCACAGCTCTTCAGGGAACGGAAGACATTGGTCAAGGCTTGAGAAACGGGGAGGGATTGTGGGGCTGGGAAGGTGGGATGTTCAGAGATAATGTCCTTCACCTGCTGGGTCAGCTGTCAGGTAGGGGATTGTGTGTCCTGCTGGGAACCATCAGCATTTGTGATGGCAGACGGCTGGCCTGTCCTCCCGCCTGCTTCTATACATGTTTGTTATTAAGCACAGAGATTGATTTTAATCCTGGACAGCCTTAGAACTGCTAAGATGAGTTTTCAGTTCCCCATGTTCTTACCTTGTTACACCCTGTAACTGTCTGTGGAGGGAAGATAACAAACCGTGCTGGCATTTGTCAGTCAGTGGACGGACATCTCAGACACAGAACGAGCCTGAGTGTTTCACTCGCTGAGTCTGAAGGAAAGAAGTTTGGAGTTTGTGGTATACTGAGTGCACTAGTTTGCTTTCTGTTGCTATGGTGAAACACCATGATCAAAATCAAGTTCAGGAAAAAGAACAATTTTAACGTGCAGCTCCAGAGGGACAGAGTTTGTAAAGGCAGAGAGGGCAGTGCTGGCAAGAGCAGGAAGGTGGCCGCTTGCGTTTTTATCTGGTGCAGGAGGCAGAGGGCAGGAATAGGAGGTAGGTAAGACTGCGAGCCTCAAAGGACGCCCATAGTGAATACTTCTCTACAGGGCGCTGCCGCTGGGAGCCCAGCACTCGAACATGAACCTGTGGGCAGCATTTCTCATTTGCGGATACCAACAAGTAACTTGTAGCCTCCTGTCTTTTAAAACTTAATGGATTTTTGTTATATTATACTTTGAGTTTCGTCCTTATAGCCAAAATAAAATATAGGCATGAAATATATTTTTGTTTGTCTGCCTCAGACCCTGTCCTAAGCCCCGTAGTGACAGGAGAGGCCAAGGTTCGGCTGCAGGAACTGAAATGGGTCCTTGCTCTGACCTAGGCCTGTTCTGGGGAAAGCAAGTTCTTCATCCTCAGGCCAATCTCTGCCTCCTCCTTCCCCACTTCAGGTCAGAGCTATGGGCAAACATAGCAATGGTTCTGAGTGTGACAGTTAGGGTTATTATTTAGGAAATATACAGCCGACCTGCAGGTGAGGATCCACACCTCTAGCCTACCAGCACCGTAGAGGCAGGGACAGGCAGGGGCGGGCAGGGGCAGGCAGGGGCGGGCAGGGGCGGGCAGGGGCAGCAGGGCTGGGGAGGGGGAGCCAGGAGCCGGGAGGGGCAGCACGGGGGAGGCAGGGGCAGGCAGGGGCAGGCAGGGGCAAGGGGCAGGCAGGGGCAGGCAAATCTCGCTGAGCTTGAAGCCAACCTGATTTCCATAGTGAGTTCCATCTAGCTACTCAGGGAGAGTCTTAAACAGACAGTAACAGCTGACCAGAGAGCGGCCCAAGTGCCCCTCCCCCCTTTGTGGTGTCTACTTCATGGCTTCTGAATGCCATCCTTAAGTAGTTTCCGTCTGTCCAAGGTGATTGTTGAGCAGGTCGTTGAGTCTCATCCCAGTGGCCTGCAGCTCATGTACAACAAACTCCTGGAATTCGTCCCTCACCACTGCCGCCTTCTCCGGGAAGTCACAGGAGGAGCTGTGTCAAGGTGAGCTGCACCCCAGGCTAGCCCAGTGAGCAGGCCGCGTGTGTCACTGCCCCTCCCCTGCTGGCAGAAAGCAGTTTGAGCTTAAGTGCAGGATGAAGCCAAGGCCCGGGCTGGGTCTCTGGCTGGAGCCCTCCGCACTCCTCCATGTTCCTTTTCTCAGCTGCCTTCTTCCCAAGTCCAATTTAAACTGAAAGTGCATTCTTTTCATGGCCCACATCCTGTTCTGTATTCAGAGTGGCCATTTATGTGCCAGACCTAGTTCCTATCTGCCATCCAGCTGCCCAGTGTCTGTCCTCAGTTCTCCTCCCTACCTCCTACCCACCATCCAGCTGCCCCAGTGTCCACAGTTCTCCTCCCTACCTCCTACCCACCATCCAGCTGCCCAGGCCTACCTCCTACCTACCATCCAGCTGCCCAGGCCTACCTCCTACCCACCATCCAGCTGCCCAGTGTCTATCCTCAGTTCTCTTCCCTACCTCCTACCCACCATCCAGCTGCCCAGTGTCTATCCTCAGTTCTCTTCCCTACCTCCTACCCACCATCCAGCTGCCCAGTGTCTATCCTCAGTTCTCTTCCCTACCTCCTACCCACCATCCAGCTGCCCTAGTGTCCACAGTTCTCCTCCCTACCTCCTACCCACCATCCAGCTGCCCCAGTGTCCACAGTTCTCCTCCCTTTGGTCAGTTTCCATTCTTCAATAAACACTGATTTGCTTTAACTATTGTCCTCTGACCATTCTATATCTGACTCAGGACGGCCCTGAGCAGGCTTCAGGCTCCAGGCCTCTTGGTTCCAGCCGTAGACCTTCTCAGGCTAGCATACTGAGCTTTCTCCCGGTTCTCAGGACTCCTAAGTGCTCATGGGGATGGGGCAGCCTCTTTGGCACAGTGGAGGAGGCCTTAGCTGTCTGTCACACTGCGGGCTGACTGTATCCTTCAGAAGTTCTCTGTGAGCTCGAGTGCACTCTGAACTTGTGCTAAGTTTTCAAATTAGAAATCCAACACGTAGTGTAGGACACTACAGAACAAAGCACACGTGCTAACTTAGTGTCTTCTCAATCAGGATTTGTGGCCAAGATTTTACAGGAACTGTAACAGAATTTCAGAGCCAAACCCACTTACGCGTGAGAAGCACAGATAAGTTAGTGAACCTCCACACCTTATAGTCAGTTTCTTGAATGCAAAGATTACTTTCCCGTAGTATAAGCTGCTGGTTTATACCAAGTCTTATTTTGTGGCCCAGGCTGGCCTTGAGTTCCTAACTCTTCTGTCTCAGCCTCCTGGGTGCTGAGAAAGCTGACCTGTGCCACTCTTGGCTTACGGCTGTTGTTTCTCAAGCTAGGGTCTGGGTGGCGGCCTGTGAGTAGGAGAGTTGTATCCTGCAGGGCTGGGGAAGTGTGGGGAAGGGTAGGTGGGGGTGTCAGGGTCAGTGTAACAGTGAGACACAGGAGTGAAATCTAAATAATCAAGACAGAAAACACGGTCTCCAAAACAGTTAGAATAAGACGAGGATGAGGCTCTTAGTAAGCACAGTGCAGAAAGTAGAAGTCGAGTGACCTGACGCTCCTGTCTCCTTGTCCCACAGTGAGAAGGGCACTATCGTTCCCGGCTATGATTTCTTGGTGAATTCTGTGTGGCCGGAAATAGTTGGAGGACTAGAGGAAAAGCTACCCTCACTCTTCAACCCTGGGGACCCTGACGCCTTTCACCAGGTAATGGCTTGTCACTTGGAAAAATACCCTGTGCCTTGGGAAAGTCACAGTTTCATTGATGTAGTTTCAGGCTACTGAAAGGCAAACTGTGATTGTCGATGGAGTGTTTTCACTGAACACACACTGCCTCTTTCAAGTGTGGCTATGAGAATGCTCTCGTTTCACCTTCAGATTGTATTTCTATGTATGTGTGAGTAGATGGGTCTGTGCACACGAGTGCAGGATTCAGAAAACGTCAGGTCCCAGAACTGGGGTTACTTACAGTAGATTGTCAGCTTCATGACGTGTGTGCTGGGAACCAAACTCAGGCCCTCTACAAGAACCATATGCAGGGGACCCAAGAGAGGGCTCAATGGTTAGGAACACTGGCTGTTCTTCCAGAGAACAAAGGTAGGTCCCTAGCACCCACATAACGGTTTGCAACTGCTTATAGCTCAGTTCCAGGGGGCCTGAAGCCTCTTCTGACTTCCTCAGGCACCAGACTTGCAATTGGCACAGACATCATACAGGCAAACATCACAGCCATTTACAGAGAAGGAAGCTAACTGCTGAGCTGCCTTTCCAACCCATTCTCATCTTAGATTGCGGTCATAAGTCAATCTAGAGGCCGTTGTGTATAGATACACACGACACTTTCTACATTTCTCTAAAAAGTCTTAAAACGTCACAAAACCAAATCCATGCAGTTGTTTTTCATGAAAACTCAGCTGAGGGCTGGGTAAGAGCTCCCGTGTGGGAAGGCATGGGAGCCTGAGTTCTGATCCCCAGCACCTCCCACCGCGTGACGTATATCGTGGTGGAGAGGAGCAAGCCGTGAAGATCGCAGGAGCCGCATGTGTGCTTGCTGCCCACTGTGGCTGACAGCGTGCACCACAGGTGTCTGAGCTGGTGGCTGCTGAGCCCTGCCGGGGCGCTTGCTCTGGAGCCTGGTTGGTTGGGCTCTTTCTCATAAGCCGTATTTATTTCAGTTAGTGACTTTAAAGGCGTAGTGGGATGCACTCTGCTCCTCTCTGCTCTGCTTCACTTCTGTGTTTACCTCCCCTCCCCTTTCTTTCTCCTTCTCTTCCTGCCCTCTAGTAATTTAGGCTGTGGAGGATTTTCTCCTTTATACTGATTTTTCCCATCTACAGAGGCAGGCGTGTGCTCCCTCTTCACTCAATAAACTTAGAGAGGATTCACGTTCTGTGCGGTCTTCCTCACAGGAGCTCCCGGTGCTGCTCCCTGCCACTTCCTGTGTGGTGTGTTTAACACTAGGCATTTCTGTGAATGCTCCCCTCCTGCTGTTGACTGCTGCTCCCTGGGGGGTCAGCACATCCCTCTTCCTAATCGTGTTTCTCTTGGAAGGCTCTATAGCAACAAGTCTCAATCTGTGGGTCACAACCTGTTCATGGGGGTCCTATGACCCTTTCACAGAGGTCACATATCAGATGTTCTGCATATCCGATATTTACACTATGATTCATAACAGTAGCAAAACTACAGATATGAAGTAGCAGCAAAATAATTTTATGGTTGGGGTCACCACAACATGAGGAACCCATTAAAGGGTCAGATCATTAGGAAGGTTGAGAACCACTGCCTCATAGTGAGGCTTACTGACAACACACGTCATGTCTTTAATAGTAAGGCTTCTGATAGCACGTGTCTTGCCTTTATAATACAATCAGCTGGCTTGTCTGTATGTAATGACCCTGCTTTTCTTTTGGGAAGGTAGTTTGCTCTGAGGTCAAACTCCAAAGCTCGACTGAAGACCAGTGTTTTCATCCATTCTGGCGTGGTCGCGTGTGTTGTCTCCCAGCTGGTACTTTATTCCTCAGGCTTTGGATCCTCCTCAGCCCCTTGCTGTCGCTGCACTCTGCATGGTGCTCAGGATCTTCCTTCTGGGCAGCGACGGTGTCCTCAGTTGTGCCTGAACGGTCTGTCTCTCCTGAGCGTTCAGGGCTCCATGCTAATTACCTTCTTGGTCATTTCTGGTTCTGTGGGTGTTCTCTTTTTTTTTTTTTTTTCGGAGCTGGGGACCAAACCCAGGGCCTTGTGGTTGCTAGGCAAGTGCTCTACCACTGAGCTAAATCCCCAACCCTCTGTGGGTGTTCTAATCTGCTGTTTAATGTTAGTACTCCCCGCTGTCTGATGTTAGTGCTCCCCACTGTCTGATGTTAGTGCTCCCCACTGTCTCACGTTAGTGCTCCCCACTGTCTCACGTTAGTGCTCCCCACTGTCTCATGTTAGTGCTCCCCACTGTCTAGAGAGGCACAGGAAACTTAGCTGAGACTTTGGCTCACACAGGTTTGGAGCTTGTACCAGAGAAACCCGTTTGTCCGCTATGCTGTTTGTCCTGCATGTAGAATATTGAATGATGTGGTGACTTGTGTTTTCCATGAGCTGTGTAAGCAGGCCTCATGATTTTAGAAACGGTATATTTTAGACTGGATACTATACGTGGGGTGAAGGAGCGTGTATATGTGAGCTGATCGGGGGTCTTCCTGAATTGTTGTGTTCTTCAGACACTCATGTGGACCATGGTGGCTCCGCAGAGGTTTGGGCTCAGAAGGGAACCTTTCTGAGAGAACCTGAACTCCAAATTCTAGACCAGGACTGAGCAGGCCTCCTGGCCCAGGGTTAGTGGCTGCATTTCCGTGGGTATCCATCACTTCTTTGAAGAAATGCCTCCGTCTTGAAGCCCATGCCACAGTTCTTCTGAAAGAGTGGGCCTTTGTACTCCTTCAGCCTTGCTGTTTCCAGAGACAGTTCAGGTACCTTTGTCTCAGCTCCATAAACCTAGAATATCCCACAGAGTAAGAGGTCCCTGAACTAGTTAAAAATATTCAAGATCTGTGTCTTAGTCTCCAGTGAAGGTCCTGTCTGTGTGACAGGAACTATGTTCGGGGATTTGGTGACATGGGATTGAGCCCTATCTGACTGAGAAAGTCCAGCACGGTTTGCAGGGAGCCTGGGACTTAGAGAATGGAGACCCCACAGAAGGCAAGTGTAGCCTGCTGTGTTTCCTAGCTGTGTCTGGTTGCCATGGTGACGGTGCACATGTTTAGTGTGTCCATCTGTCCTGTCGTCTTCATCCACAGGAATCATACAATGTCTCCTCCAGTGCATTTTCTTTCCTCATTTCCTTTTAAAAGACTTCTGCATCCTTCGACTTAATCTTCTGTCCGTGATCCCATGGGAAGACAGGGCTGCTGGGAAGCAGAGTGTTATTTAGGAAGCCCTGGCCTTGTAGCAGAACACCCGGCTTCAGATAGGCTTTTCCCTCCCACCTGGGGAGTGGCAGAGTCTGTGGTCATGGCCAAAGCTCTAATGAAGGAGAAGTTGGAGTTGTTAGGAGGCTGCCCTGAGGACAGTCGCTCCCGCCTGCTTCCGTGTTGACCTTTGCAGTCTTGGTGCAGTTCTGAGCATGTGCGTCTGACTATCTCGCTGGCTGACGGGGAAGATCCCACCGTGTGTTCTTGTTCTAGAAATACACGGTGAGCATGGACTTCGTGAGGAGGTTTGAGCGGCAGTGTGGATCCCAGGCCAGCGTAAAGCGACTGCGAGCACATCCCGCCTACCTCAGCTTCAGCAATAAGTGGAACTTGCCGGTTTACTTCCAGATAAGGTCGGTCCCTCACTGCATCCCTTTCCACAGATGCTGGGAAATAGATGTTCAGTCCCTGGCGGGAAAGTAATCCCACATGACCCACATAGCTGTAGATTGTGCAGAGGAGTGAGGTTTCTGGAGTATGCTGCTAGGACATTCATGTGAGTGTACAGTTTGCAGTTCCTTCTACTATGTGGACTCCGTGGCGTGAAGGTTTAGGTAACTTTACTGCCTCTCCCTGTCCTTTCTCAGAGCTGCATGTCCACAGCACATAAGCACTTCATGCTGTCTGGTAGTTAGAGCAGAGGAAAGCGGCGCCCTCCACACTAGGTGGCCACAGTGCCATTTTGTCAGAGTGCTTTATTTCCCCATAGACCATGATGCTTAGGGGAAGATGTGAGTAGAATCTTTCCCCAAACCCAGATGTTAGAGGTTAGATGTTCCCTCTCCTTCTGAGCTCCCACAGACAGTGACATCTGAAGGCCACAGCAGGGCTGCTCGGGGCTGCTCGGGGCTGCTCGGGGCTGCTCGGGGCTCACCCTGGTGTAGCAGCTTTGCAGGATGCTCGGTTCAGCAGCAGCACACGTCTCACTGCTGTGTGGAGCTGTCAGGGCTCCACACCCATTGTTTCCATGAGCTGTCATCAGCACTCACATAACTTGGGTCTCGAGCCTTTACCTGGTTTGCTGACTAAGCCTCAGGCTCTCTGTGGGTGCTGTGTTCTAGTCCACTGACAACCGTAGCAGGGATGCATCCTCACTCAGGCTTCTTCCATGGTTCCACCTTTCCACTGTGGACAGGAGAGCCAGGCCTTTGGCCTGCATCAGCCTGCTTACCTGTGTTTTGTGTAGAATTTGAAAGGTGATGTGGGGCTGAGGCGGAGTTCTAGGCTGTGCACCTCCACCCCCCGAAGCCCTTTCTCTGCTCCTTGCACCTGATCTCTGCTTCTTAGGCTGCTCTTGGGCTCTCACCACCTCTCTCTGTTTCCTGTTCCTTCTGTGTCTTCCCACTGCTCCTCCTGTGTCTTCCCGCTGCTCCTCCTGTGTCTTCCCGCTGCGGTTGCCAAGACCAGACTGTTGTTGGCTTCCCTGGCACCTATCAGGTCATTACCACAGATGACTCTTGAGTGTCACTGAGATGAACTCGTCTTGAACGTTAGTCAGGATTCCCCATTACTGAGGGAATTAGCAAGTGACTGCAGCCTAGAAACAGTGCCCAGGGAAGCAGCCAGTTGTCAAACACACTGCCTCTGTTAGTGAAGCCGGTCTGATGCATGGCTGGACGCTGGGTCTGCTGCCATCAGGATGTAGCTGCAACAGGAAGGTCAGCAGAGGTTGAAGGGCACGTGCACTGAGCCCAGGGCTGACTTGGGCCTTAGGGTCTTCCTCAAGTGGCAAAGGCAGGTGCCAAGCTTTCTGTGTCTTGGCTTAGGGTGTTTCTTCACTGTGGTGTTGCTGACACACGGGATTGGAGACAACACTGCATGGCCTTGAGCTGTTACTAGAGAGTGGGACTAAGGGGATCCTCTCAGTAAGGCTTGGGTGACATGTATGGAGACTGACTGCAGATAGCAAAGAACCCTGCAGAGCAGCGGCTTCGTCTGGGAGTTTATCTCTGATACAGTGAAGAGGAAAAGGGCACCGGGCCATGCTGAGAATACCAGGTGTCCGTGGGCAGGAGAGGAGACTACGCAGGGGGAGGCATCTTGCAGATGCACCCTAACATGACACTGACCCATGTCCTTCTTCCTCAGGTTCAGAGAAGTGGCAGGATCCTTAGAAGCATCCCTCACAGATGGGCTAGAAGACGCCCCAGGTAAGTTCAACAGGAAACAGCAGGCGTCCTGAAGGGGCTTGTTGAGCTTACCAGCCAGCTCAGCCCTGGTCCTGAGCATGCTCCTGCCTTTTCTCACCAGGCAGGGATTTGGGCTGTAAGGACACTGGCATACAATCTTAACAACAACAACAAAAACAAAACAAAACAAAAAAGGCCCCCATACCATGCTGAGTAGGCACTCTGTAGTAAGGTAACAGGCCGAGCAGGCGCTCTTAGTAAGATAACAGGCTGAGCAGGCGCTCTGTAGTAAGCTAACAGGCTGAGCAGGCACTCTGTAGTAAGATAACAGGCCGAGCAGGCACTCTGTAGTAAGATAACACACTGAGCAGGCACTCTGTAGTAAGGTAACACACTGAGCAGGCACTCTGTAGTAAGGTAACAGGCTGAGCAGGCACTCTGTAGTAAGATAACACACTGAGCAGGCGCTCTGTAGTAAGGTAACAGGCTGAGCAGGCGCTCTGTAGTAAGGTAACACACTGAGCAGGCACTCTGTAGTGAGCTAACAGGCTGAGCAGGCGCTCTGTAGTAAGGTAACACACTGAGCAGACACTCTGTAGTAAGGTAACAGGCTGAGCAGGCGCTCTGTAGTAAGGTAACACACTGAGCAGGCACTCTGTAGTAAGGTAACAGACTGAGCAGGCACTCTGTAGTAAGGTAACACAGCAGGCACTCTGTAGTAAGGTAACAGGCTGAGCAGGCACTCTGTAGTAAGGTAACAGGCTGAGCAGGCACTCTGTAGTGAGCTAACAGGCTGAGCAGGCACTCTGTAGTAAGGTAACACACTGAGCAGGCACTCTGTAGTGAGGTAACAGGCTGAGCAGGCACTCTGTAGTAAGGTAACACACTGAGCAGGCACTCTGTAGTAAGGTAACAGGCTGAGCAGGCGCTCTGTAGTAAGGTAACATACTGAGCAGGCACTCTGTAGTAAGATAACACACTGAGCAGGCACTCTGTAGTGAGCTAACAGGCTGAGCAGGCACTCTGTAGTAAGGTAACAGGCTGAGCAGGCACTCTGTAGTAAGATAACACACTGAGCAGGCACTCTGTAGTAAGATAACACACTGAGCAGACACTCTGTAGTAAGGTAACAGGCTGAGCAGGTGCTCTGTAGTAAGGTAACACACTGAGCAGACGCTCTGTAGTAAGGTAACAGGCTGAGCAGGCGCTCTGTAGTAAGGTAACACACTGAGCAGGCACTCTGTAGTAAGGTAACAGACTGAGCAGGCACTCTGTAGTAAGGTAACACACTGAGCAGGCACTCTGTAGTGAGCTAACAGGCTGAGCAGGCACTCTGTAGTAAGGTAACACACTGAGCAGGCACTCTGTAGTAAGGTAACAGGCTGAGCAGGCGCTCTGTAGTAAGGTAACATACTGAGCAGGCGCTCTGTAGTAAGATAACACACTGAGCAGGCACTCTGTAGTGAGCTAACAGGCTGATCAGGCACTCTGTAGTAAGGTAACAGGCTGAGCAGGCACTCTGTAGTAAGGTAACACTGAGCAGGCACTCTGTAGTGAGCTAACAGGCTGAGCAGGCACTCTGTAGTAAGGTAACACACTGAGCAGGCACTCTGTAGTGAGGTAACACACTGAGCAGGCACTCTGTAGTAAGGTAACAGTAAGCTGAGCAGGCACTCTGTAGTAAGGTAACATACTGAGCAGGCGCTCTGTAGTAAGATAACACACTGAGCAGGCACTCTGTAGTGAGCTAACAGGCTGAGCAGGCGCTCTGTAGTAAGGTAACAGACTGAGCAGGCACTCTGTAGTAAGGTAACACACTGAGCAGCTGTAGTAAGCTAACAGGCTGAGCAGGCGCTCTGTAGTAAGGTAACACACTGAGCAGGCACTCTGTAGTAAGGTAACAGGCTGAGCAGGCGCTCTGTAGTAAGGTAACACACTGAGCAGGCACTCTGTAGTAAGGTACTGAGCAGGCACTCTGTAGTAAGGTAACACACTGAGCAGGCACTCTGTAGTGAGCTAACAGGCTGAGCAGGCACTCTGTAGTAAGGTAACAGGCTGAGCAGGCACTCTGTAGTAAGGTAACAGGCTGAGCAGGCACTCTGTAGTAAGGTAACACACTGAGCAGGCACTCTGTAGTGAGCTAACAGGCTGAGCAGGCACTCTGTAGTAAGGTAACACACTGAGCAGGCACTCTGTAGTAAGATAACACACTGAGCAGACACTCTGTAGTAAGGTAACAGGCTGAGCAGGTGCTCTGTAGTAAGGTAAACACACTGAGCAGGCACTCTGTAGTAAGGTAACAGGCTGAGCAGGCGCTCTGTAGTAAGGTAACACACTGAGCAGGCACTCTGTAGTAAGGTAACAGACTGAGCAGGCACTCTGTAGTAAGGTAACAGGCTGAGCAGGCACTCTGTAGTAAGCTAACAGGCTGAGCAGGCACTCTGTAGTAAGGTAAGCTGAGTAACAGGCTGAGCAGGCAGGCTCTGTAGTAAGGTAACATACTGAGCAGGCGCTCTGTAGTAAGATAACACACTGAGCAGGCACTCTGTAGTGAGCTAACAGGCTGAGCAGGCACTCTGTAGTAAGGTAACAGGCTGAGCAGGCACTCTGTAGAGTAACACACTGAGCAGGCACTCTGTAGTGAGCTAACAGGCTGAGCAGGCACTCTGTAGTAAGGTAACACACTGAGCAGGCACTCTGTAGTGAGCTAACAGGCTAACAGGTAACACACTGAGCAGGCACTCTGTAGTAAGGTAACAGGCTGAGCAGGCACTCTGTAGTAAGGTAACAGGCTGAGCAGGCACTCTGTAGTAAGATAACACGCTGAGCAGGCACTCTGTAGTAAGGTAACAGGCTGAGCAGGCGCTCTGTAGTAAGGTAACAGGCTGAGCAGGCACTCTGTAGTAAGGTAACAGGCTGAGCAGGCGCTCTGTAGTAAGTAACACACTGAGCAGGCACTCTGTAGTAAGGTAACAGGCTGAGCAGGCACTCTGTAGTAAGGTAACAGGCTGAGCAGGCACTCTGTAGTAAGGTAACACACTGAGCAGGCACTCTGTAGTAAGGTAACACACTGAGCAGGCACTCTGTAGTGAGCTAACAGGCTGAGCAGGCACTCTGTAGTGAGCTAAGCTCCCAGACATTTCACTTTGTGTTCAGCAAATAGAAAGCAGTCCTGGTTCGTGAATTCCTTGCCTTACAGAGATGACTGCAAAGGACCCTTTATAAAGTTCCAAATGGATCTTTTCCTCCAGGATGCAGCATGTCAGGGCTGTGCTCCTGTGTGCAGTCGCTGTGCCCTCCAGTTTCTGTGATCAGCTCTTGAGATTGGGCACATTGGTGTGGAATGGCTGTAGATTCGATCAGTTAGCTGTAGACGTCTGCGGTTCACCCTCCTCCTGCCCCCAACCCAGCTATGAGAAGGCAGCACCTGGCTCTGCGTGCCCCTTTCCCTTCTAAGGGTGACTCAGAGGGACACAAGCCAGGCCTCCTGGGATTCTGGGTAGGTGGCAGCTGCAGGTGCTCAGACTTATGACACACGCTCTTGGTAGCCATTGAGATACAGCGCATTTCTGTGGCACACAGGCTCCAGGTTCTCCTCCCTGGCACAGCCCAGTCTGACCTGAACCTTCGTTCTGAGTCATAGAGTTGTCTCTGTCCATCTCTACAGTAGTCATAAGGATCGACCTTCTTTGTGGGTAGTAGCCAGCCTGAGGCAGGGAAAGCTGAAGTGTAAGCTCGCACACTGCCACTCACCATGCAGCTGTCGAGCATCGTGTTTGATGCTAGCTCCCATGCCTGGAAACCGTGTTAGGTGAGTTAGCAAACACCACACTGAAGACCTGTGGTCTTGGGCCGCTCTAGACCTCTGTTGGCCGCAGCTGTGCAGCGTGCCCTGTTCTGTACTCGAGTTGTGCGCCAGTACCTAGAGTTGGACAGCAGCCTAACTGGATAGCGAGCCCTGAGTCCGTGCTTTTTCTCCAGCTGGAAGTCCGTATTGCCTTCTGGCTTCTCACAGAACATGGATCAGTCTGAGCAAATGCTGGTCCGATGAGATGTTCCTGCCTTTGTTGGCACATCGTCTGTGGAGGCTCACGCTGCAGATTCTGGCCCGATTCTCTGTGTTTGTCAGTGAGGTGAGTGGGCACCATGCAGCCCCCCTCAATCCAGCTATTCCTGGGTGGACCTCGAGGGGCATGTGGCTAAACCCCCACAGGGGTCCAGAGTGTCCCAGGCATGTGGCTAAACCCCCACAGGAGTCCAGAGTGTCCCAGGCATGTGGCTAAACCCCCACAGGGGTCCAGAGTGTCCCAGGCATGTGGCTAAACCCCCACAGGAGTCCAGAGTGTCCCAGGCATGTGGCTGAACCCCCACAGGGGTCCAGAGTGTCCCAGGCATGTGGCTAAACCCCCACAGGGGTCCAGAGTGTCCCAGGCATGTGGCTGAACCCCCACAGGGGTCCAGAGTGTCCCAGGCATGTGGCTAAACCCCCACAGGGGTCCAGAGTGTCCCAGGCATGTGGCTAAACCCCCACAGGGGTCCAGAGTGTCCCAGGCATGTGGCTCAACCCCCACAGGGGTCCAGAGTGTCCCAGGCATGTGGCTCAACCCCCACAGGGGTCCAGAGTGTCCCGTGGTGTCAGATGCAGCTGTGGGCACCTGACCACATGCTCAGGGTTAATACTGAGAGGTCCCACCCTAGTAACTTTCTCATCTCAAAACCAGATTCCTAAAGCACCCTGAAAAAAATGTTCATTTTAATGAAAAAGAACAAAAACAAAAGTAAATGAGTTTAAGTTGTAAACAGTGAGGTGATCATCAAACCGGACGTTGTTACCCTCCGTTCTAGGCTCTCCGGATCCTCCTGAGTCAGTCAAGTGCATCAGCTCTCTGTTCTCGCTGTTACTGGCACACGGGCAAGCCCAAGGCTCTTGTCCCCAGGAGGCTGGCGTCACTAACAACTGAGCAACAGCTTTAGGTCCTTGCAGACATCGGTGTTCAGAGCCACCTCAGGGACACCCTCAGTGACACACATAAGCCAGTCCTCATGGTGCAGAAATCTAGAAACAGGGAGACAGTCTTCAAAAAGGAGCAGACCACATAGGGCAGGGCAGTGGCATTCACATGCTGTGTCCGGAGCAGAGCACAGGCTTAGAGCAGCTGAGGCCCAGCACAAGTCCTGTGGGCTTGGGACAGTCAGCACCTTTAGTTCTTTGTACATTGGCCAGATGGCCTCTGTGTGTGGCTGTGGTGAGGATGTACCGTGAGCTGAGGTACCAGGAGGAAGGGAGGCTCTGTGGAAGGTGGGGCAGAGGAAGTGCTGTCCTCACCCCCTCTGCTCACGGACTTCCTCAGGCTTCCCTGCCCCACTGGCTGTCCAGAAGACACGACAGTAAGAACAGCAGGGCCAAGGCTGCCTGAGAGAGACTGCTGTCCACTGCAGCCAGTGTGTGTGTGCGCTGTCCACCGCAGCCAGTGTGTGTGTGCAGAGCTCCTGCGCGCGTATGAACGCCCCATGTCTTGGTGGGAGTGTTTGATCCTTAAAATTCTTTTTCAGCTTTCTGTCAGGCCCATCTCCAATGAAAGTGCCAAGGAGACTAAAAAGCCTTTGGCAGGCAGCAAAGACCCTTCGGACGACCACGGAAGCCATCCTTCAGAAGCAGGCGCTGTGCCCATCTCCAGCACTCAGCTGGTGTATGTGGTCTCAGACCTGGGCAGGCTGCAGGAATGGGTAAGCTTCGCTGCCCTGGTAGATGCATGGATCTGTGAACCGTGGGGTCCTGTGCACCCTACGAGGACCCTACAGGATGTTTCCCTCCTTGGTACTCTGAGTGCGCTGTGCCCACTGCTCCTTGCTCTCAGGAAAAGGCTAACCCTCGGCCTCCGCAGGCTCTACCATTATCAGCTCAGCCATCGTGGGCACGGCCTATGGTGGGCTGACCTGTAGCTACTCCCAATTCACTGCCCCCGCCGTCTGAGAGAGTCAATGGAATGAGAGTCCCCACCCACCTTCTCTGTGGGCCCATGGTTTGCTCCCAGCATTTAGAGAACTTTATGGACACAGAGTTTACACCTTCAGATAGATTCTGCTTTTCACAGTTTATATTTTGTGTGATTGAACAAATATCCTGTGAGTTCAGAGAAAACATGGCCTATTCACTGTGAACAGTTCCGGTGTCATGGAGAGCTGTAAAATGAGTTTCTGCTTTTCTGCCTTCAGTGGCCGTGAAGGCCGTGCAGCCAGCTGCCCCATGCTGTGCCCAGTGGCTGCGGAAGTGAGAGCCTGGTGGGAACTTTACCTACAGGCTCTGACACAGGCTTCAACACTTGTTACTCCTGTCTGAGGTTGTGGGTGCAAAGCTGCTCGTTCTGATTAAAAGGAAGAACTAGTGTCCAAAATGTGTTTCAGCTTCCAGACCTCCTGGAGACAGTCAGGCTGAAACTCGAGATGGTCGGCTTTAAGAATTTCTCATCTATCTCAGGTAAGAGTGGACCCGACTCCAGATAAGAAATACCTTAACGTGCAATGCTGTAGACTCAGAGTTTAGACGAAACTCCACTCCACTCCAGCCATAAATCCTTAGCTGTTTCTGTGTGTCGCTCTTTGATTTGACTTCTATAAACCAGATTGCTGTTTTATACGAATGACCTGATTTATTAGCACACTCTAAACGCCATGGTCACGTTTTAATGAAGCGGGACCAGTGCCTCATTCCACTGCCCTGTGTTACAGCGGCCCTGGAAGACTCCCAGAGTGCTTTGTCTGCCCATGTACCAGCTCTGAGTAGCAGGATTGTGCAGGACCTGAGCGAGTCTTGCTTCGGTTATCTGAAGAGTGCCCTGGAGGTGCCCAGGCTTTACCGCAGGACCAATAAGGTCAGTGTCACTCGTGGGGAAGCTCTGTGGTGTGCAGGGCCAGGGAGATGTGGATCGCAGTCAGACCTTAGGGTGGACTGAGGTCAAGGGTCAGGAGCCAGCTGCCAGCAAACCCACAGCGTGCGCATGGCCCTGTGGGCTTTCGATATTAAGGAAAACTACCTTTTGTATGTGTGTGAGTCCTGTCTGACCTGGAACTCACTACATAAGCCAGGGTGGCCTCAATTCCACAGACATCTGCTTGCCTCTCTGCCTCTGAGTGCTGGCATTAAAGGTGTGCAGTACCACACCAGCCTGGAAAAGTACTTTCTTTAAAAAATAAGGAAGCAATTAAATTTTTATTTTACTTGCTGTATACGACTTTCTCCCACGCGCACGTATAAGCACCATGTGCCTGCCTGTTGGATCCCCTGGAACTGGGGTTACAGATGGATGCTGGGAATCTGGGTCCTGTGCAAGAGCAGCAAGTGTTCTCAGTGACGTCTTCTTTCCAGCACCAAGGAACCATTTAAAGCATTTCCAAGTCTTACTCATTTAAATGTATTTTGTCTTCATAGATTCCCCTCAAGTTTTAATTAATCTTAGTCCTGCAAATCATTATTGGAAATGCCTGGTTTTCCTTGTTCCTTTAGTGAACACAGTAGCATTAAGGCTATGTCAGCGGCCAGTGAGGTAGCCCGGGGTAGGGCGCTTGTTGCCCAGAGCACGGGCACCGGTGCAGCAGAGGCTTTGGTGGGTGCTGGGGCTGTGGCAGAGCCACTGAGGATTCCCAGCCCATCTTCATGCATTCTCCCCGTGTTCCCGCCCTCTGGTGACTGGTTCTTCCTCCGCTTGTCTTTCACAGTCAGGTGAAGGGTTAGACCTAGTTTAGTGCCTTTCTGATTTCCCCAGACTCTCAGGAACTGTAACAATGACCTATGGCCTTCCTTTTGCTTATGTGCAGGGGCCCAGCTACTGTTAGCAAGATTTCTTGCAAGATTTCTGGAGTATAGGGAGGGATCCCTTGTTGACCACAGTTTGTGTGAGGTGGCTTTCCTCTTGTTTATTGTTATCACCATCATTGCCATTGTCATCTCATTGTCATCGACACCTTGAGAACAGGGCTTTATTCTGTATCCCAGGCTAGCTTAGAATTCATTATGTAGCTGAGGTTACCCTCAAGTACGTGGCAGTCCTATGCCTGAGCCTTCTAAGTGCTGGGCTTACAAGTGTGAGCCACGGTGTCCAGCTGTCCCTTTTCATGTTAAAGTTTGACTGGCAAAGTCCTTTGTGGTAGCCACACCTGTAATCCCCACAGGCTGAGAGGAGGCTCAAGTTTGATGCCGTCCAGAGCTGCAAAGTCAGGCTCTGACTCAAATGAGCAAACCGAGGAGAGTTAGCGACTGCAGTAGAATTACCACTTGTAACAAAGTATCCTGCTTTGCCATTTATTGTTGGGCCGGAAGCCCCTTAGCTGGGCCGGGCCTGGGCACATTCCAGGGGCCTTCCTTTTTCCTTCTGTTTGGTGTGTGAATGTGCACAGCACATCAGTCCCCCCTGAGCTCCGGGGCAGTCTTCACTGGCAGGGCAGGGGACCAAGTCCTCTCTCTGTGCCGTCCTGTTACTTAACAGGTTGTAGCACTAGCCCTGGGCATCTGTCTAGGGAGGAGTCAGGACTCAGCCCTGTGCATCCTGCCTCAGAATCAAGCCTGATGTGGAGCAGAGGCAGGGGGTCACCTTCTTGGCGCACTGCTGCCCCGGGTGGTTTCTGTGGCCCTCTGGTCGCTTCTGGGAGGGATAGAGCTGTTTGCTGAGCATTAATGGTCTGAGACTTTATTTCTTTGTGTCCCTAACTCCTGTTTACGATGGCATTCCAGGAGGTCCCCAGCACAGCCTCTTCATATGTGGACAGTGCCCTGAAGCCACTGTACCAGCTTCAGAGTGGACATGGGGACAAGGTGCAGCCAGCAGTGATGCAGCGCTGGCTGCAGGAAGCTCTGTCTGACAGCACACACAAGTAAGCTCGTGGGCTCGGGGAGCTGCCCCGCTGCACTCTGACAAGGGCTGCTGGAGCAGTGGGCTGCTCTTAGATATCACAGCTGTGACGGACAAGGCATGAGCGGGCCACTGATCCACCTCCTCCCTTACTGCCCTCCCTGCCCTGGCTCGGCACAGCCAGGTCCTTCCTCTCCTCAGCAGGATTAGATTTGCAGGAGATTTACCACTTGTAACAAAGTATCCTCCAGCTGTCCGAGATGATGGGAGGGAGGGACCGTGCATGTAAAGTTGATGGCTGCAGAAGTAGCTGACTGGATCTCTTCCCTCATGGCCTCTTGGCTCCGGGGTGGAGTTTGCCTGGCACTCCTACAGTCCTGGCTTCCATCTCTAGCACAGAAAAGACGGAAGCTGTCTGCCATGATGGAGACAGGAAACATGACAGGCAGCTGTCTGCCATGATGGAGACAGGAAACATGACAGGCAGCACATTTTCCGGTCGAGCTGCTGTGTATGTGATGGCCATCTTAGGAACCTCTTCTTTACAAAGCGAGTTCCTGCATGGTGTCACCGGTATCTGTTCCCAGCCTGTCATTGCCATCTTGTGTCCAAGGTACTTTGAGACTGTGTCGGACGTGCTGAGTTCCGTGAGGAAGATGGAGGAAAGCCTGAAGCGCCTCAAACAAGCCAGGAGATCCCCGGCCACCAACCCTGTCAGCTCCAGTGGCGGCATGAGTGATGACGACAAGATCCGGCTGCAGCTGGCTCTGGATGTGGAGCACCTGGGAGAACAGGTGCCCGCAACGCGCGCCTGCTTTGAGGGCCAGGCTAGCCAAGGCTTGGGTGTCACCCCCCTAGGGCCAACAATAGAACAGAGTCAGGCCCAACTTGCTGTGAAGAAGGGTGTGTGCCAGGAAGTGGGCGATAGAAAAGGCAGAGGGACCCAGCGTGTCCTCTCCCACCCAACAGCAGGTGACCGGTGCTTCAGCTCTCGCCCAGGCTGTCAGCAGAGCTGCCCCTGCTGCCCGCAGTCCTGAGCCAGCGGCAGGGCCTGCAGCCTCCTGCCCTGTGCCGTGTTAAGCACCGACTTTGACGTCAGGGAGGATGGCTGACGGCAGCTCTAAGACCTCCTAAGAGGGTGCAGCGATATCCACAGTCCCACCCTTTACAAATGTGGGAAACTGCCTGTTATCCCAAATTCAGGATGCCTAGGCAGGAGGATTGCCATGAGTGGGATTGTAAGACCCCATATCAAAAGCAGATAGTGAGGTAGCAGCCTGCAGATACCTGCCGCCATGTTTACTCTGTAAGGAATTTGAAGTTTTTCATGAGCGAGACATGGGCAGAGCAAGAAGTAGGGATGTGCGGTCCCTGCTGCTGTTCAGGTGGGACACGCGGCAGCCACAGAGCACTGCCATGCTGCGTGTCTTGGCCCATTGCTCTCTGAGAGGTGCTGAGAAGATGGAGAGCTCAGACGTGCTTTGTGGGAAACTCTTCAACTAAAAAATAATCTGCGGGGTTGGGAATTTAGCTCAGCGTTAGAGCACTTGCCTAGCGAGTGCAAGGCCCTGGGTTCGGTCCCCAGCTCCGAAAAAAAGAAAAAAAAAATCTGCTTCTCTGTCCTCTGCACGTGGGTTTCTCTCTCCTAGCATTTCCTGAAGCCCACAGAAGAGACTCCTACCCTGGCTAGAGTCTAGTGTGGTGGGCTGAGGGGTTCAGACGTGCTAGCTTCTTGGAATGGGAAGCTCGGGACCCACACTGGGTTTGCACTAAGCCAGCCCTCGGCTCTAACAGAAAACCTTCCCCTCCTTCCTCTGGGACACTTTCCACCTTAGTGGGGCAGGGTCGGTTTGTCCTGGCTTTAATGGTGGCCTTATCACGGTGACAATTCATTCTCATGGCCTTTGCAGATCCAAAAGATGGGCTTGCAGACCAGTGACATCAAGAGCTTCCCGGCCCTCACGGAGCTTGTCCTTGCTGCCAGGGACCAGGCAGCTGCAGAGCAGCCCTAGGCGTCCTGGAGTGGGGAAGAAAGCAACCCTTGTCCTCCGAGTCACCTAGCAACGCCTGCACCGTGCCTGCGTGTGGGGCGTCTTTCACCAGAAAGAACCAAAGCTTTTCCATTGTATGGAAGACAGTTTTATGACATTTGAAGCTTTTCGCTATAGTTTACAGAACAAATTGTTTTATTTTTATTGTAAATCTTGGTGTAGACAAGCTGATTTCTACAATAGGGTAAAAGTAATCTACAATGTGGCTACTGGGCTGTCCTGGCCCTGCAGGGGAAGCACTGGGCGGGATGCGCCAGTGCGGAGTAGAGCATTGCCCCCAGCCCTCCGACCCGGGAGATACCCCAGGCCTGCGCCTCCTTAGAGGACACAAAGTGGCCGCCCAGCTAGGCACAGAGGAAGAGCACTACTGATCTTGCTGTCCACACCTCCGTCAGAGCCAGAGTGGCAGTAAAGATTCATCCCTAAATAAAAGAAGTACCTGCTGCACACGTTGTGAGTTCAGTCCCAGTGGCCCTCGCATGCCTGCCTTCAGTGACACGCATCCCTGTGGCACAGATGGAAGGATCCTGTCTCTAGATCTCCCTCTGGCTGCTATGCTGTTGACAGTCACGAGGTCATAGCTACGTTGTGAACACACATGGTTAGTTCATACCCAAGGACCCCTGCCTACCCCTGTGCAATGGCTTTGCCACTTGATCCCAGAAAGGGGAGAGCACAGTGCCCAGCCCAACTGCAGCATTGCTATTTCCCATCTGTGGGTGGGTGACTGGCAGCTGGGATTTAAGCCCAGGCAAATTAGCCCCAAATCCAGCTGTCAGCCCGTGTACTCAACATACACACAGGCCTGAGCCCAGAGAGCCAGAGGTCAAGAGTGGGCCTCTCTTACCCTGTTGGCTCTGACTCCAGACCATTGCACTCCAGTCTCCCTGGGATGTCTCTGTCCTTGAGAGCAGGCTGTTCAGGCAAAGCTAACGGTCTCAGACTTGAATCTGGCTCCCCAAAACAGCTCCCTTGTCACCTTGCCTTGGTTTCCCCGCTGAGAGCCAGTTTTATTCAGACAGGTTTAAAGTTGAAGGTACACATTCTCCCGGCTTCAACATTCACACTAAAAACCCGTCTCCACGCAGTTTACTGCTTTCCAGTATGAGAAGCCTGTGAGGAGGAGGCCAGTCTGTCATTCAGGGACCTGAAGCCCACCATCTCCCTCCTATGTAACCAAAGGACATGCATTCATTTCTCACTCGGCTTTCAGTGACCGCAAATATGGCAGCTGATTGGGAAGAAATGGTTCTGTCGTAGAGGCAGAAGTTCAAAATCAGTGTGTGTTGTCACCTCCCCTGAGGGCCTGCGGGTCCTTACCACCGCCTGTGGTTCAAGCTGTTCTCCATTGGGAGGACCCATGGAACCCATGGCTGGAGGGGCCAAGCCAGCAGCACTGGGGTGGACAAGCTGCTCATGCCGAGGATGGCGGCTCTCTGTGAGCAGCAGGACTTGTGCTGGCTTCCAGCGCAGTCACAGACAGCGCTCAGCTATGCTGTGTCCCACCAGGGCACTGACACCAGGCTGATTAGCAAGACGGTGCAGGCCAGATTCAAGTGTATAGCGAGGAGTGGGGAACAACCAACCCTGGGCAAGCCTGGCTGCTTTGGTAAGGACTAACCCTAATGTTGGCCAGATGTCCATTCGCTGCTATCTCCCATGGACTCCTATGACAGCTGGTCTTGTCAGCCCGATGGAATTCAGTCATCCAAGAAACAAAGCCCTGGGCATGTATGAGGGTTCCTAGGTGGGACGAAGAGATGTGGGGGGGACCCATCTTAAGACTTGATGGCAGCATCCCATGGGCTAAGAAAGTGAGCTGTACACCAGTCCCAGCCTCTCCCCCAACCCCCATGTGAGTGTGGCGTGGTGTCCATGTGTGTGCGTTCACTGGGAGTGGCCGGCCGTCTTAAGCTCCACCCCCAACCCCGGGGTGGGGACCTCGGTCACAGGAACATGTTCTAGGCTCTACCTGTCCTTACGGGACCCTCTGGTCTCAATCCAAGCTTCAGAGCAGCCCTGCCTTCGAGGTTAGGCTAAGCTCATGCAGAGTCAAAACTCCAGCTTAGGCCAGAAAGGCGACTCCATGTTTTAATACAGGATTTCCCACTGTCCGTGCCCCGTGGGTTCTATCGGCACTCTGGTCTTTTCCTGTGGCTAGTACACTACACATTGTTCACCTGCTTCCCCAGTTCGTACAGGAGGAAGGCAGCCACACACACACACACACACACACACACACACACACACACACACACACACACAGACACGCACACAGAGAGAGAGAGAGAGAGAGAGACACGCACACACACACAGACACGCACACACACAGAGACAGACACACAGACACACACAGACACACAGACACATACACAGAGAGAGACACGTACACACACAGACACGTACACACACAGAGAGATAGACACATACACACACAGAGACAGACACACACACACACAGACAAACAGACACGCACAGACACACCACTACCTACCCTGTCTCGCTCCTTCCTCAGCACAGTCCCAGATCTGGAAGCTGTGGGTTTAATCTCAAGGGGACAGGTAGAGAAGCAGTAGCAACCCTGTGTCGTCTTTGGACACATATAAAGGAAGGCCCCTCCGCCCAGGTCATCTCTCAGTGACACTTGGTGACAGCCCTCTCGTCCACCACCCAGCCAGCACACGTTGACCTACCTGTCAAGAGCTGCAGTCACATTGCTCAGTCCGTCAGGGAAACTAGTTTGTCTGTTCTGCCAGTGGTAACACCATGTCTGAGTTTACCACTGAGAGGAACTCTCAGCTAAGTGAGGAATGTGTGGTGCCAGGGATAGGAACTCAGGGTATAGGGGACTCCGAGGTCGTGGTCTCACACTCAGCTAATCGCAAACCCAAAACAAGGGGACAGTGTGCATTTTAATGTTAAAACCCACTTTGTGTTCTCAAATAAAAAGGGAATTTTTTTTTTTATTTCACGAACAGTTGTTTGGTCCAATTTTTTTTTTCCAGAATGGCAGTCCTCCTATACAGAGTGCCAGTTCCTGGCTCTCACCCCAGTGTCCAAACAAACCCACAGCCCAGGAGGCCGCTGCTCATCATTTATTCTCAGTTAGCGCCATCTCCAAGGAGACGGCCTCTGCCTTGCTGGAAGGAGTGACGGGAAGCCAGGGGTGAAGGCACTGATTTTTGCCCAGGATAGCTCTCTGACGCTGGCCTTGTCTCCATGGCTACACAGGAGGCATCACACCACATTTTGGGGGTTATCCACTCTGCCCAGAAAGTGCAGCGCGCCTGAGTCCCGCTCGTAGATGGCGAACAGGAACGGGCTGCTCAGGGTCACATCCAGCGCCTCGGGTGAGCCAGGCTGCTGGGCAGACTCTGTGGGCGGCTCTTCCTCGCCTGCTTGGAGTTCAAGGAGGATGCTGTTGAGAACCTGCAAAGCAGAGACATCTCTCCTTCAGGAGGGATTACAGGACAGGGACTGGGCTCAACTGCCCCGAGGGGGGACACTGTCCAGCCTGCCAGAAGGCAATGTGTACACACTGTCCTCTACGTGGGGGCTGAGCACCGACACCCAGCTCCCATAGAGGCTCCTGTTCAGCGTGCCCCGTCTCCACCTGCCATCTTGAGGGAACTCTCCAATATTTGGCTAATCGGCATGGCTGGCCCATGCTTTCTCTAGTGACTCCCCTCTGTTTCCCAGCATCCTTTGCAACGTCAACAGTATCCAGACACCTCCTCTGTTTTACATAGTTCTCTGTCTTCTGCAGAGATGCTCTCCAAAGAAGTTGCAGATCAGGGCATCGGGGCATCCCCGTCCTAATCTACCTCAGCTTCGTGGAGGATGCAAAGCTGGACTAAGCAGGAACAGAGATGGGCCAGGAACCAGAGATGCCAAGAGAGCTGAGGGAGACCGCTGTAACCCATGCCACTGGGAGCCAGAGAGCCCTGGCAGTGCCTACTGGGCCTGCTCTTTCCTTCCTGCCCTGCTGACCCTGCACACAGCTTCCTCCATGTGGCCATCCACCCGCCCATCCTCCCCTGAGACACAGCCAGGGCAGCACTCACCTCTCCCACTCGGGGGTTGGTGTCACCCATCTTGCCCAGATTTGCCTCAGCACCCAAAAGGGTAGACAGCTTGGCCTGAGCCAGCAGGTCCTGCAGGTTGTAGGATCCCCGAATTTCCAGCTGCGGCAGGGTCAGACGGATGGCCCTGTGGAGATAATGCCTTTAGGGTGCTGGGGAGCTCCCACCCACTGAGAAAGGAGAGTAACTGCTCAGCCAGCCCGTGTTGTGCAGCTATGTCCCGAGTTGAAACAGTTGCATAAGACACAGCTGGGAACCGGTGCTCTGGAAGCTGGGAGAGCCACGGGCTCCTTCTAGCATTGTATAAACAGGAAATAGTGGATGGGGTAGGAGGACTGGTAGAGATGCCTCAGGTTGTTCAGGGAGCTCCAAGGGTGCAGCTTCCACGGGTGGTCGCCCATGCTGCCTCACGGAGGTAAACACAATGAATGCTCTGAATGACCAAATCCTACTCGGAGGGAATTGATTCTTCGCTCCGAAGTCGCTGCCCTATCTGAGGTGAATACATATTTGCTTGTGTATACGCCCAGACGGGTCACACAACACAGGACGTTGTCACCCCAAGGAACTTCTTGGAAACACACACAACAAAACCTCCTGAAACAGGAGGAGAACCTGGAACATCTACTGTGGAGAGCTCGGGGCTGGTGGGCAGCTGTCTGCCCTTCATTCTCAGCCCGCCTGCGTGAGGAACACCTTCCCTGGAAAAGCCAAAGATGCTTTTGAGTAACTGGCTATTAGCCTGACAGACAGAGTACCTCAACCCTATCATCCAGGCGCTTGAGAATCAGAGGTGGGGAAATTACCACAAACTCTAGATGCTCTCTAAAAACCAAAATGCTAATGAGATAGTGCCCGCCCCCACCCCCACTCCCACCCCTGCTGGATAGTTTTATGTTAACTTGACACAAGCTAGAGTCTCAACTAAGAGAGTGCCTCCTTTAAGATCAGGCTGTAGACAGGCCTGTAGGGCATTTTCTTAATTAGTGATTGATGGGGGAGGGGCTGGCCCATGGTGGGCGGTTCCACCCTGGAATGGTGGTCCTGGTTCTATAATAAAGCAGGCTGGTCAAGCCAGGAGGAACAAGTCAGTGAACAGCGCCCCTCCATGACCTCTGCATCAGCTCCTGCTCCCAGGTTCCTGTCGTTTGAGTTCCTGTCCTGTCTTCCTTCAGTGATGGGCTATGATCTAGAAGTGTAAACCAGATGAACCCTTTCCTCCCCAACTTGCATTTTGGTCACGATGCTTCCTTGCAGCAAATATTAACCCTAAAAACAGCCCCGGTTGGGTCCTTGCCTCCCCGTGGAGGAAGGTTGTATCCGTAACCTCACAGATAACAGCCATACCCGCAACCACACTGCTCCCGATGGCAGGATGGGGGGAGGGGTGGTGACAGGACAGACCTGGACAGGCTGACGTGTGAGCGTGCATTGGGTACCATTCATGCAAATCTACTTCCCAAGGGTCCCACAGGCTTCCTACCGAGGAGGCGGGTTCTTTATCCAAGTCAGGAAGTCGTGCTGGAAGACGAGGGCCTCCACCCTGTCGAGATCTGAGGCGCACTGGGGCTGGATCAGCAGCAGGGTGACGCTCTCACCCAGGGGCACGCGTGTCACGGAGAAGTTGTTCTGGGCGTCACTCCAGTGCTGGAAGTTGCCAGTGCCCGAGAGCATGGGCACAGACACTGAGGTGCTGTTGTCCACCCAGAACTCATGGAGCCCAGTCAGCTGGGAGAAGCCTCTCATCTTCCCTGAAAGCAACAGAGACCAAAGGAAACTCAACCAGGGGTAGGATGGGGAGGCAGGGCTGGAACTCTCCCACCCTGGCCCCTGCCTCAGCTTCCTCACCTCTACGCCCTCTGTGATGCTGCACTGACCTGGAGACGTCACCCTCAGGTGCTCTCTGATGCTACTTCTAATTGTAGCCACTTGAGTTCCCTGCAGAGACCCCAAGAGCAGCAAAAAAACACAGCCCATGTTGGTGTGGAGTCTGAGGTCTCACATCGGACACCCGAGGGACTCAGTCTGCTCCTACCTGAACAGACAAGCTCAACCCAGACCCGTTCTGGTTTGCAAACTCACTCTTTAGAACCTCAGACATTATTATGGTCTGGAGAGATGGCTCCATGGATAACTTGGCTCTATGGGCCTGATGACCTGCACCTACAGCCCCAGTCCCTCGTAAGAGCCAGGCATTGGGCTGGAGCGATGGCTCAGCGGTTAAGAGCACTGACTGCTCTTCCAGAGGTCCTGAGTTCAATTCTCAGCAACCACATGGTGGCTCACAACCATCTGTAATGGGATGTGATGCCCCCTTCTGGTGTGCAAGTGTACCTGCAGGCAGAACTCTATACATAATAAATCAATGAAGAAAAAAGAAATGAGAAATGTGAAACAGGACAAGGCTTTGAGAGAGATGTGAAGCTGTCTGTTTCCTGTTCTCCCTATGCTCCCCGGATCCTTCCCTGTTCACCAGTCCTATTATGGACTGAGTAAACTTCCCCTGGTCATGTCCCTTAGTGTCATGGAACCCACCAGGGCTATTCAAGCTCTGGAGACATCAAGTACTGGGCAAAGAACACTGTAGAGACCACGAGTCCAAGGCCTTGAGGCTTCGCTAGATACAAATGCTTAACTGTCCCCAATGCTATTGCTAAGGGGACCTGGAGTTTGTGAGGCAGTCTGCAACCTCATGGGTGTGAGGAAGAGGACAAGCCTCTGGCGGATGGAGATGGGCAGGAAAGGCCAAACAGCAGTGAGATCAGGACAGAGTACGAGTGAGCATCCAGGCCTCTGAGTGCTGGCACAACTCATTTTTTGCCCCACCCCCAACCTCTCCTCTTTTCCTTCCTCATTTCCTTCTTTTTTCTTTTCTTCCCTCTCCCTCTCTTCCTCTTCCTTCATTTTCCCACCCTCTTTTTCCCCCTCCTCCACTTCCCCCTCCCTTTCCTCTTTCTCCTCTTCTTCCTCCCCTTATTCCCCCTTCCTCCTGCCATTCCTCCTCTTTTTCCTCCTCCCATTTCTCCTCTCCTCCCTCCTCCCAATCCTCCTTCCCCTCTTCCCACTCCTCCTCTTTTTCCTTCTCCTTCCCCTTCCTTTGCTTTTCCTCCTCCCACTCCTCCTCCTCCCCGTTCCTTCTCTCGCTCCTCTCCCCCTCCCTCCTCGCCTCCCTCTCCCCCCCTCCTCCACTCCTTCCCTACGCCCTCCTCTGTTCCCTGCTGGCCCCACAGTCTGGGGTGTGAAAACAGGCATTCTCTACATCAAGCCGTCACTGACACTGATGCCCTGTAGAAGTGCTCCTTTCTCAGTGATCGTCCTCCCAGGGTGACACTGATGCCCTGTAGAAGTGCTCCTTTCTCAGTGATAGTCCTCCCAGGGTGACACTGATGCCCTGTAGAAGTGCTCCTTTCTCAGTGATAGTCCTCCCAGGGTTTCCCACAGGGACTATGGCTCAGTTCTGGGTTCCTTTCCGACTCACACAGGTGTAGCCACCCTCCACCAGCCTCAGGGCTGCCTCTTTCCCTCCACATTCTACCCCGCCCCCCACCCCTTTCCCAGTCTCAAAGCAGGCCAAGGTCTTTCCCCACATGAATTTATAGGCTGCAAAGATATTGTCAGTGGCCCAGTCATCCCTGATCCTTCTACCTCTACCCCAGACTGTGATGTCTCCCTGCTGCTGGCCCCATTGGTCACCCCTCCCCTAGTAACCATCAATCTGAAGACCTGGGGCCCTGGCACATGTTCTCAGGACGGTGTCCCTGGACCCCTGCACACCCTGCACACACACACACACACACACACACACACACACACACACACACACACACACACACACCCCTGCCATGCTGTCGTGGGCCAAGGTCCAATGTCCTAGGAATAAAACTGTCCCCCTCAGCCCACTGGAAAAAGAGCATCCTCCCAGGGTCTGCCCTCTCTGAGCCCAGCCCCTGCACACTCCTAACCTGGTCTCCCAAGGATGTCTGCCCGTGGCCTTCTCCAGCCTGTTACAACTCACTCCCTTCCTCCTCAGTTAGTGTTGTTCCCTGCAGTGCTGCCCCAGGCATTTGCCCTGGGGGAGTCTCCATACTTGCTGACGTCTCTTGAGAAACCAGGAGGGTCAGGATCTCTTGCCCCTCGGAGCCCCCTGCCCGGTTTACAAGTAGAAACAGACGGGCAACTTCTCGGACAGGGATATACGGCAGCTCCCTGTGTGAGGGAGGGAGTAAGCTGGGTGTTCCTGCGTGGGTCGGCCACTCTAGCCTCAAGAGCATCACCCAGCCCAGAAGGGCAGTTGGGCAGGGCCATGCCATCTTGAGTCAGGTTATCTTTTTTGGTCTCCAGGGAGTCACTGGTAACACAGAGGCAGAAACCTGTCATCTCTATTCCCTCTCACGCATGAACCGTGGGGATGCCATAGAAACCCAGCCAGGGCCAATGACCCAAGTGTTTGCCTCACCTTGGAAGTGAACGTAGGTGTTGAAAAGTAGGGTGCTGTCCGTGCTGACCCCCTCCAGTGGCAAGTTCATCTTCCACCCTGTCACAGCCTGCACAAACCTGTTGATTTTCTGGGCAGCAAGAACTGGGTCAGTGGATAAGTCCAGAGAGCGAGGGAAGATGGCGGGGGTGAAGGGACCCAAGCTCTCAACAAATGGCTGTTTCAGGCGCAAGCCTGGGGCAGTGAAGAGGCCCACCACGGTGGACTGTAGCAGGGGTGTCTGGCTGCTGCTTCCACCCTGGGTGACCAGCAAGCCCTGGACAGCCTGCAGGGCAGTGAGGACCTTGTGTCCGTCCAGTCGGGAGGTGCAGTCTCCCTCCTTCACAGGGACGCCCAGCAGCACCTGCAGCTGGCTGGCCGTGGGATCCAACGATCCAAGGTAGAAAGAGACCAGGGTGCCAAAGAGGGCCGGTGGAGAGAGGACGGCCCCACTGGCCACACCTCTTGCCTCGCTCAGCATCTTGTACATGCGGAAACCCATGAAGTTGGCGATCATCGCGACCTGGGCGGCTCGCTGCCGATCCTCGGCCCCTAGCTTCTCAGTGGCCAGCACGAGCTTATCGCGCAGGGTCTTCTCATCCACGGGGGAGGTCTTGGCCTGAATGGGCACAGGCTCAAAGGTTGGCTCTGGGAGCGTCTCCACGCTGGGGTTCTCCAGCTGGGCGCAGGCGCTCTTGCTGTAGTAGAGGAGATGAAAGGGGTGGATGTATACGCGGTCCCCAGCTGTCAGGCTGCCCCAGGTCAGGATGCAGAAGATGGTGGCCTTCAGGCCTGCCCCCGTGGGAGTCATCACGGATCTGTGGGCTTGCTTCCGTGTGTCCTGGAATAACGGGTTTTTTGTGAGAGTGACAAGTGGTTATTTGGAGCCCTGAAGCCAAACCTTTAGTTGCCCTGGTATTCCCCGTGGCTGTGTGTAACATGCCCTCTGTGGCTAAACTGCCATGTGCTGCTCCCGCTCTCCAAGCTACTGGCTTTTGGAAATAGGGCTGACTCCCCATCCCCATGCCAGGGTGTTTGGGTGCACTTGTTCAGTCGTCTCTGCTGGGCGTCTTGAGAGCCTGATCCGATGTTTGCCATGTGTCTGGTGCTTCTACCCATCCCATGCTATCTGCTTCTGCTTTTGTTTGCTATGTACTTAAGAACTCACTCAAGGCTCGAAGCAAGGCTACTGTAGACGACCCAGGAGGAGGCACCTACAGCTCGGGTCAGTTAGGAGGAGGAGGAGTACAGTCAGAGATCCGTGGGAACCCAGGATGATCCGTGTGGAAAGCACTGTCACCCGCCGAGTTGCTCCCACCTCCCAGACCCTGGAGTGTGGCTGTTTGGGGACGGAACCCAGGGCCTCTTGAATTGCTAGGTACGTGCTTTACTGTTACATGCCACCCCAGACAAGATTTCATGCAGCCCCAGTTGGTCTTGAACCCCTACGTATAGATTAGGATGACTTGGAAGTTCTGATCCTCCTGCCTCCACTTCCTGCACCCCACCCCTTGTAGTTTATAAGTGGGCTGGAGATCAACCCGGGCTCTCGCGCACGCTCAGAAAGCATTCTCCCAGCGAGCCACACCTCTAGCACTCTTTTGACTAATTTTTTTTTTTTAAAAGACAAGGTCCAATAAGTCGCCCTGGCTAACTTTGAAATCACTCTGTCTTCTAGGCAGCTTTGAGCCTGTGACCCTCCTGCTTCTTCCCCTGCCATAGCCAGGATTCCAGGCCTGCTCCACCAAGGTCATGAGAATGTGACTGTATTTGAAGACAGAGCCTTTAAAGACACGACCAAGGTAAGATGAGGCCCTCCTGGTGGGCTCGGATGTAAATTGACTGGCATTTTTCTACACAGTGGGCAAGGAGGGGCAGGGATACAGATCAGGTGCTGAAGTACTTCTATTACAAGCCTGAGGACCTGGGCTGGATCCCCAGGACCCATGTAAAAATAGTAGGTGTGGGGCTGGAGAGATGGCTCAGCGGTTAAGAGCACTGACTGCTCTTCCAGAGGTCCTGAGTTCAATTCCCAGCGACCACATGGTGGTTCACAACCATCTGTAATGAGATCTGATGCCCTCTTCTGGTGTGTCTGAGGACAGCGACAGTGTACTTATATACATAAAATAAATAATAAACCTTTAGGTATGGCAGCAGATGCACATAACCTCCGTGCTCAGGCACCGAAGACAGGTAGATGATTCCTGGGGTTTGACTCCCCAGGGTTCTCTGGCAAATTAGTCTAGCCTAATGTGTGAGCTCTAAGCCAATAGAGACTCTGTCTCAAAGGAGATGGACACCATTTTGACATGACACGAAAGGTGGTCATCCAGGCTCTACACACACACACACACACACACACACACACACACACACACACTCACATACACACATATGCACACACACACACACATATGCACACACACACACATGCACACATGCACACACACATATGCACACACACATATGCACACACACACTCACATACACACATATACACACACACAGACACTCACACACACATATACACACACAGACACACTACATACACACATATGCACACACACACACACACTCAAATACACACATATGCACACTCACACTCACATACACACACACACACTCACATACACACATATGCACACACACACACACACACACACACAAATATACACACATATGCACACACACTCACATGCATACATATGCATACACACATATGCACACACACACTCACATACACACATATGCACACACACACACACACACACACACAGAGGGATATCAGGATACAGGAACAGAGAAATCTATTAGAGTCACAGGGAGAGGAGGGAATCTGCAAGCCGAAGGCAGAGAGAGGCCTCAGAAGAACTTGGCTCTGACCACGCCTTGCTTTGGGTTCCTGAAGGTCCTCTCATTATCATACTAGACCGCAGCATAGTCCTGGCGGAACCAGGCGTGCGAGTGACAAAGGCTATGAGCTCATCCCTAGAGAAGGACATGAGGACTGCCCACTCTGTGGAGCCGTTGTACCCACATGGGTGCGCCCTAGGATTGATTGACTTTAGTGTCCATTCGAGCCTAGCCTGCAGCCAGAATTGGGAGCCAAAGGCCGAGGATTGATTTGCCAACTGCCCAGATGGCTGTGGAGCCCAGGAAAGGCTTGGGGCTCTGACCAGCCATGGACCAAGGATGAGGTGGTCCATTGAACTGGATAGCCTTTCCCCTTGAACCTCAGCTCCAGCCTCGGCTACCACACACAGTTCATAGAGTTAGCCTGCGATCTTAGCAGAAGGGTCCTGAGCTGACTCTGAAAAACCCACGTCTTACTCCTCTGATCCTGGTGTGGGGAGGAGCGCTCTATCCGTCCTTCAGTTCTGACCGTGTGAACCATGTGCTCTTGCTTCAATAGAAGGAACCAGCCTGATGTGTGGTTTCCTACCCCTTACCTCACCATGGCGACCACCGCTGGGCCTTGGTGCCTCAACCCTGACTGGAGGTCACCTTGACCCTTCCTTTCTGCTTCTCCTACCTTCTGCTGTGCTCGGCAAACCCCTCGCAAGGTCCCTATGTGACAATCTTAATGCCCAGCATTGGTCCGTGGGAGGTGCTGTAAACATTTAGGATGTAAGTCCTAGTGAGGGCCCTGAGGCCACTGGGGCCGTGCAATTAAGAGTGATCGCAGGACCTGCGTCTTCCCTTGTTCACTGGTTTTGCTTCCTTGCTACATGGGAAGCAGCTTATTTGGCCAAATGCCGCTGTTGCTGTTGATAGCCAACACCCCCAGCAGGTCCCGAGCAACAAGTCTGTCTGAATTTGACCTGTGACTCCAGCCCCACGAGCCAAGACAAACCTTTTCTCTTGGTAAGTTAATGATCTCAGGATGTCACTCTGGTGTTGCAAAGCTCCGAGGTCACCCTGGCTCCCCCACACCCGGGTCGTGGCACTTGGCCTGGGCCGCACATAGAATATCGCCCCCAGACAGGCAAGGTACTCTTTGCTCTGCTCTGGTCATCCCACTGGTCACCTTTGGCTTCTGACTGTCCTGCACTTCACCCTCCTGGCACACGCATCTGGCTCTACTCACTGTTCCCAAAGTGCTGTGGTTAGGAAAAGCAGAGTAGAAAACTCTGCCTGTACCCACTGGCCCTCCCATTCCTCCCAGGAATGACAGCATCCTGTTCACTGTGCTATTATAAACCAAGGCACAGTAGGGTCGGGCCTGCCTGGGGGGGTGCATGGGCAGGGTGAGCCATCGAGGTGAATACAATGCTTCCTGCATTGCTGTCCCCGTGAATGGCCTCTGTCCAGGGGGGGAGGGGGGAGCTGTGCCACAGCCGCTGTCCCAGGAAGCACGTCACCACTGTCCTCAGGCACAAGTGACTGTTTGCTCTCAGCCATAAGCTGCTGCCAGTCAAGTTCACCCTAAGTGCATCCTCTTCACCTCTCAAAGTCTACCCCGGGCTCCCCACACCCCTCCCTCACCTTCTCTCTACCGAGCAGCCACAGGTTAGCCCACCTCCCTAAGGTCATCCTGGGACAGCCACGGGGTGGAGTTGTCAGTGCTGCTTTGTAGAGGGACAGACAAGTCTTGTGGCCAGCACCAGGTCACACGGCTGGGACTCAGACCTGACGCCTGACTCCATGAGTGGTATCTAGACACGACGCACATTTCCTCTTGAAAGAAAGAAGGAACTGAGGAGCCCGGGGCAGGCTCAGCAAACCAGTCATGACCACATACTCCCCCAACTCTAGAGATGTGGACGGAGGAGACAGGATGACCTCCGGGGCTTCTGTCTGCCAGCCTAGCCCCAACTTCAGTAAGGGACCCTGTCTCCAGGGACTAAGGAGGACAGTAGCTGGCAGGACAGCTGGTGTCCTCCTCTGGCCTCTATCTGTGTTCATAGCTCTTGAGTCTCCATACTCCCCATATACCACACACACACCACACACACACACACACACACACACACATCATACACATATGTCACATTCATATAAATACACACATACCTTGGGCAGGGCATGGTGATAGAATCAAGAGGCAGAGGCAGACAGAATTTTGTGAGTTCTAGGGCAACCAGAGCTACACGTTAAGACCCTGTCTTAAAATTAAAAAAAAAAAAAATCATTTAGTCCCAGCACTCAGGAGGCCGAGGCAGACAGGTCTCCGAATCTGAGGCCAGCATAGTTTACAGAGTGAGTTCTAGGACAGCAAAGGCTACAACAGAGAAACCCTGTCTCGAAAAACAAAAATAAATAAATAAATAAATAAATAAATAAATAAATAAGATGCACATACACTACACAGCACACACGCATACGCACACACATGCACACAAACATGCACACACATGTGCATACACACATGCACGGACACACGTGCACGGACACACGTGCACGGACACACGTGCACACACACATGCACACACACACATGTACACACACACATACACACACACACTGAAAATAAGGAGCTACCTTTTTTGCTTAGCCTGACATTATCAAAGTTCTTCCTTGCTACTGGGTGCTCCTAACGTATCCCCAGCCCTAGAGAACCTTCGAACCACGAGGAGCCTGCTTACAGAGGGGTAAGTTGAGGCTCTACAGGACGTGGTAAGAAGCCACAAGACACAGGCCCCGGCATTGAGCCTGGACAGAGATGCTACTTGAGATGACCATGGGACCTGTCCCTCCTTGCTGCTTGCAGTCCAAACAATGGAGCCTTGTTCTCCCTTCGAGCTGGAAGAGGTTCAGCGGACTCAGCCACTCTGGTGCTGAGCCTGTGACAGTCCCTCTGCCTTTGAGGACCCATCTGGGCTCACGGGAAGCAGAAGTCCTGGCCATCCCCTAACAAAACACAAGCAGTTGCCGGTGAGCCCAGAGTGGTGACCCGCAGGGGACAGCTTACCTGGACATCTAGCCTTTCGGGAGAGGAGACACAAGTCAGTGGTCACATCTGAAGCGCCTGCCACCACAGACTTCTAGCTCCTCACTCCCGGACAAATGCCATCCAACCCCTTCTAGTGTCTCTACCCAACCCCTGCCTCCTCTTCTTCCCCGAAGCTCAGCTCCTGCCCAGTCAGATCCCATGAAGGACCAGAAAGGACCCAAGAGGGCTCTGCTTACCTTCAGCTCCAGCCCAGACAAGCACAGCTATCCCCTGGTGAACCAAGCAGCCTTATTTATACTCGAGGGGGTGAAGATGGATCTATTCCCAGGCTACTCTGTACAGAGGCTGGGGGAGGACCCAGGTCGGGGGACCATGGGAATCCAGGCTTAGCCAAGAGGAGCAAGGCCAGGGCGATGTTCCGCTGGGTCCCTTCCAGGAAGCCCTAGTGGCAGATGAGCTTCAGGCAAAAAAAAAAAAAAAAAAAAAAAGGCTGGCGTTGAGTTACATATTTACCTCAGTTCCCTGGAGCTGGGATCACAGTCACAGGACTGGCTGGGTTGTGACAACCTGAAGCCAGCCATGCAGACCTTGGGACGTAAGCCCCTCGTGATCTGCTTGTAAGCCTCTCGGGACATGCCAGGAAGGGACCTACCTGCAGGAGATGAACCTCTCATAAGTCATCAGCAGCTCTCAGGATGGTCGACCTTGAATGGTTGTAATCACGTTAATTGCCTGTTCTGCACAGGGGCTTCCAGTCCCTTCCCGCATCTTTGAGAAACTTCTAGCACATCTGATCAGGTTGGGAAATCCCAACTGTGGTAAAGCCATATTGAAACAAAATGTTCTGGGCTTGTGGATGGAAGGTGGCTGTTTTGGAGGCTGGAGGTTTCGGAGCGCCGCCCTTGAGTGTGGAATAGTCATGGAGGTTTAGAGAATGAGACGGGTGGATACCAAGGAGCTGAGAAGACAGCAGGAGTAGGCCTGGTAGACGGTTGCCCCTGTAGTCCACCATGGGTGGGCGACTAACTTGCCTTGCATCCAGTACGTCAAGTAATCTCTTGGCCATGGAGTTGACACAGGCACAACCTGCCTTTACCCTAAAGTGGCACTGGAAAGTGAAGGCAGAAAGGGAGGATTGGCAGAGCAGTCCCTGGCTCAGAACAAACTAGATGAACCATGCAGGATTTGATGGTGTCTGAGCTGGGCTCTAGAGAGTGACCTTCTCTGCGCACAGATGTAAAATAATTACCAGAAGATCTATCTCAGTGGGAGGCCAGTTGTCGGAGGCATCAAGGCTACAACAGCCATGACGGTCTGCACTCAGGACTAAGGACGCCAGAGGACCAAGGGATGTACAAGGAGTAAGAGCTCAGGAAAGGGCAGTGGTGCATAGATTTCCTAGAAGAGTGTGTGGATGCCTTAGTAGCTTTGGGGTTCAGCAGGAGGCCCTGTGCTGGGGACACAAGAGTAGAGCTCCCGAGTATAGTGATAGATAGGTCTCTCCTCTCTGTTTCTGACCACAGATGGCTGGATTCTTTTTTTTTCTTTTCTTTTCTTTTTTTCGGAGCTGGGGACCGAACCTAGGGCCTTGCGATTGCTAGGCAAGCACTAGATGGCTGGATTCTTAAGCTCACTGAACATCTTGTTGTCCCCTGTGAGATGTCTGGGAGATGAAGGCCTCACGGTCAGCTCAGGAGATGGGTAGTGACCAGAGAGTCTGCGATCCAAAGGAACTTTCAGCCTCAGCCCTCTGCGAAGAGAGAAGGGTGGATATAGAGCTGGCCAGTGATAGCAAGGATGTCGCCAGCCCTGTACGCAGGGGAGCCTCAGTAAAGAGCCTTTGCCCTGGGGTCTGGAGAACTCCCAGGCTGAGGAACACAGCCAGAAATGAAGATGTACTTGCCGTCTGACGAGGTCCTGTTCTGTCAGCCATTCTTGCCCTGGCTATTTCTGTGGGCCTCATGAGAAACCAGTCAGCAGAGGCAACGTGACTGCTGGAGCCGTTCTAAGCCAATTGTCCAGCGTGAGGAAGCCAGGGACCAGGCTGAGGTGTAACCGCGCTGTACTGAGAGCGGGTAGCCCTTGCTACTAAGGCCGTCTGAGCACGAGCCTCCTCTGCGTCAGTCTCTGCTGGCTGGTCACCACTCCACAGACTCATTTACTCCACCTGGAGTGGCAAGTCAGACAACAGGGCTCTTGGTCCAGGCTGGCTGTGTAGCCTCCGTCTGCTCTGAGGGGGTCAGCTGACTGGCCTGAAGCATGGTCTCCTGTTCCTTCACTCTCTAGGAAAGAGTGTGAGAGGGAGGCAGAGCTTTCTCCATCTGCATTCTAGGACCTCCATGGCTGGCTTCCCTTACCACACAAGCATGTGCCAGCTCACGCCAAGTGTCTCTCCCATTCCGCCACGATGTCTCCCCAGATCTCTTTTTGACCTAAGCCTATACACAGGTAGGCTTATCCCTTGGCTTGGGTTCCCCAGTGGCCCCCTCACAGCTGCCAGCCACCTGCCCCACACCACGCCTGCTAGGTACCTGACTCTCCTGGGGTCTCACTGTGGTTTGCTACGTTTATGAAACCACAAGCCCAGGCTCAGAGCACAGAGGCTCACACACATTCCTGCGCTCAACTGTTGGAGCTTCCTGAATCCCTGTCAGTGCATGTATAGTCGAGAGCCTTGCACCAGAAGGAAAACGAATGGGCATATTTTTGTCTTTAAGAAAGGCTGTGCATGTATGTGTATGTTGTTGTCTGTGTGCTTGTGTGTGCATGTACGTGGCTTGTACCCACAAGCATTTATGCATGATCAGTGCATGCGTGCACATGTGATATTTTCTTGTCTGTGTTGGCTTGTGCATAGCTGCATGCCTTGCTCAGTTTGTGTGTGTGTGTGCATATCCATGTGGCTTGCATGTATGTGTGTGTGTGTGTTTTATGCATGCATGCATGTTTGTGTATGACAGGGATAGACATTACCAGGGCCTTGGAAGTCAGGACTCTATTGTCTTTTGGTTTTGCTGCTTGTTTGGGCCTTTTCTTTATGGTGTTGGGGGTGGATTTGCACAGGTACAGGGAGCTATGCCAGCCTCCCAACTCCCACCGTAGACCTGACGTCCTGATAGAAGTAAAAACGAAGTATGGGTTGTCAATTTGGAAAAGTATTGTTAAAAATATATCAACTAGTTAAGGAAAATGACTTTAGTGGCTTTCTCGTTTTTAAGGAAGCATCTCATATAGCCCAGGCTGGCCTCAAATTCACAATGTAGCCAAGGATGACTCGATCTCCTGACCCTCCTGCCTCCGTTTCTCTAGTGCTGGGGTTACAGACATGCATGCCCGTACCTGGTGTATGGAGAGGGAACTCGGGGCCTCGGCCATGCCAGGAAGTACACTACCCACTGAGCAACTCTCAGGCAGCTTAACGGAGTCAATTCCCGAAACTGTTTGTCAATAAGAATCCCTCGGCAGTCACACACGCCAAAACTAAGTCTCCTATTTAAAGTGGCAGATTCTGGGGATGTCCTCAGGGTGCCTGTTGGTCCTGTGACACACAGAGTACTATTTCCGTCAGAGCCGAATGAGGCCACGGGGCAGACAGAAAGTATGGTTTCCCAACCCTTCCCTCCACTCTAGCTCATTAGCACTCTCGCCCATAGCCCCAGCCTCATGCTGCCGGTCCAAACTCCGTGTTTGCCTTGGCGCAGGTACTAGGAAAGTCTACGGAAGGGTGCTTCTGCCCAGGCTGTGAGTCAGATAAGTCATGGCCCTTCCTATGGAAAAATGTCGTCACCCTCTTGCCACCAGAGCTCCAAGCAATGGTCCGAAGAGCTGTCCCGTGGGTCTGGCAGGCTGTCTCTTGCGAAAGCTGAGCTCTGGAAATAATATTTACACAATGGTCCGTTCTCCTATGGAAAACATAGCAAAGAAATTTGGAAACACAAACACTAGTGTCTTTCCACTGCAGACGAGGAAGAGAGGGGGCAAGGCGGAGTGGATACGGGGCGTGGTGGGGCAGGCTACAATTCCAATCCTAGGGCAATAGAGCCAGGAGGACACCTCAAGTTCAAGGCCAGTGTGGGCTACAGAGTAAGACCCTGTAAAGAAGAGGAGGAGGAGAGGAGGAGGGAGGGGGAGGAGGAGGGAGAGGGGAGGAGGAGGAGGGAAAGAGGAAGAAGAGGAGGAGGAGGAGGGAGAGGAGGAGGAGGGAGGAGGAGTAAGAGGAGGAGGGAGGAGGAGGAGAAGGAGGAGGAGGAGCAAAGGCCATCACTGGAGGACTGCCAGGAAACTCTGTTTGCTGGTGTTCCTTGCCTGCCACTAAGTTGTGACAGCTGCCCGTGTGGAGAGTTCAGCAGCTCACACTGCCTGCATGTTCATGTGGAAGTGGCCACAATGGATGCTGAGCTCATCTGAGTGATGACGTGTAACAGCCGTGTAACAGCAGCCTTGCACACTGTCAGGGGCAGTGCTCCAGCCGTGCAGCTAGGGATGCTGCACTGATGACCCCAGTGGGAGACCATTCACAGTGCCTAAAACAGAAGCGCTTGTCTTGCAGGCACGAGGACCTGAGTTTGGGGGGCGAGGGGAAGGAAGCCAAACAGGCTGGTGCATACTGGTACATACTGGTGCATACTGGTAATCCCAGCCTTCGGGAGGTAGAGGCAGGTGTATGTCTGGGGCTCACTGAACAGCCACCCTTGTTCACTTAGTGAGCTGCAGGCCAGTGAGAGTCCCTGAGGTTTAAAAAAAGATGGCGCCTAAGGAAGGACAGCAATGGTTTACTTTTACTTATGACCTCTGGTGTGCATGTGCGGCCCCAACACACATGCACCTACACACACATGCACCTACACACACATGCACCTATACACATGCACCTACACATACATGCACCTACACACACATGCACCTATACACATGCGCCTACACACACATGCACCTATACATATGCACCTACACACATGTACCTACACACACATGTACCTACACACATATGCACCTACACACACATATGCACCTACACACACATATGCACCTACACACACATATGCACCTACACACACATGCACCTACACACACATGCACCACACACACATGCACCTACACACATGCACCACACACACACATGCACCCTCCACGTGTACCCCACACACACACACACACACGGGGTTGGAGATTTAGTTCAGTGGTAGAGCGCTTGCCTAGCAAGCACAAGGCCCTGGGTTTGGTCCTCAGCTCTGGGGGAAAAAAAGGCAAAATAACACACACACACACACACACACACACACACACACACACACACACACACACACCCCAAGTAAATGCTTGGGTTTTTGTTTTGTTTAAGAGCAAAGGTGACCTGACCCTGTGCCTGAGGTAACCTTCCTCCGACTGTGTCCTTTGCTACCCAATACCTCTGCTCTCATCCAAACTCACCCAGAGCCTGGGGAACAGAGCCTTCTGTCACCCTCCCCCAGCTCCAGGAAGCAATGTTAACCCCCTAATGAATGCTGTCTGATCAAGACGAGTACTAGATAAAATAAGAATGTACCCTTCCTATCGAAGACAGGAGAAGAGTCTACTTCCCTTTTCATGAGGGACTGACTGTGCAGCCTGTCATGATGGGACCTTTCTCCTGTGGGTATGAAATATCTCTTCAAGGACTAGTCAGGCTTAGACAGTTGTAGGAACCAGAAATATTCCTTAGGGTCCTGGGCCATCTCTGGAGACAGAGTGGGAAAGAGGCCACCCTTCTGTGGGATGCATCTGCCCCAAGGAACCAAGCCCTCCTGCAGGAAGGCTGAAAGCTTGCCTTGCCTCTGGATGAAGCCACTGAGCTCCTCTCTGTCTGAGATCTTAGCGGCTAAGCCCCTGCATCACCTGGTCCCTTGGTGAGCACCCCTGCCGCTGTGGAAGCAGCCAGCCTGGGACCAGGGCTTGATTTCGGGTCTAGTTCCAACAGTGCCCCCTGGTGGTCAGATGCTCTCATGACTCTAGAGTTCAGCTCTCTCTACCTGGCCCTGCTACACCACCGGAAGTGAGTTTTTTCTTCTGTTCAAACTTCTGTCCAACCCCCCCTCCCAGAGAGCTGCTTTCCTGAGGCTGCCTTCTCAGTTAGTGTGCAACCCCATGCAGGGCACCCTCCTCCTCTCTGTAGTCACAGCACCTGTCTCCTGACCCCCTGGTCCAACACGGTGAGCTCACGTCTGTCGCCAGCACAATGGGATGCTTTCGTTCCCTACTATGCAGCATGACCACACAGGTCTGGGATCCCGCAGAGAGTTCCGCGACCACCTCCTTGCCCCACTCCCGTCTTGTCCTACTGCACGGCCGTGTCAATGTGACATGATCAGCACAGGATCGGAAATTGTATTCCCACGGAAGGAAATCCCACTCGAAACCCTCAGCTATGAGGCAGGTTTTCATACTCGGTGACATACATTTTCGTCTTCCCGCACCCTGAAGGCTGTCTCACTTGCTGCAGCTCAGTAAGGCACAAGAAAATGTCATCCATGGTGAGTGAAAACAGAAGGCTCCTGAGGGACTCTGTGTTCTGGAGAACTTGACCGTGGAGTTCAGATGGGGAGGAGTTAACGAAATCTCTTTTTCTCCTTTCTCTCTCCTCTTTCCTTCGCTCCTTCCTCCCTGATCCCATTTTTCCACAGAGTCTCTAGCCCAGGCTAAGTAGCCAAGGATGACTTTAAATGTCCGCTTCTGCTGCCTGCACCACCCGAGGGCTGACATCACAGACACGCATCGCCATGCCTGTTTCCGTGGTGTTGAGAATCAAACGCACTGTCCTGCATGCTACACACGTGCTCTCTCAATGGAGCTATAGTCTCAGCCCTATTTCCTGCAAACCGGTTTGACAGGGTCCCTTTGAGAACACTGTGATGTTAGAGGTCATTCCTCTCTCAACCAGCGATCTGGTTGGCATTTCCCAGTGGCTACCTGAGACCTGGGAACCCTGCTGCAGACACTGCCAGCTGCTCAGATGCCATTGTCCTGATTCCAGGGAGACAGGCTGGGCCAGACAACGCCTAAGTCTACGTCTTTGCTCAAGGCCACTGAGAACTTGCAAGGTCCTGATTGGGGAGTTTGATGTGGTGAGGGATGTCGTGAGGGCTAGAGGGGGATTTATAGCTGTCCTTCGAGCTCACCGGACTCAGAACCAAACCACCAGGATCTCAAGCTTTTGTAGGGAAGGGGTGTGTGTGTGTGTGTGTGTGTGTACATACACACCAAAGGTCAACTTCAGATGTCATTTTTCAGATGCCACATCATATACCTTGTTCTTGTTGCTTTATCTGTATGGGTGTTTTGTGTATACATACACACACACACACACACACACACACACACACACACACATACATGCATATCAGCCGCACATCTGTAGTGCTTACAGAAGCTAGAAGAGAACATTGGTTCCCTAGAAATGATGTCGCAGATTGTGTGAGCTGCCAACTGGGTGCTGAGAATTGAACTAGGGTCCTCTAGAAGAACAGTCAGTGCTGTTAGCTGTTAGGCCACCATTTCCAGGTTTTTGGTTTTCTTTTTTTTTTTTTTTTTTTTGTCCCTCTGTGCAATGCCTTGGCTGTCTTGGAACTCATTTTGTAGACGGGGTTGGCCTGGAACTCCCGGATTAAAGGCTTGTGCCACCACAGCTTGGCCACCTTGTTCTTTTGGGACAGTGTCCCTCATTGGCCTAGAGCTACCTCAGAGAGATCCACCTCTCTCCACTTTCTCGGTGCTGGGATTATAAGGGGATGCCACTCTGCCCAGCTTTTTATGCAGATCCTGGAGACTCAGAGTCCTCATGAGTGTAGCGTAAACGCTTTCCCACCTGAGCCAATTCCCCAGTCTGTAGGGAAGGCTTGGTGGGGATGTAACCTCATCTCTGTGTCCACACGGTTGCTTTGGCAACTGTGACAGTCAAGCCAGTGAGTGGCTCGAACACAGACGGTGTGGCCCAGGGACCTAGAGGCTTGTCAGGAGGGGGTGCTGAACCCCACTGTGGGTTGGGGATGGGTTCAAAGATCCCTGGGAACTCTGCCTGCAATGTCACGTTGTGGTACACCCCGCTCCCTCCAACTACAGCCCTCTACTCTGACTCTGGATCCCACAACCCCCTCCTGAACCAATCTGGTTGCTTGCTATCCTTCCTTACGAAGCCTCCCTGCCTGTCTGTCCCTCAGGGATTCCACAGTGCTCCTCTCTCCGATCAGACTCAGCCATGTCCAGAGTTGCCTCTGGTTCCTTGGAGCCCTGAATGGGCAGAGGTCTCACTCAGTGTTTGCCATCCGGGAGGGCCCGATCTCATTTCACAGGGAGGTGCCCAGAATGCGGGTGGAGGCCAGGGCCAGGGCCCCTTTGCTAGCTACTCTCTCCTTGCCTCTCACATCCTTTTCCTCTGCTAGGCTGTGGAGAAGCAGTCATGCCTTACCTGCATCGGTCCCTGAGACCCCAGCCACAGCCAGTCCCCAGGGATGCCAGGACTGTCCACTCCTCGGGCCAGAGCTTTGAGCAGCTGAGGCAGAGCTGTCTGCAGTCGGGCACCTTGTTTGAGGACGCTGACTTCCCTGCCAGCAATAGTTCACTGTTCTACAGCGAGAGGCCCCAGGTCCCCTTTGTGTGGAAGCGGCCAGGGGTGAGTAGGGTTCCGAGGAGGAAGAGAAACAGGGAGGGGTGATAGAGATAGGGTTGGGAGAGGGAAGGAGAGAGATGGGGAGGCGGAGGGGGAGGGTGGAAGGAAAGAGCTCATTTTTTATAGGAGGTGTTCTGGAACGTGCTAGCTAGAGACACCCTCACATGGTCCCCAGCTAGACCCTTCCGGCCTTTCAGAAGCTCTGGCTTCCACTGAGTTCAGAGACACAGGGAGAGAAGGTCTCTCACCTCTGACTTGTGAGCAGGACCAGAGCTCTAACCCAAGGATAAATCTCTGGCCACTTGCTCCATCAGAACACAAAGGCTAAGGTGGTGGGTGATGGGGTAATGAGATGAGCGTGACATACTCAGAGGCCGGCCAGCCTTGCTCTGGCTTTTGGCCCAAAGCTGAGGGGGGCACTCTGGGGTTAGCTGGATGTTAGCATAAGTTCTCGGCCAGTGTGTGACGTCTGAGCCCCAGGTAGAGTAGGGCTACTTCCCTAAAGCAGCACCCACCCCTGATGTCCCCAAGAGGCCCCGGTTGGTGCTCAAGATGCAAGGTCAATATTTGCAGTACCTGGCTAGTCACGGCTGTCCCTGTGAGCATGGTGCTGCACCTTCTGGGTGGGAACAGCTGGTGTGTGTGCAGGGAGGGGCGGTGTGCCAGCTGCTGGGTCTAAGTGGGCGGCCTTCACCTCCTCATCTAGAGACGGCTGAGGTAGGTCCAGGGCGTCCTAAATATACATTTTCTCCCTGTTGTTGCTGCGTGCTTCTCTGTTTGTCCTTGGTAGCTCAGGATCTCATCTGTTTGTTTGTTTGTTCGAGACAGGGTTTTCTGTGTAATAGATCCATGGCTTTCCTGGACTCAATCTGTAGACCAGGCTAGCCCAAACTCACAGAGATCCACCTGCCTCTGCCTCCCAGTGCTGGAATTAAAGGAATGTACCATCCCATCTGGCCAGAATCTCGTCTCTAAAATTCATTTGTTCATTTACTTTTATTACGTTTATTTGTGTATCTGTGTGCACACACGAGTGGCACAGAGGTCAGGCAAAGGACAGAAAACAACTTGCAGGAACAGTTGCGTCCCAGGGATTAAACTCAGACCATCAGCCTTGGCTGCAGGCTCCTGCACCTGCTGAGCCTTCTCGCCCACCCTTATCTCCTTTATTTTGTGTGTGGGCTCAAATGTGTCACAGCACATGTGCTGCAGCCAGAGGACAGGTTTTTGAGATCTTTTTTTCTCTTGCTACCTCATGGTGTCTGGGGTTCAAATTCGGGTCCTTATTTGCTAGTGTCTTATACCTACTGTCACTTATATGTTTGCACCTTATATGCAAGTGTCTCTACCCATTGAACCTTCCTGCCAGCCTTCAGATCTCATCTCTCTATAACCACCTCCTCCTATTGCACATCATTACGCATATACACACACGTGTCTTTGTATTAGATCGTGTAAATGTGCTGTGTCCACGCACTGGTGCACATCTGTGTGTGCCTATGTATTCCTGTGTATACTCGTGCATCTGTGTACACAGGTGGTACTAGCCTCCATCAGTGAGGCAATGATCCTCACGGGAGGGTGTGGTCTTGGGGCGTGGTCTTGGGAGGGTGTGGTTTTAAGTACTATTTTGATGTCTTAATTAGGGGGGAACGGCAAGCAGCATTCAGTGCTGGTAGAACCTAGTGATGGCTTTCAGGATCTCTCTCTCTCTCTCTCTCTCTCTCTCTCTCCCTCAGCTCAGCACCTGGCAGTCACTGTAAGTTAGTTTGGTTATCTGCATGAGGCCAATGGCAGTAAAGGTGGACCATGTGGGTGAATGAGTGGAACGCCCTCTGCTCTGTAAGAAAATGGACATTTTTAATGTGAAAAGCATGCGTCCTCTGATAGCTTTTGGTAGCCCTTGAGTCTTCTCAGGCTTGTTCCCAGCCTTCAGGACGAGGACAAACAGACCCACGGCTGCTGCCCAGGCTGTGTGTGCTCTGTACCCAGTGGGAAGCAGCTGCCCGGGCTGTGGGTGCATTTCCTCCGTGAGGAGCTGCTGCCCCGGCCAGGGACTGCAGGTACAGTTCATTCAGTCCTGGGAACTGCTGAAAACCAAGGTCTTGAGAAATTGTTCTCAAGACGTGGATGCCTCCTCCCAGGAGAGCCACAGCTTGGCCTGCTCACTTCTGGCCCTGGGCAGCTTTTCCTTCTACCTCAGGACGCCACGCACACTCATGTTCCCTGTGTTGCCTGATTAGGAAAGGTTGGAAGGAGTTGCTCTAGAAGCTTCTGGGAGCAGACTTACCGGGGCCGCCTTAATAACCACACGCTCAACACGTATGTGTATGTGTGCATGTGTGTGTGTGTGTATGTATATGTATATTTATGAGTGTATGTATATGTATATGTATATATATGCATGTGTATATGTATATGTATATATGTGTGTGTATGTATTTTGTGCTCACAAGTACATATTTGCGAGTGTGCTATGCATGCCTCTGTGCATACGGTGCCCATGTGTATTTGCGTGTGCTGTGCATGTGTGGCTGTGTGTTCATGTGGTATGTGTACACACACACATGTGTTGGCATGTATCCTGTGCATGTGAATTTCCAACAACTCTGCCTTATGTGGGAGTCTGACCTAGGGCCTGGGTGCAGCAGAAGGCTTGGTGTGCAGGTCCAGCAAACCATCAGGACTCTGGGTGTCCCCAGATGCGGCCACCTCTGCTCCCCACCCTCAGCTTGCCCTAGCTCTTGTTCCTCCTCCCACTCTGTACTCTCTGCCCTGCCAAGCCCTTCCTGCTCCTCTAGGAGTTGCTCGTGACTTCAGGCCCAGCAGGCAGAATCCTCTGCATTGCAATGTGGCCAGGCTCTATCCAGGGCTTCTCAAACTGTGGTCACGTGATCCCTCTGGGCGGTCGAATGACCCCTTCACATCTGCATTAAAGGGTCGCAGCATTAGGAAGTTTGAGATCCATTGCCACCCAGAGCTGACCAACACCAGGAAGTTTTTATTTACAGGCCAAGGCCCTGAAGCACGGCCCTAACTGACTGCCACATGCCCCTTGCAAAGGTGCCCAAAATTTTTGTCTCCCTGCCCTTCCCTGGCTGAGGTTGGGGCTGAGCCATGCCTCCCATCATCCCATTCAGCCTTTCAGCCTCCTGCACACAGCCTCTCCTTGTGGGTTCTTTCAGAACTGGATCTGCCCTCTCCAGTGTGTGTGGTCCCCTGAAAACACTCATCTGTTTCCTAGTCAGGGAGCCTGTTCTCTGCATTTGGCCCTCCAGACTGTGGTGAACCCTGAGTTTCCTCTTGTCCTGCTAATGCGGAAGTGTAAGACCTGAGGCAGGGCAGAGGGGTACGGAGAGGTCCAAGCTTCCTCAGCCTCCAGAAAGCCTGTGGCGGAGTACAAATCTCTTGCAGAGGCCATCTCAATAGCAAAGGCCAGGCCGCTTTATCTGCTGTGGGCAGAGTGACCCTCCTTCTTGTCAAACACAGCTGTGTTTGGGGAAAGGGAAGGCAAAGCCAATGTGACATCAGAGGGGTGGGCAGTTAGACTCACCCTCAGGTGGCCCAGGGGTGGAACCACTGAGTGGGGAAGAAGCCAGTGTGGGGCAGGGTGGGAGGGGACATCCCAGACTTCTGCTCAGGAGGGGACAGCAGTTGGAGACAACCTTCATCTGTGCCTTGCTGAGTAGACAGGACCACACAGCCGCTCTGACACACAAAAATGGAGCCATTCTGCTGCCTCACAGTCTGCCCCGGGCATCGAGGGTGGGGTCAGTTAATGGGTAGACTCCAAGTCTGCTGGGGCTGACAGCAGTACCAGTTGTGCGGGTCCTGTACACTAGCAAAGTGTAAGCAGGCAAGGCAATTTTTCTCTGCCACTTTCTCACTGGCAGGCTGCAATCCGCAGTTACAGAGAAAAGGATCAATTCTTTCGTTATTCATCTTAAAAAGTAATCTTACAAGAATCTCTTTTAAAACCCCACAAACATAAGCTTTTAAATTTAAAAATAATCAATTATTAAATCCTCAGGGTGTGCATTACCTATTACCAATTTTTTAAATTAAATCACGTCAGGAATCTGAGGGGGGAAGAAAATGGGCACAAGAAATAAATCATCGCCTTGATCACCAGCCCAGCTTCAGTAAGAGACTCACATCAGCCAGTGCCAGGGGAGGGGGAAAAGGGGGTTGTATGCTGTGTGTGTGTGTGTGTGTGTGTGTGTGTGTGTGTGTGTGTGTGCCCGTGCAAAGGGTTTTGCAGGGGACGGGTGTCTCTGGGAGAAGCTGGCCTCCTGAGTTCTTCTTCTGCCAGGCCTGGGCTTCTGGCACCGCCAACAGCACAGCCTGTCCCTGAACCCATCCCCCTAAGGTCACGGGAACACTTTAGAAACAAATAAAGACACACAGCCCTGACCTGGGAGGCTGCGCTCCCCGCCCTCACCACCACCACCACTGCCACCTCTTGGGAGCCTCATGGGAAGCTACGAGCTCTCACCCCAGCCTTGTCTAGGATGCCCTTGGCCTTATAGACTCCTCACTCCTGTCATGCTCCTAGGATGCAAGCCCAGGGAGGGAGATTTGCAGCTGGAGATAGCCCAAGCATCAGGTTAGATATTCCTGGGACTTTCTGCCCCTCCCCCCTGCAGGCTCTCTCCTTATCTCTGGGGCAACCAGCTCTGGGGCCCAAAATTAGAAAACAAGCAGCATTGTCCAATCCACTGCATATTCACATTTTAGAGAGGCGGTGGTGCGTGCCTTTAATTCTGGCACTTGGGCAGCAGAGGTGGGAAGATCGCCCGTGAGTCTGAGGCCAGCCTGATCCACATCGCAAGTTCTAAGACAGCTAAAGCTACCTAGTGAGACCCTGTCTCCTAAAACCCACGTCTTATATAATTGCTTTTACTTCTTAATATTTTAAGTAGTTTTCCATGTTGTTTCTACATACTTATATTTATACACACAAAATATACACGATGACATAAAATACCGAATAATGGGGGAATAATACGTAATAAAGTGTGCATGGTACGTGTGAATAAAATTCTGATTGATATACGAACACCCCTCTCGATGGGATGAAGATATAGAAAATCTACTGGGGAAAAAGAGGGCGGCTGGGCAGGGTGTGGCGATCCTGCCTGGGGGGCCAGATCACGTGCCCATCACATGGTGAACAGTTTGAAGGCCCAGAGCTGGCAGTTCTCATGGTCAAGGACTGATTGGCACCCGCCCGTGCCTGGCCGAGGACTGAGGCAGGAGTCTTGATACTTGACTGACATCCCACTTCCTCATTAGACATGGCGTGAGTTTCTACAGAGGAAGGTAATGGGGTCAGCCTGTCCCCTGGACTAAGCATAGCCCAGAGCATAAACCCCTGGCAGCTTTTGCCTCCTTGCGACTTTCTGCAGGGCAAAGTCAAGTGCATGAGACTCTGTCTCCCTTGGGCAGGGCTGTGGCTGCTTTGAGCCTTCCCTAAGATGCTCTCGCTCCTCCAGGAAATTGTGGAAAACCCAGAATTCATTCTGGGAGGGGCCACCAGGACCGACATCTGCCAAGGGGAACTGGGTAAGTAGAGAGTAGAGGGGGATGCCCGAGGATCACACTTAAGTTTCCACCACAGCCAGAGTCACTCAGGCCCCTGAGGATCAGGATACAGGGCTGGCAGAACAAGGCCCCACCTGGGCCTCTCCCTCCCTGGTTTGCAGGTGCCTTCCCTGCATGGAGTCCAGAGGCTTCTCTAGCCCCCGCCCTCCTGCTTTTCTGGTAGCATTGCGTTTGGGCTCTGGGCCTGTCTAAAAGTTCCCAGAGAGGTGAGTCTCCCCTAGAAGCAGCACCTGATTCAGAGGCTCATGACCCTTTGGCCCCACAATGGTGGTTCATGGTTTTATAGCTCAGTGTTGCCCACACTGTAAGCCTGTTCCCTGTCATGTTCTCTCCCTAAGATTGCACACTTCTGCCCCCTTTCCCAGCCTCCTTCCCAATGTTGCATATGAGGAACTGAGGCAAGGGAACCAAGGAGTATGTCCAAGGTCACAAATGACAGATGGGCAGTCAGATTGCAAAACCGAGCTGGCCACAGAGACCGTGATTCTAGCCAGCACACCCCAGCAGCTTCCATGCTCACAATATTCCTCCTACAGGGGACCCTGGTGGCCCTCACAGCAGCATCAGGAATTAGGGTGAACTGGGCAAAGTGAGGCTGGAGAGATGGCTCAGTGGTTAAGAGCGCTGGCTGCTCTTCCAGAGGTCCTGAGTTCAAATCCCAGCAACCATATGGTGGCTCACAACCATCTGTAATGAGATCTGATGCCCTCTTCTGGTGTCTGAAGACAGCTACAGTGTACTCATATAAGTAAAATGAATAAATCTTTTTTTAAAAAAAATAGGCGAAGCTTACTCTTACTGACTCTGCCAAACAAAGACTGCACGGTAGAATGTGCTGAAGGAGGAAGGGTGTTGTTTAGATCGAGCTACCCAGAGCCCAGGCTAACACTGTGGTCACTGTAGTGAGAACAGATCGTCCGGAATCTCAAGGAGAATCTGAGTTGTCTCCATAGAGAATCCCAAAGCCAGCTTCCCAAACTGGCGACAGCTAACTAGACTGAGGAAGGAAGGAAGGAAGGAGATATGCAGATGATGGATTGAAGACAGACAATAGCTAATAGTCAATAGATAGATGATATATAGATGATAGAAGACAGAAGACAGATAAATTGAAAGCATACTATATAGAGATGATTATATAAGACAGATCATATATAATAAGTAGATAGATGATAAATGATAATAGATGGTAGATAGTAAATATGTATGATTGATAATACAGATGAATGGTTGATAGATTGATAGATAGACCATAAAAGGTCAGTAGATCATACCAAATAGACAGATATGATATATGGTTGACAGGTGGTATCGTACAATTGATGCATAAATGGTACATGCATGGTCAATGGATGGATGGAAGAAGTGGGCGGGTGGATGATGCATGGGTAGATTAGTGATGGCTGGGTGGGTGGATGGATGGATGGATGGTGGGTGGTGGATGGATGGATGGATGGATGGATGGATGGGGGGGATGGATGGGTGGGTGGGTGGGTGGATGGATGGATGGATGGATGGGTGGATGGATGGATGGATGGATGGATGGATGGATAGATGGATGGATGGATGATGGATGGGTTGATGGGCAGATAGAAAATTGCTACTAGTCCAAGGCCAGTCTAGGCTACAGGCTGGTGTCCAGGCCAGCCTGTCTATTGAATGAAACCCTGTCACAAAAGAGGAGAATGAAAGAAGGGAGAAAGGGAGGAAAGAGAGGAGAGATGGAGGGACGGAGGAAGGAAGAAGAAGGAAAGAAAGGAAGGAGGAGGAAAGCCAAGAAGGGGTAGAGGAAGGCAAAGGAGCCACCTTGGAGCTGTTGCTGCTCACAGCTCAGGATCGCAACAGGCACCACTAGGTCATTTCTGAGACCCTTTCCCCACCCACTGCCACAGAGCTACTGTGACTCATCGCGTAACCCCAGTCCTCTGAGACCTTGTGACGATGAGATGCAGTGGCTCCCGTGTCTGAAACAAGTTAGCAAATGTCGCCACAGTATCCAGGAGGCAACCGCAGAACAGGGTGGAAGAGCAGGCTGGGCAGGCAGAGGGACAGAGGTATTTGCTATCACTGAGGGGCTCCACACCCCTCGGGCATCGCTTTTTCTTGACTCCTGGGAACCAGAGTGATGCTTACGTGACCTTCTCTCTGCAGGAGACTGCTGGCTCCTGGCCGCCATTGCCTCCCTAACCCTCAATCAGAAAGCACTGGCCAGAGTGGTGCCCCAGGACCAAGGATTTGGTTCTGGCTATGCTGGGATATTTCACTTCCAGGTGAGGGAAACCTTGGGTTTGCTTGCGATGGGAGGTGGCCCAGGAGACAGTGTGTACAGCTGCGTGCTGTTGACAACCTGGAAGCTCAATGACAGTGTATGAGTCGTGGTGCCACTCCACGTGGGATCTTCCTGGGGGACTTCCAGAGGAAGCAAGCACGGGGAGAGGGAAGTATATGGTATACTTTCCAGAGCTCTTCTCATAAGCGAAGAAGTCAAACATAGAACTGAAAAACAGCCATGAGCTCGTATGACTGAGCTGCACAGGGAGGCTTGTCCCTGCTGTGCTCCTGCTTCCTTTGCCCATCTCTCTCCACCTACGTAAACACACACAGTACACAGATGAGCACAAACACATGTTCATTTGTGTATACACCCACACACATGGGCACATATACCTATACTCACAAACACACACATGCATGTAAGCAATGCACATTCTTAACAAAACTATGGACTCACACACAGTACACATAATAAATGTGCTAAGTCACATATATGCACACACATATATATGCATATGTATGTCTATGTGTATGTATATGCATATATGTATAGAATATATGTATGTGTATGTATAGTATGTGTAAGTATAATATATTGTGTATATATGGATATTATATGTATATGTGTATATATGTGTAGTATATGTATGTATATAGTATGTGTATGTGTGTATGTGGATATAGTATATGTATGTGTATGTGTAGTATATATATATATAGTATATGTATGTGTATATAGTATGTGTGTATGTGTCTGTATGTGTATAGTATATGTGTGTATAGTATAGTATGGTATATGTATGTGTATATGCGTATATATAATATGTGTATATGTTTATGTATATATGTGTATCGTATGTTTAGTATGTGTATGCATGTGTATACTCTGTATAAGTGTAATATATGTGTAGTATAGTATATGTATGTGTATATGTGTAGTATATGTATAGTATATGTAGGTGTATGTGTAATATATATATGTGTATATATATATATATATATATATAGCCACCCACATATTCACATACACACATTCTGTCCCATACCTGCATATTCACAGATAAACTCACCCACTGTTGTAGTTTCCTTCTTTCTGTCTCTGTGGTAAAACACTTGGATGGGAAGTAACTTAGGGAAGGAAAAGGTTTATTTGGCTTACAGTTTCATAAGGCTGTCCTTAATTCATAAAGAACTCATATTCCTTATTCATAACCCATAACTCATCACTGAGAGGAAGTCAGGCCAGGAACTTAAACAAAAACCATGAAGGAGTGCCGCTTACTGTTTGCTCACCAGTTCACTAGCTTTCTCATATTATCCAGGACTCTCTGTTGAAGACAGTGCCATCCACAGTGAACGGAGCTCTCCCCCGTCAGTCACAGTCCAACATGGCCCCAGGTCATCCGATCTGAACAATTCCCCTATGGAGATGCTCCTAGATGACTCTAAGCTTTGTCAGGTTGACAGCTGATACTGGCTAGGACACCTACACTATGCACACTTAAATGTACACACTCACATGTGCATGTGCATACATGTGCATGCACACGGACACATATCTCATACATGCACATGAACACGTATCTCATGCACGTACATGAACATACATATTCAGGTTCATAACTACATGTATGTATATAGGTACTCATGCCCCCACACACATGTGCTCACACATGCAAACTCGCAGGTACATGACCCATATGCCCCTCATGTCTACAATCATGGCACACAGGAAAACCAAATCCAAACACATTCGTGTTGGGGCTCCACCTACATGGGCTGGAAAATGTAGGTTGGTGAAAGGCAAAAGCAGGGTGGAAGCGTGAACTGAGACTGGACTGGGTGTGAACAGAACTAAGCTCACATCTTACATCCTCTCTCTCACATCTGCCCACCAGCATTAGCTCAGAGCACAGGCGTGTGTGTCTACTTTGACTTCCCCCTTACCCACCTCCATGGTGACACAGTCCTGGAATTGATTTTCATGGTGGGTGAAGGCCCAGTATATGCTGAGTGAACAAAGCCCAGGTTACCCTGCTGTGAGACCCAGATGGCCTTGTCACAACATCCATGCAGCTCTGATGTGGCAGCAGATGAGATCTTCCTTGGAACACTAGGGCAGTTTGCTCAGGGGGAAGAACCATGGAGTTAGCATTTGCCACTGGGCCCACACCTCAGTGTGACTCACCCTTGTCACCATGTCTTGCCCTGGGCACTAGTTCTGGCAGCACAGTGAGTGGCTGGACGTGGTGATTGATGACCGCCTGCCCACCTTCCGGGATCGCCTGGTCTTCCTCCACTCTGCCGACCACAATGAGTTCTGGAGCGCACTGCTGGAGAAAGCCTATGCCAAGTAAGTGGGGCTCCCTCCCATTGCTCCTAGAAGCCTGGACTCTTCCCCTCACAGGGTTGTTTGGTGGAGAGACTGGGATGCAATCAATAGGGAAGAATGGTCGCCAGCGCTCAGGGACTTGGACACTAGGCCATTCTCATGAGATGACCTAGACATTTCCAGCTTCAAACATGGCGGCCATGTTTCCTGTCTCTCCGCCTCACTGATCTGGCCTTGGCAATGCTGGCAGGAGAGATGCTAGGAGGAAGGAGAGCCCCTGGCTGTGCCCATGTGGGACAATGGTTCTTCAGGTCTCATACCAGGGTTTGCCACAGCTCAGCTGTGTGGCTTTAAGCTGTGCCAGTGGAAAGACAGCAGCTGTCCCCAAGTGTTCATTTCCCTCCTTTTAAAATTTGTTATTCATGACATAAAGTTCGCCCTTATAACATTTCAAGGGCATTGCTGCCATGTGACCAACTATAGCACGGGCCCTCAGAAGCGGTCACCTTGCAAAAGTAAAACCCAGTCCCTGATAGACACTGGAGCCCCATCCCTCTCCCTCCAGCCCCGGCTTCGCACCCTCCACTTCCTGTCTCTGCTGTTGAACCAGTCCAGGAAGTTCGCATAAGTAGCACAGTCATGTCTAATCCCTAGCCAAATGGTCCCAATTCCCTCAGACCTCCAGTTCTAGCCTGCTAGTAATACTAAGTTCCAACCACATCACAAATATATAAAATAAACTTGATTCAGTTAGGAAGACAGTGGGCGCCTTCATCACCCTAGAAACACGCCTCTGAGAGATCAAGGCATATCTCACAGGGTTCAGGCAGAACATGCTGATGCAGTGGTCCACACAGTGACTGAGCACTGGTGAAATGGAGGGCAGGTAAAGAAGCCAGCTTCTGGCTGTTGGAGGGTAATAGTACCCACCAGTGTGGAAGGGATTCTACACATGCTAATGGAGGGCACCGGAGCACAGGGTAGATGTGTGATGATCCCACCAGAGCAGTGACGAGAAGTGCATGTGTGTGTACATAGGCTATGCACACAAACGCAAAAGGTCATGAGTGCCTATAACCTCAGTGCTGTGGGGAGCAGAGACAGGAGGATCTCTGGGGTTTGCTGGCGTCCAGCCTCGCTCCAGGTTCAGGGAAAGACCCTGTCTCAGAATAAGGAAGAGAATGATAGAGCAGGACACTCAATGTCCTCCTCTGGCCTCTGTGTGTGCACACAGGCATGTGCATTCATACACAAATGTGAATATACACCACACCTACTCACATAGATTCATGCATGCACACACACACACACACGCATGCACACATGTGTGCACACACACACATCAAGAGGAAGCTGGATATGGTGATAAATGCCTGTAACTGCAGCTCTGGGGAAGCCGAGGCAGGAGAATGACCATAAGTTTGAGTTCAGCCTGGTCTGCATAGTGAGTTTCAGGCTAGCCTGAGCTATACAACAATATTCTGTCTCCAATTTTTCCCCCTCAGGCTTGGTAACTTACACCTACAATCCTAGAACTGAAGATTCTGAGACAGAAGGATTGGTATGAGTTCGAGGCCAGCCTGCTCTATGGAACGAGAGTCTGGCCCACACCCAATCATATACATTCACACACACACACATACACACACACACACACACACACACACACACACACACACACACACACACACACACACACCAAGATGAACAAGATGAAGCTGGGCGTTGTGACTGATGCCCAGCTCTGAGGCAAGATCACCACAACAATAAAAAAGTAATCTCAGTACTTGGGAGGCCGAAGCAGGAGAACGAATAAACAACTGAGCATTTAAACATAAAAAACGATGTTTGTGAGGAAGATGGCGGACTGGTGTGGACTACTATCCCCTCGAGGTGTCAGACTCGGTCGATACTCGCTAGTACCAGGGCTGGCCCCACCGCCCCTCCTCACCGAGTCTGGATGGTGCTGTGTGAGCTGACCACATCCTGCCCCTCTTCCTGTCCCTCCACTCAACCAATCTTCTCTGCCGTCTTTGTAGGCTGAACGGGAGTTACGAGGCACTGAAGGGGGGCAGCGCCATCGAAGCCATGGAGGACTTCACCGGGGGTGTGGCTGAGAACTTCCAAATCCGAGAGGCACCAGAGGATTTCTACGAGATTCTGGAGAAGGCCCTGAGGCGTGGTTCCTTGCTGGGCTGCTCCATAGATGTAAGAGGTTGGCCGGCCCTGTGTAAACACCAACAGACAGAAATAGCAACCCAGAGGGGACATGAGTATCTGGAAGGGGGTCATCGTTAATTAAAACACACGTAGGTGGAACGCTTACCTAGCACACAGGCAGCCCTCGGGTCCAGCCCCAGCACTGTGTAAACCAGGCTAGTGAAATATACCTGTTATTGCCAGCACTCAAGAGACAGTGGCTGGAGACCCCTAACCTCAAAGTCGTCTTCTGTTACACGACAGAACGAGCTGACACGACATGACACGAGACTGTCTCTAACGGACAAGCAAACACATGCTCGTATTAACGCTTGTTGGGTGGCAGTGGGCAAATACACCTGCTGCCAGGTGGAGCTCCGCATGGTGCCTGGAGGTAGGGTTGTCTGTCTCTCCCGTCATGCTCAGGGCTGCTTCCCCAGTACCACACCAGCCAGGGCCTGGCCGCCCTCAGAACCACTGCTGCCGGGCAGGATTTACCCACTGAAGGGAATCCACAGCTCTTCTGAAACATGTTCCTTTTATTTCTACACTGTGAAAAATCCACCGGAAAG